>NW_026606105.1:9537500-10047500 GCF_029834395.1 Sorex fumeus | reverse complement strand
TTTTTTTCCCCGCCCCCCCTCACCCTGTCATTGGGCCTTGGGTGACCTACTTAGGGAAACGTAAATCAATTCTGTGACACCCAAGAATTTAGGGGAATAAGCAATGGGGCTCAAACTCTGTGGTATGCAGAGCTCAGAGGCTGGTGAGGGTTTTCTAGACTTCCTAGAGTAAAACATAGGTGAATATTTAGATTGCAGTTTAGATACAGGTGTTAAGTTAAATGATTAGTAAATATGAAGCAAAGACTGGACTAAAGAGATGATCCCAAGTGCTTCCTCACCCCACAGGCTGGGAGATAGTCGAGCTGGAAGCATTAGAGGGCCAGTGGTGGGCTTCGAATACAGGCGTGCAGCATACCTCAGGGGACTTTTTGTGTTCTAGGAATCCTATTTCCCTTGGGTACACTCTAGCCAGGATGGAATGTCTTGGATGAAATATAAAGATTTTGTTCAATCTGAAAACCCCAATTGTCTCCTTCCCTCTCCTCCACGTGGGGACTGAGGACACACCCAGCAGTACTCAGGGCTTATTCCTAGCTCAGGATCATTCTAGACAAGCTCAAAGGATGATATGGGATGCTGGGGATCAAGCCCAGGTTGAGCGCATGTAAGGCAAACTCCCTACTGCTGTACTGTCACTGTAGCCCTGACTCCCATTTCTTTAACGTAAACATTTCTGTTTGAAGGAAAAAGAAGGAAGTATGAAGCAGATCAAAACAGAAAGTTCTGTCAGTCAGTTCAGAGATTCTCTACCTCTCCTCAGTTATTTCCTGCCCCACAACTTGCTCTTCTGATTTTCAGCTCATCGTTTGATGATGCCCACCCCAAATGTGACTACACAGTATACTTTCATTCACTAGTTTGAGGTGACATCCCTTAATCTGATACCTATCTATGCTTTATGTAGAATTCTCAAAACGTACCTTTTTTCAGAACACTGTCTCAGTCCCCAGATTAGAAGCAAGATTTTGTGTATTTCTTTTTGTTTGCGTGTGTGTGTGTGTGTGTGTGTGTGTGTGTGTGTGTGTGTTAAGTTTTGGGCCATACCTGGCTCTGTGCCCAGGAATTACTCTTGACAAGACTTGAGGGGCTACATGGGATGTCCAGGGATCAAACCTAGATCAGCTGCATGCAAGTGCCTTACCCACTGTACTATCTCTCCAGCCCCTCTGCAAGTGTTAGTCAGGTGTCCTAGGCTCTTTTATTGACAGCTCCTCAGAGCAATATTCAGTGAAAGTGTCAACTGGGATCAAATGGAGAATGGGGCTTTCCTACAAAAGCTAGAATCCAGCACTAATTCTTCTGGGGATATACCCAGGGAGCCCAAAAACACACAGCAGGAAATGCCATCTACACTTCTATGTTCACTGCAGCACCATTCACAATAGCCAGAATCTGGAAACAACCCAAGTGCCCAAGAACAGGTGACAGGAGAAAGAAATTATGGTACATAATTTCAACACAACGAAATACTATACAACTATTAGGAAAAACAAAGTTATGAGTTCATTTATAAATAGATGGGCATAGAGAGTAGATACTGAGTGAAATGTGTCAGAAAGAGAGGGTTTGATATAGAATAATTAGACTCTTTTGTGGTTTATAAAAATACATAATATGAGACTAATACCCAAGGACAGTAGAAACAAGGGCCAGGAAGATAGATCTTAGAAGTCTGCTTCAAGTGCTGGGAGAGAAGGCAGTTGAACAGAGAAGGGATCACTATGATTAGATAGTTGGAAATGATCAGTCTGGTTAAGAACTGCGTGTTGACCAAGTAAAGAGTGCCAGGAGGACCCTCTCGAGATGGGAGATGTGAGCTGAAAGAAGACCATAGACCAAACATGATGGCCACTTAATACCTCTATTGCAAACCACAACACGCCAAAAAAGAGAGAGAGCAAGAGGGAATGGTCTGCTACAGAGGCAGTGTAGGGTGGAAGGGTTGGGGTGGGGGTGGTGGGAGGGATGCTGGAACCATTGGTGGTGGGAAATGGGCACTGGTGGAGGGATGGGTACTCAATCATTGTATAACTGAAATGCAAGCACGAAAGTTTGTAAGCCTGTAACTGTACCACATGGTGATTCACTAATAAAAAAATAAAATCACTGTCACTGTCCTCCCATTGTTCATCGATTTGCTCAAGCAGACCCAGTAACATTGTGAGGGAAGGAGGGAGGGAGGGACGGAGGGAGGGAGGGAGGGAGGAAGGAAGGAAGGAAGAGGAAGGAAGGAAGGAAGGAAGGAAGGAAGGAAGGAAGGAAGGAAGGAAGGAAGGAAGGACAAAATTGTCTGCCATAGAGTCAGGCTGGTAGGAGGATGGTGGGAGGGTTTCAAAACTGGGGACATTGGTGGTGGGAAACATACACTGGTGGAGGGATGGGTATTGGAGCACTGTATGACTGAAACCCAATCATGAACAGCTTTGTAACTCTGTATCTCACAGTGATTCAATAAAATAATAATAATAATAATAATAATTTTTTAATGGAGAATGAAAGTGATGAGAGTTATCTTGACATATTGAACAAACCAGTTAGGGGGGATGCCTCCAAAGGTGCTCAGGAGTTCTGGAGGTGCCTTTGGTAAAAGCCAACAGGTCTGAGTGAATGAGGGCCAGCGTGTGAGGTTCTGTATTAGAGGCCTCCAAGGACACACTTTCCAGTGCTTAGGGGACCATGTAGTGCGATCAGAGATTGAATGGGGGTAGCCACATGCAAGTATGACTCTTAACCTATGTATCCATCTCTCCAAACCCTAATTCATTTTCTTAAATATAGAGATCCTCTTGCCTTCATAACTAAGGTCTCCATATACCTGCTACTCCTTATCACCTGCAAGTAGTGAGGAACAGTCTTCCTCTGTACATGGGCCTAAAGATGCCTGTTTCCATCTTGCATTCCATTGTCCCAGCAAAGCACATATGCTGGCTTTAGTACTATTTCACCTGCACAAGTTATAGAGGAAATCACATTTTCATCATCATAATGATTTTTTCCTTGGTGTTTTACTGGAGCGATAGCACAACAGGTAGGGCGTTTGCCTTGTACTCAGCCAACCTGGCTGACCTGAGTTCGATTCCTCCACCCCTCTCAGAGAGCCCAGCAAGCTCCCGAGAGTATCTCACCCACATGGCAAAGCCTGGCAAGCTACCCGTGACGTATTCGATATGCCAAATACAGTAACAAGTCTCACAATGGAGACGTTACTGGGCCCGCTTGAGTAAATCGATGAACAACGGGAGGACAGTGCTACAGTGCAGTTTTACTGGAAAGAGATTTTCCTACATTCATTATCACTCTATAGAATATCTGGGCCATTGAACAAGAAGTTATTCATTTTGTGGTTCTTCCAAAGCTATCTTTACATCTACCCATGTAATGTGTGTCTACCAGTTGAGTGAGCAAAAATGACTTTATTGCAGCACTTGTCTATATTTTTGATAAAGGAAGCATAAGGTTCTCAATATTTTTTTTCTGTATTAGATGTGTTGCAGCAAAAGTAAAAAACTTTTATTCAAACAGGAATGTGTGAAGATAACTTACTGATAGTGATTCTCAGTAAGCAGTAATTTTGCTATTGAGGGGACATTTGACAATGACTTGAGGCCATTTTGATTCTGATTTTTAAGGAAGTGGTTACTGAAAGTATAGAGAGAGAGTGTGGGGGAAATTATCTGCCATAGAGACAGGATGGGATGGAATGGGGAGGATACTGGGGGCATTGGTGGTCGAAAATGTGCACTGGTGGAAGGATGGGTGTTCGATCATTGTACGACTCAAATTCAAACATAAAGCTTTGTATCTGTATCTCATGGTGATTCAATTAAAAAAAAGGAGGTGGTTACTATGGGCATCTTTAATGAAAAGCAGGGAGAGATCAGGCACATTGCTGAACATCCTATAGTGTCCAAGAGAGCTGTCACTCCCCCAAAAGAATTACTTGGTGTGTATTGTAATAGAATCCATATTAGGAAACCTTGGCCAATAAATATTGACTACTGTATTTTAAAACATTGGGGCTTGAGTGATGGTACAGCAGGGAGAGCACTTGCCTTGCTCACCACCAACCCAGGTGTGATCTCTGCCAACCCATATGGTCCTCTGAGATGCACTCAGAGTGATCCCTGAGTACCAAGTAAGGAGTAAGTTTTTACAAGTAGAAATTTGTCATGATTCTAATTGAAATCAGTCATAATGGAAATTAGTCATAACACAACCAGCATTCACACCAAATTTTAAGAGAAAGGTATTTTCCATTGCTCTCTGAAATATTCGACTTCAGGTCCAAATTACATCCTGCAGTATACTAATGAATCTTTTTGTTTAATATTTCAAATCGGTTCATATACTTAACCAGCATTCTTCAAGCACTTTAGTTGTTGAGAATAGAGCCATAAACAAAAGCACGAAAATCCCTATATTGTAGAGTTTTCATTATCATTTATGAAAGTAAGGGGGGAAAGGTAAGGAAAAAAGTAATTACATTTTAATAAAATGTGTTAAGGGACGAGAAGAAAAAGTGAAGGAAGATTAAAGAGTCCATTTGGAAGGAGAAAGACCCTTTTATATGAAACTTGAATGAAGTCTGAATTCAAAAGTTCCACAGTCAGGGGTTATGTATTTGGGAGAAGAAACTCCAGGCAAAGGATTTAGCAAGTGCAAAGGCCCTGAGGTTACAAGGCATAAGAAAAACAGTAGAGAGGTTGGTGGCATGAACTAAAGAGAAGTCTAGAAACCAGGGTAGTAAGGGGTCCTAATAACACAAAGCCCTTGCCCACTACTGGGATTCTACTTTAGAAGGAGATGGTCTGTTAAAAATATGAAGATACCAGAATTACTTCTCATAGAACTTCTCTGCGTTGAACAGAGAATGTCTGGGAAAAGGTAGAAGCAGAAATCAGTTAGAACTCTAATGAAATAATCCACCATCCAGATTTCTTTTCCCATCCCTGGTTCTTATAAAGAATAGCTACCTCCAAACTTAGGGCTGGAGCGATAGCACAGCGGGTAGGGTGTTTGCCTTGTATGTGACCGGCCTGGCCAAACCAGGTTCAATTCCTCCACCCCTCTCAGAGAACCTGGCAAGCTACTGAGAGTATCTCTCCTGCACGGCAAAGCCTGGCAAGCTACCTGTGATGTATTCAATCTGCCCAACACAGTAACAACAAGTCTCACAATGGAGACGTTACTGGAACCGCTCCAGCAAATCGATGAACAACGGGGTCGATAGTGCTACAGCACTGCCTCCAAATTTGCTCTTTCCGGCTTTCTCTGCCTCTCGATGCCTTTGGCAGACTGTGTCTTATTTTCTCTGTCAGTTACCACTCTCCAGGTGTAATTAATAGCCCCCTGCATGAATGCTACCAGGCTAAGCTATAACAAATGCAAGATGATTGGAAATCGTGGGAATTATAATATGTCCTAAGGGTGTTTTGAAAATGAGGGCACTGATTTTGCAATGACAAATACAAGGAGAAGTGTTATCAGCATAAAGTTAAAACATGTGAAAGAACCTGACGGAAAATTTGTCCTCGTGTCTTGGATTGCCAACTTGGCAGGGTGTCTAAATTCATAATTACCACTCTGAGTTCTTCAGTATCCCTAGAATGCATAAGGACACTTCATCAGCTCTTACCATTTGATGGCATTTCCATTAACACAGTTTTCTTCCTCTCTCTAAAATATTTCCAAAGGAACAAAATAGTTTTGTAGTTTGACATATATCAAAACTTCTATATTTAATTATTTAATAATAATTTTCTAGACCAATTTTTTGGTCAGCAAACAGAAAACAACCAGAGGTGGCCTGGATCATTCAGGAATTAATCTCAATAACAACACAGGTTGGTACATAACCTATGTTTCAAAGTCTCTATGGTCCCAAATCTTTTCATCTTTTGACTCTACATCTTCAATCTATGTATCGCAATTCTTCAACATAGGTTCTGGGAGCACCAGAATATTTGCCTTAAAGTTAAACAAGTCCCAATATTTAATGAAACTTTGTCAGCTTTCTGAGTCAACTGACCACACTGAATCTGTCAAAAAAAGAAATGGGACAGATTTGAGAAGTAGCCAATGATATCTGCTACAAGGTTTCCCTAAAGCTGTGTACTTTATCAGTTAATGTCTTCTGAATCTAAAGCACTTAACAGAAGTTCTTTAATCCTGACTTCCTTGTTAAGAAATGCTTAAGTCAAGGTGCTGAGTCATGAATAATGATGTCACCATACTCACCTAGAAAATCAGGTATAAAATACTCAGTATCACCGTTCTTGTTTGGGGGCCACACTTATCCATGCTCAGGACAGACTCTGGGATCTGGTATTCAGGGATCACTCTTGGTGAGGCTCAGGGAATGATATAGGATGCCAGGGATTGAACCCAGGTCAGCCATGCGCAAAACAAATGCCCTCCTCACCATACTATTGTTCCAGCTCCAATATTCAGTAACTTTTATCAGAAATTACGTAAAAATAAAAATCCTCAGGCAAATGTTCCTCTTGAATAAGCACTAAGTTCCCCAACAAATACATAATGAAATACTGCAAGACCAAAGGGAAAGATGGATATGAATTGTACTAGAAGACACTGTGTTGAGTGAAATAAGTCAATGGGAGAAGAACAAACATCAGATGATCTCACTTGACTATGGTATATAAAAAACAAACCCAGGGATAGATTATATTGAATGATGAAAAACCCTTGACCTTGGATTAAAAAACTCATAGTACCATGAGCAAGAGGGATCAAAGTGGGACACGAAGGGGTGAGTTTGAAATAAACATAAGGAAGTTGCTGAAAAGTTGTAGGCACTTTGGTGGTAAGGGTATACATCAAAGCCCAAAATGTTAAGAAGGAAAAGGGAAGTAGTTTTATTTGAAAAAATTCAATACCTGCTTTCGATAAAGATTCTCATCAGTTTAATAATTTAAATGAATATCCTTTGGTTTTGTTACAGCAATCACAAATTAGCTCTTAACTGATTTCTTTTCAGATCATTCTATTTTTCAATTTCTTAAAATTTTGTTGGAACAAGTAGTATAAAGTAAATTTGTTATGTGCCTAAGGGGGCTGGTTAGGGATGGGAGGGAAAATGGGGACTTGGGTGGAAGGAAGGTCACACTGATGTATGAAAACACGAAATGTCTAAAATGACTGTGTAATGAACAACTTTATAAATCACAGTATTTTAAATAAAAATAACTATAAAAATAAATAAATAAACATTCTTGTTCTGATAAGGCATATTTACACAAAACTTCCAGTCAATTTGAGTTTGGGGAGAGGGACTGCTCCCAAGCAGTGCTCAGGAGCCCCGGGGCCAGTCCCAGCAATACTCGGCTAACCTGGTGTCAGTTCAGTGTTGGCATCCACGTATATAGTGTTGCTTGGGCTGTGTCATGCCTGAGACCACTAGGCTACAATCCAGTCACTCTAGTGATAGTAAAAATATACTATTTTCACTTAAAATTAGGAACCAGGCAAGAGTGATCACTCTTACCACTTTTCTTCAACAGTAGGCTGGACAGATTTCCCAGTATAATTAAGTCAGAAAATTTATGAAAGGAAGAAGTACACTTGTCTTATTATCATTTGATGACCAAGTACAAATATTGGAGGGAGGGGAAATAATATGTCAAGTAGCACTATCACTAGGTCTTATGGAAATTCCATTCTTTTATTTATTTTTTTTTGAGAAACCTCCATATTGCTTTCCATAAAGGTTGAACCAGATGCATAAGGAAGGATTCCTTTCTCACCACATCCCATCCAACACTATTTCCGGACTTCTTGATATATGCCATTCTCACTGATGTGACATGAGATCTCATTATTTTTTTAATTGGCATTTCCCTAGTAACAAGTGATGATGAGTACTTTTCTATATATCTATTGGCTGTCTGTATGTCATTTGGAAAGAAATGTCTATTTATCTCCTCTCCTCATTTTTGTATAGGGTTAATGGATTTTTTGTTGTTGACCTTTATGCTTTATAGATCTTGGATATTATCTTGATCTAATAATAATAGCACAGCGGTAGGGCGTTTGCCTTGCACGCAGCCAACATGGCTGACCCGAGTTTGATTCCTCCGCCCCTCTTGGAGAGCCCGGCAAGCTACCGAGAGTATCTCGCCCTCACGGCAGAGCTCCCCGTGATGTATTCAATATGTCAGACACAGTAACAACAAAGTCTCCAATGGAGATGTTACTGGGCCCGCTCGAGCAAATCGACGATCAAGGGGAGGGCCTTTATTTTTTATTTTTAATAATAATATTTTTAAATTTTATTTATTTATTTATTTTGAATACCCATCCCTCCACCAGTGACCATTTCCCACCACCACGGATCCCAGTATCCCTCCCACCCCCCATTCCCCCCTGATCCCACCCTGCCTCTGTGGCAGGGCATTCCCTTGTGTTCTCTCTCTCCTATTGGGTGTTGTGATTTGTAAAAGAGTTAAACCTGATTTTCAGGGAGAAATGTTGGATGACTTACTTTCCATTGATCACTTTGTATATAAAGAGATGTCGTGCAGCCAGCATCCTGGTTCCCGCATGCCCGAGCTATGCTTGTAGAGGCTCATGGTCACCAGGGTTCCATCTGGAGAAGGCAGGATGCGGCACCTACCCCATCTGGGACTTCCCGGTGATCTCGGCTCTGTTTGGGACCTGAAGCATTCTCCGGGAGCTGTGGAGCCTCCCAGCGGCCTTTTTTTCTCTGTTGCTGTGTGCTGTAAAGATGGTGCTGGACCCCCACGAATAGCTAAAGCAATTCTTGGGAAAAAGAAAATGGGAGGAATCAACCTCCCTAACTTCAAACTGTACTACAAAGCAGTAATAATTAAAACAGCATGGTACTGGAACAAAGGCAGAACTGCAGACCAATGGAACAGGGTTGAATACACTGACATCTCCCCTCAATCATATGATCATCTAATCTTTGATAAAGGTGCAAGTAATGTGAAGTGGAGTAAGGAAAGCCTCTTTAATAAATTATGTTGGCATCATTGGACGGCTACATGCAAAAAAATAGGCTCAGAACTCTGCCTAACACCATGTACAAAAGTAAGATCAAAATGGATTAAAGACCTCAACATCAGACCAGAAACCATAAGGTACATTGAAGATAAAGTTGGCAAAACCCTCCATGATATTGAAGCTAATGGTATCTTCAAAGATGCCACGCCACTGGCCAAGCAAGTGAAAACAGAGATAGATAAATGGGACTATCTTAAACTAAGAAGCTTCTGCACCTCCAAAGAAACAGTGACCAAAATACAAAGACAGTCTACAGAATGGGAAAGGATATTCACCGAATACACATCTGACAAGGGGTTGATATCCAGAATATACAAAATACTGGTTAAACTCCACAAGAAGAAAACATCCAACCCCATCCAAAAATGGGGCAATGAAATGAACAGAAACTTTCTCAAAGAAGAAATCCGAATGGCAAAAAAGCACATGAGAAAATGCTCTACATCATTAATCATCAGAGAGATGCAGATCAAAACCACAATGAGATACCATCTCACACCTCAGAGACTGGCCCACATTCAAAAGAACAAAAGCAACCAATGCTGGCGTGGATGTGGCGAGAAAGGGACACTCCTTCACTGTTGGTGGGAATGTCCACTGGTTCAGCCCTTCTGGGCAACAGTATGGACGATTCTCAAAAAATTAGAAATTGAGCTCCCATTTGACCCAGCAATACCACTCCTGGGAATATATCCCAGAGAGGCAAAAATGTATAGTCGAAGTGACATCTGCACTTGTTTGTTCATTGCAGCACTCTTTACAATAGCCAGAAACTGGAAGAAACCTGAATGCCCAAGAACAGATGACTGGTTAAAGAAACTTTGGTACATCTACACAATGGAGTACTATGTAGCTCTTAGAAAAGATGAAGTCATGAAATTTACATACAAGTGGTACAATATGGAAAGTATCATGCTAAGCGAAATGAGTCAGAAAGAGAGGGATAGACATAGAAAGATTGCATTCATCTGGGGGATATAAAGTAACAAAGTATGAGATTAATACCCAAGAATAGCTGAGATCAGCACCAGGAGGATTACTCCATAACTTAGAGGCCAGCCGGGTATCCTAGAGGAAAGGGCAGTTCAGATAGAGAAGGGAGCACCAAATAAAGGATGTTTGGAGGATCCTCCCAGGAGGGGAGATGCATGTCGAAAGTAGACTATGGACTGAACATGTTTGCCACTCAATGCCTCTTTTGCAGACCACAACACCCAAATGGAGAGAGAGAACACAGGGGATTGCCCTGCCACAGAGGCAGGGGGGGATGGGGGGATGGGGGTGGGAGGGATATTATCCATGGTGGTGAAAAACGGGCACTGGTGGAGGGATGGGTATCTGATCATTGTATAATTGAAACCCAAGCACAAAAAAAATTGTAAATCTACAACTGTAAAAAAATAAATAAATAAAAATTAAAAAAAAATAAAAAATAAAAAAAAGATGGTGCTGGGGGCTAATAATAATATTTTTAAAATAAAATTCGGGGCTAGAGAGATAGTCCAGTTGATTAGGCACTTACCTTGTAAGCAGCCAACCAGGGTTCAATCTCTGGCACTAAGTACGGTTCTCTTCCAGAAGTGATCTTGAGTGCAGGCCAGGAAGAAAGCAATAGCACCACAAGATGAGACTCAAAACAAAAAATAAAATAAAAATAAAAGAATATCTTAAATAATAAATTAATAAACAATAACTTAATAAATTAAATACTTACATAATAATTTAAATTTTAAAACAAAAAATCAAATCACTACATTAAATTCTGGGCCAAATTCTGCATTAACACAATGACTCAGATACAGCAATTTTTGTTAATTAAATCACATTCAAGTGTGAGTCACTAGTGATACACACTAACATCAACGTGCTAATTTTGGATTAGATCTGTGTTAAAAGAAAATGCATATTACCAGGGATGTGGCCTTGTGACAGAGCACTTCATTTGCTTGTGTGAGGCCCTAAGTTTGATTCATATTGTAGAGTACAAAGTCCTTGAAATATAAATAAGTAGATAATCTCTTAAATAAAATCTGTATCATAAGTTTTTAAAAGCCGAACTCCTTTATTTTAGGAAATCAATTTTTCAATATTTCCCAAATTATACTTCTATTATAAGTATTTAGTCCAAGGCCAAATAAGAAATATTTCTGCAGTGCATAGGTATGTTTGAAGTTAAGCCTGGGCTTCTGTTCAGGACTTGCTGACCCATTAACTGGTGCATTTAACTTTTTTTAGGATACGCAAGGACAAAGGAGCCAGGGAAGACATGAACCCAGTTCTCAAAGAGAGGACCTTTCTGGAAAATTCATATGAATATATACCAAAGGGTTGTGTCTGAATTCAAGAGTGGGGGGAGGGAGAAAAACACATCAAAGATCAGGAAACATTCAAGAACGCTTGAGATGCAAGGTTTTATACTAGGCTTTAAAGAATGGAGTTTTTAAAGTGATGAGTGGAATCAGAGATGGCAATTATTCTAGCCAGGCAAAACCACACACTTCAGGAAGTAATTTGGGTTTGGTTCATAGACAATTTTGGCTCAAGCAGGGGGACAGATCTAGAAGCAAACCCAAGTTAGATAGAGTGTTGTTTGTTTTGTGACAGATCTGGAATCTTCCTTTATGGTAGACTCTATGGAGAGTCTGACATTGTACAAGTAATACTTGGGAACTGACTTGGCAGATATATAAAGCATGGAGACAGCTACAAGAAAGGAAATCTATTAAAAACTTGTCATTTTGTCAGTCTTACATTCAAGAGCCTAAATTTTTATAGCATCAAGTAAAATTTATTTGAAAGGCAGCACCCAAAATTGGCCTTTACTGGTGCATTTAACTTTTTAGTACTTTTTAGAATTATATTTATTGTACTCTGGTAGCTTTCTCCAAGGCCTCTGTATACAACATGTTTCTTTCTTTTTTTTTTTATTAGTGAGACACCATGAGGTACAGTTGTAAACTTACAAACTTTCGTGCTTGGCTTTCAGTTATACAATGATCAAGTACCCAACCCTCCACCAAGTGCCCGTTCTCCACTACCAATGAACCCAGTAGCCCTCCCACCCTGCCCCACCTCTATGGCAGGGCATTTACTTTTGCTCTCTCTTTCCTAATTTAGGGTGCTGTGGTTTGCAATAGAGGTAGAGTGGCCATCGTGGTCGGTCTATTGTCTACTTTCAGCACGCATCCCGAGCAAGTCCTCCAAACACCCTTTACTTGATGTTCCCTTCTTTATCTGAGCTGTGTTTCCCCCCAGCATGTGCTGCCAGCTTCCAAGCCATGGAGCAGACCTACTGGTACTTATCTCAACTATTCTTGGGTGTTCATCTCCCATTCTATTACTTTATATTCCCCAGATGAGTGCAGTCTTTCTATGTCTGTCCCTCTCTTTCTGATTCATTTGACTTAGCACGAAACTTTCCATGTAGAACCACTCACAACATGTTTCTTTATGTTTCATAGGTCCTTGCTATTTTCCATACCAATAAAGTCTTCCTGCTGTACACATTGACATACATCCTACCCTTTAGTAAAGATTCTTTAACTCCATAAACTCTTTTAAACATTACACAACCACACAGAGCTGCCCCATCACCACCACCAGTTTTATCATAGCTCATTGCTAGTTCAAAAAAAATCAGTTGCATGTCATTTGGAAGGAATGCAGACACAAGGATATAAGGTGAAAAATGAGCAGAGTCGAATTCCCTGAATCTGTTGCTGATTAGTTTTCTAACTTTGAAATAAATCACCAATGCCCCTTAACCTTTTTTTCCTTACATATAAAATATGGTGGACTAGAAATCTTTAAGATTCCTGCTACTCTGAGTATAATTTTATATATTTTGTTATAATTTTAGGTATTGGAGAGCTCTAAACTAAGTTGTATTGGCATGAACAAAAATTACCTTCCTTTTAGCTTTTTGTCTTCAATATTGCCATCTATATGTGCTAAAATAACACTCCCGCTAACTTTTAAACAATATGAGGCGTTATGGTCCCCTGTAGTCAAAATTTTCTGTAGTAAACTTTTGACTCCCCAAACTTAGCTATTAGCCTGTTATTGACTAGCAGACTGACCAATAACAAAGTCATTGAATAAAAATTTTGAATGTTTGATGTGTTAGATACTATATCCTTTCAATAAAATAAACCAGAGAAAAGAAAATGTTGTTAATCATAACCATAATTAAAACACCATAAAGATCTCCATCTTTATCATTTGCAAATTGAGTAGGTAGAGGAAGAGGAAGAAAAGGAATGTTTGAAAACTGAATATAAGTAGACCTTTGCAGTCGTGACCCATGGCATGTAAGCGTCAGCTGAACTTTCTTTGGATAATGAGAATTTTACAAAGTTTTTAAATTTTACAAATTTTACAAAGAAATATTACAGAATTTTACAAACAAATATTTCTCCTCTGATACACATTCGAAATCTTATAAGAATTTCATTATTGCGACTTCATAGCTAAGGCAACAATAGCTTATTCCTTAATTAAATGAGAAGGATGACAACATTCACAGCACTTGTATCTGTGCATCCTTCCCTCACCTCCTGAGTTTACCTCCCTTTACCACTCTGCTGACTCTTAAATATTCTACATATTTCATACCTGCGATTAATTTCTCACTCATGGCAGTTCTATAATCTAATGATAAAGGAGCTAGTTTCTACACATGTACTCAATTTAGAAACGTCTTAAGACATTCATATTTCATTTCTTGCGTCCGTCAATGTTTTTAGGGAAATCAGTCAAGAAGACCTGAGACTGAGTCATTCTCTTATGAAATGTTCCTGTGATTTATCTTAAGATCAGTTACTGTTTAGTAATTCAGGATTCTAGTTGTACTTTGAGAAAGAATTTTAGTTCCCAATGGGCAGGAACGCATAAGACAAGATGATTATTATCTGAGACCAGAGTTTATTCTATGGAACTTAGCAGAACATGCTTCAAGTCAAGCACGGCCCTAGGATATCTGCTTACAGATTCCAGATTCAGCAAGGCCTACTGCACATGTCTGCACTGAAACACACCGTCACACACATGGAAAGGAAGGAATCAAGGAAATCTGTCAACTAACAATTTATTACAGCTGGGCTTGGGCCAAGGGTACACACACACACACACACACACACACACACACACACACACACACACACATGCACGCACGCACACACACAAACATCTCTAGAACTTGAAGAAAATGTGCCCATAAATTCTATTTGCCAAAATTGCTTCTTGAGATGAAATTTCAGAATAGTCATTAGTTCATTAGAGGAGAAAGAGGAGAGGCGGACAGAGAGGGAGAAAGCAAAAGAAGACTTAAGATACTGAGTACCTTGTTTGTCCAAGATTAACTTGCAGTATCTTATATCTATAAAGCAATTTTCCTTTCAAGGACATAGCAGACTATCCATTTCCTGCTAAATGTGCATAACGAAATAGATACAGATGTTGAATAACTGAGTTGGGAATAAAAATTTTCTTCTTACTTCTGGGCTAGATAAATCTCAGAGTTTGCAGCAATCTCTCCTGCTTCTCCGTGCCACCCCCCACCCCTCCGCCCCCTGCACGGGTTTGGATTGTTCATGAAAAGGGAGATTCTGTGACTAATATCAATGAGACAAAGAAATGAAAGCCCTCTAATCCCTGGGCCAGGCGCCAGCCATCCCACTGTACGGGGCCACTGGCCAGCAGTCCCGCTGCATGCTGGGCCCAAGGCCAACCAGGATTGGATACAATGAGTTTCACAGCCACCTTTTCAGAGCTGACAGCAAATGTCGGGGCACCAACAGCCTTTGATAAGAGCTCCAACTTTCTCTCTAACATTTCTACCCAGTAATAATAAAGCTTTTTTATTTATAAGCGGTACTCTCTTGAAGATTGCTTAGTGCTTTTAGAGACACAAACTCATTCATCTCAATGCTTATAGTGAGAAGGGGTGAGGCAGGCAGCCAAGACTAGGAAATCAATATTCTCTTCCTGTTGAGAGAGAGAAAGAGAGAGGGAGAGAGAGAGACAGAGAGACAGAGACAGTGACAGAGGCAGAGACAGCATGAGAGAGAAGAGAGGGACATGTTACCTTACAACAGCGCATTCTATTGTTGAAACTTGCAGACGAGCATCTGTGAGGAATATTCTTCCTTAAATTAAATGCATTTGTCCTGAGCTCACTAACCCTTACTGGGTGAGTCTTAATGAGTTGTTTACTTAGAAAGGCTTCTCAAGATCTGGGGTTTTTGAAAGGCTAAACACATACACAAACCAGTGAATACTGGCACCCCCCTCCGTGAACTTTCTGGCTGTTTCAGATTTAAATATTGATTTATTTTTCCCACTCTCCCTGTCCCTTCACAATGGCAGCAGCTGTCAGGAAGTTGGGGACTTCATGCCAAGAAAGCACCCCAGAGAATTTGAATGCCATTAAAATACTTTTTACCTTTCACTTTATTGTTATTCCCTAAAGCTCTTGAGTAGCTCGCTGAGTATTGGGTAACCAAGAAGGATTGCCCCTCCACTGGAGAAATGTTTGGGATCTGATTTCCATTAGAGAGTCTGAATTATTTAGTGGGAACTAAGTGCCCCATCATCAATGGTTGCCTCCTGGTGTCCATTCACGTGCAATGTGTACTGAGGTCTTTTTTTTTTCCCCTAGAAACTAGAACAAGTGCAATTTGCAACTTGTTCATCTTCATTTCAAATGCTTTGGGGGTTGGGGGTAGGAACAGTACATTCCAAGAAATAGGTTGGTGCTAATGCATACCCAATATGCAAAGTGAGACCTAGTGCTTTGAATTTTTTTTTTAAAAAATGGAATTGTGAATACCTCATTTAATCACAATCTGTTCTCATTTTCAAATCATGTCATAATGTATTCAGGCATTTCATTTTCAGATCTTGCATTCTTTCAAACTATAAATGAATAGCAATCATTTTAAGAAGTTAAATTTAAAAAATTTCCTAGCAATCATATTACCTTATTGACTAGTTGGTTTATTAAATGGAATTACAGTTTTCGTTGATATGGAAATTTTGCTGAAAATCTAAATAATAAAAGAAAAGTTGGTAAAGGAAGAAATATGTATAAACACATATATAAGAAAATCTATATGCATTTCTGTATATGTGTCAAAGTCAAACAAAATAATACAAATGACCCCTTGTTTAGCTTTGCCTTTTAAAAACATTACATATCACTGCTCAGAAAGACAATATTAGGAATTAAACTATAGATAATCATAGATAAAATTCTGCAAATAACCTCATCAACACTTAAGAAAGTCATAATTTTTGATGGTTATAGGCATTCTTTGAAGATGTACTGTTTACTAGGTTTTCATTTTTTAAGATCTTATTTGAGTTGCACCGAGTGGATAGAATCGATTTGCTCAAGCGGGCCCAGTAACATCTCCATTGTGAGTCTTCTTGTTACTGTGTTTGGCATATTGAATACGCTCAGTAGCTTTCCAGGCTCTCCAAGAGGGGCAGAGGAATCGAACTTGGCTTGGCCAGGCTGGCTGCGTGCAAGGCAAATGCCCTACCGCTGTGCTATCACTCCAGCCCCTGAAAATGGGGTTCAAGCAGTAGTACAGCAGGTAGGGTGTTTGCCTTTAACATGGCAGACCCGGATTTGATCCCTGACATCCCCTACAGTCCTCTGAAAACCACCAGGAGTAATTCCTGAGTGCAGACCAAGGAGTAACCCCTGAACATCACCAAGTGTGATCCCCAAACCAAAAAACAAAGAAATGATGAAACCTAAAAAGCAGATGATTAATCCAGGTGAGAAATAATGCTGATCTGATTAGGTAGCTAAACAATGGTAATGAAGAGTCAACAGATTAGAGAAAACAAGGAGTAATATATGATTCTATGAGGGACAATAGAAAAAATGATTTAAAAATGATGCCTAGGATTCCAGTTTTGGGGGGGGATGAAAATGCCAACTTTTGAGACAGGAAATGAAATAGGAAGACTAGAAATTAGTCAAACTTTTGAAATGCTGAGTTTGGAAGTCAATTCAGGACTCAAATGGAGAAACTACTAATTATGACATCATTCACCAACCCTTTTATACCTGTGGACCAATACCTGCCCTACTTACTAATCCACGGACCAGCAGTTATAGACATAGAGGTAAATCAGTGGTTTTCAACATTTCCACACCTGCAGTCTGGAACCAGCCCATGAAACAGGATTGAAGAGCACTAATTTAGATTTAGAAGAAGTGTATACCGTGGAACTAAGTTATCATCTTTATTTGTATTTTTAAGAAGTGATCCACAACCATGACCTCTGTTTTAACTAGTCCATTTATAACGTCTTGCTAAATCAATTTTTATAAGAGGATCTCAAGATTCTCCATAAAAAAAGAAACTTTGATAATAATAACATTTTCATCTCTTTCCTATAAGGGAAAGAATCATATTTGGGTGACTTCTCAGAGAAAAGTGATTGAAGACAAAGGAAGCCATGAATTTGTTCAGAATCCCAATCATTTCGGTTTTCAGCTTCACTACAAATGGTCCAATCTCCCACTCCCTCTGCTTCCTTACCATTTAAATAATACTTATCAAGAATATTTAGTAAACCCCAAGCAAATTTTTGCTTTTGAGCAAGGCCTAGAATTTTAACAACTTAAAATCTTCTTGCAGGGGTTGAAGAGGTAAAACAGTGGGTAGGGTGCTTGCCTTACAAGTGGAAGACCTGGGTTCAATTTGCAGCACCCCACATAGTCCCCAGAGTCCTGCCGGGAATGACTCCTGAGCACAGAGCCAGGAGTAAACCGTAAGCACCATCAGGTATGCCTCACTCCCAAGTGAGATAATTTAATTTTGCTGGCTTCTTGTTTCTGTTTTGTGCAAGTTTATGCATCTTCTTGCTTTTGTTGCTGTGCATTTGTTTCATCCTTCTCCCCACACCCCTTCCAGCTAGTTGAGATTTCTATAGTGTTTATTTTACATACTTACTGCTTGCTACTGATCTATTAATTTTAAACCTATATTCTGTACCTTCTTCTACTAATTGCCTTAAACAATACATATGGCTTCATCTTAGATGAAGTTAAGAGAGGTCAATAAGAAACATGCAGTGATTGACTTGTGTATAATCTAAATAGATACTCAGAGGCCAGAGTGATAGCACAGTGAGCAGAGTGTTTGCTTACATGAGACCTACCCGGGTTCAATCCCTGACACCTCTTATTGTTCCCTGAGCCCACTAGGAGTAATTCCTGAGTGGAGAGCCAGGAATAACCCTTGTGTACCACTGAGTTTGACCCAAATTCCTCCAAATAAATAAATGAATGGATACCCAGAAAAACATTAGCACCAGTAATAATTTTGCCCAAAAGTTTAAAAAACAAACGATCATGATCACGATCACGACCATCCTGTTGTTCGTCGATTGCCTTGAGCAGGCCCCAGTAACGTCTCCTTCATCCTAGCCCTGACAAACAAACAAACAAACAAAAAGCATATTGCAAAAATAAACCTAAGAAAATTTTTTCTGAAAAATTGTGTAAGTGTAAATTGATACCATGAAGATGAATATAGAATTGAACATATATATTGCAAATTAATTTATAAATAATAATAACAGTCTACAATTTGGGTCGGACAGATAGTACAGTGGATAGGGCATTTGATTTGCACATGGCAGACCCGGGTTCAATTCCCGGCATCCCATATTGTCCCCAAGCACTGCCAGGAGTAATCCCTGATTGCAGAGTCAGGAGTAACACAGTAACACCTGAGAATCACTGGGTGTGACCCAAAAAGCAAAAATATATACATATACATATAAAACAAAATATATATATATATTTTTTAAAAAACAGGCTCCAATTATCATTATATTTTAGGCACTGGTTAAATAAGCAAATTACAAACATCACATGTAATTCTCACGTCAATCTACAAGGTAAATAACTTGTTATCATTTTTCAGATGATATCACACAACTCGCATTGCCAAAGGTTCAGTCAGATCTCAACTCAGAACTCAACCCAGAAAATAATTTTATCTTTTAATAGTCATCATAGTTCCAAACTGTTCATTATACTTTTGCCACATCATATAATATTTTGATTAATGGGAAATCATTATTGAGGCTTACTTTTTTTGCAAATGTGACTTGTTAAGGGGAAAAAAAGCACCACAGAAATCAGAAGAGAAGATAAATTCCTGCCCAAAAGTGGGGCCTAAATTTTTAGAAGAGTTAAGAATGCTTTCAGCTTCACATAGTAGAAAACCTGACTACCACGTCTAGCATAACAAGACTTCTGAAATTAAGTTAAATTGTTGGCAGTGGCTCACCTCTCAGAGATTTTGAGCCTGTTGGTATACACCCTGAGAATGTTCTGTTCCTTATGTCACTAACATGACTATGGCTCAGGGGATGGTGTCAGGCAAAAGGAAGAGTAGGTAAATTGAAGAGATGCTTTTTTTTTTCTCAGCTTCACTAATGAGAGCTAGACAAAGGAGATGAAGAAAAAGATAGCCAACAAATACATCTGCTACAACTATTATATGAATGACGCAGATTTTCCCCTTTCAATATAATGATCAAATTGTAATTACATATATCTTCCCCAAAGACCAAATGTTATACTTAACTAGATATTTTTGGCCATTGCTGCTTTGTAAGACTGAATTTTTCTACCTCCTTTGTCTATGCCGAATTTTAGCAACACTTTTTGCATCCTATTTTAATGATCACAGGCGTAACCAAAAGCTGTTGTGATGCACAGTTATTTTACCATTAATTTCCATTTCATCACTTCTGTCTGTGCCAACATTCTTTGAACAGTTCCATTTTTTTCTGTTATGTCTTTCATTTCCTGTTTTAGTCTCTCTTGTTTTTAGTTTTCTGTGATTGGGCTATGGGTGATCTCACATTATAAACCTAAAATCCCCTGGCAAAATCGATTGATAACTAAGTCATGTACTGAGATTGAATGTTTTAGATATTATTTTTTGTTTTTGTTAGTTTTTCTAACTAAAGAAGAAAGTACACTTATTAACTGATGAGAAATATACTCTTTTGATCACTCTTTTTCATCATAATATTTATAATAAAAATACTAAGAGGATAAGATATATGACTAAAAAGGCATCTGAATGCTTCTATAAACCAAAAGATTTTATCTACATACAGCTGTGATTTTAAAAGTGCATGTGGTCAAATGTTATTGAAGAGGTGTCGTGTGCTAAAAAAAGATGAAGGTTTTCTGGCCTGTCAATCTCATATCTCTTGGTGATCAACTTTCTAAACCTTGATCTATGCAAATATTATTTTTAAAAGGATGTATGCCCCCAAATGAAATTTCCTAATATAAAATTCAGTCAGTCTTACGTCTTATTGATAAAGTTTATCAACGCTGATTATCCTAATTCACAATTATTGTTCACTTTAAAGATAGGAAGATTTGTGTGAAGCATATTGTTAGGAAATCTAATGTTTCATGCTATTCTAGATGCCAGTATGAGGAAGCTTATATCCTTCCATTTGAGTCACACTTCCAAAATCAACATCAACCATAACAAAATCAATATGTAGGGTTGCCACTTATACTCTCCAGTTATTTCTTTTTTAATTTCCTTTAAGCCACTAAAGAACTAGAGCAGTCAAATAGTGGGTTCTTCACTTGGTTCTTATTGAATCCTGACAAAAAACAAACTTGATATGTAATTTCTTCTTTATCATTCAATAGCTGTCTGACCTCAGCTACTTCAATTCCAAGCCTTGGTTTTTTTTCCATCTATAAAAAAGGATTATTGACAGTCTTTGTTACAGAGGTTGCTATGAGAATTAATAATAAGAAGATAAGGGCAATATATAGTCAATGCACATCGCAGAATTTAAAACGAGATATTCATTAAGTAGTCATCTCTGTCCTTTGTACCACAAGATGAATCTTGCATATAAAATAATCAATAGACTTTGGAGGGTCTTGTTAACTGATATTAATTAGAATTTGAAAGTATCTATTTGTATAAAGAATTGGAATTTCATGGTAAATTGGTATTATTATGTTGAAGAGCAAAACTAAAACATTTAATATTATTTTAGAAATTCAGATTTAGTTGAAAATAAATGCTAATGACGAATGCTGAAAAATAAGTATATTTACAATAATACTAAAACCATTATCATTATTTGTAAAATACTATCATTTATTTTGCTATTCACTATTCTCAGTTTCAGAGACTTTTAGCAGACATTTAGCACCATGTCTATATAGGACTAAATAAAAAGATCCTTCAATTTTACAAAGTAGACTAATGATCTCTATCCTTTTTCATGTGCAGCATTCAAAAATTATCAAAGACTGACCAGAGTCCATTGATTTAAGAGTGTTATTAATATCAAGAGTAAAAGAGTCTTTGAATTGAGAATACTGGCGGTGGTGTGTTCAAAAATCTTATGATTATATTTCATGGAAACTATGAATCTTTGCAACTACAAGGACTTGAATTGAGTAACTAATATTTTATTGGTCATCTACCAGTGTTAATAATAAATGATTAAGGGGCCATAGTGAAAGTACAGCTGGTAGGGTGCTTGGCTTGCACATAGCCAACCCTGGTTCGATCCCCAGCATTCTATATTGTCCCCTGAGTATCACCAGGAGTGATCTCTAAGTGCAGAGTTAATGCTGCTTTCATCAGGAATGTCAAGTAAAGTACAAAAAACTGTTTCAAGTTGTTGAATTATTGGTGTTTAGTGAAAAAGAAGAGATGGAAGGAGATGGGGGTGGGAAGATGGGGGAGAAAACAAAATGGGGCATGAGATAGAGTGGCAATCCCTAAAACTACCATCAAGACTTGAAGTGGAGTTCTAACAGTTACTGAGGCTAAATAGTCTTGTTTTAAGGAGCAATAAATGACACCACTGCTTCTTTGATGAGGTGGAAAAGTGGGACACCATTTTCCTACTGACACATTCTCAGATCTTCACATCATCCTTTTCCACACTAAAACTTGATAATCAACATATCCTAAGTTTTCCAATATGGACATGACTACTTAATTTGGAACTATAGATGAACAGTTCTAGGGAGTAAAATAATGAAAACAAATTAATTCATCACTTACCATGTTCCAGATATTGTTAACTGTGGCCCATAATTGACAGGAAAGTGTGGAGAACTCAGGAGTCAACACAATTCAGATACTGGACAAATTATGAACTAGGGAAGGAGGAGTACATGTGTGATGGGTGTCGTGCTGGGATTGTGTGCATGAGAAATCTTTATTGACCACATTTGAAACCACAGAATTTCAATAAAAGTTTTAACTTTTAACTTTTTAATTGAAACCTGTGGTCTACAATACTGTTAATATCTTTCAAAAACTAGGAATCTATCAAAAACTTTGAACTGCTTTCCTAACTTAACTTTTCTAAACTCCAGTTGCTTTTTTTTCAATCTAGGAAATGATAAGTGTAAAATATGAATAAATTCTTGGTAAATAATCTTAATTCTCTGCTTGTATGGTTGTCTACTATAGTTTAGGCCATTCAACACAAATTTGATTATACATTGGGATAAGCAAACATGTAATATTCCTTTCTCTTGTCTTCACTCACATAGGGGGATAAGACCATGAAGGATCAAGTCAGTAATATATTTGCTTACTAATTTTAAAAGTTTGCTGCTTCTCTTCCAATGACTGGGAATCATGCACACACACACACACACAAACACACACACACACACACTTACCTTTAGTTGAGATGCTGCCACATACTTGGTTGTGATATACTGGAGACTGTACATTTTGTTGTGGTATCAGGGATCACAAACTGCAGTGTTGCCAGGATTTCTCTTGGCACATGATGTGCCTGGAGTGGGGCGGGGGCTGGGGGGAGGGGGAGTGCTGGAGATCAAAGTTAGGAGCCCCTGTCTGCAAGGCAGGCACTTCACCACCAAGACATATCCCAAAGTCTTCTTTATAGAAAGGGAGTTTATAATTCAATTATCTGGTCTTTATTTGCTCAGGATTCTGCTATTTAGACAGTACTTGTCAAAGCAGTTCTAAGCTACCACACACTGTGACTAGAATGTCCAAGATGTCCTCTTCAATCACAGTTTGATGGATGCCTTCTTGCATGCGGTGGAAACAGATGGAGGTTGGCCAGGCATCTGTCTCTCCCTGAGCGCCTCCCCATGTGGCTAGCTTGAGATTCCTCATTATGGTGCTGGGTTACAAGGAGTAAATACAAGTCCCCATAAGCAAGTACCTATCGGACCACCACTTGTTTCACAGGAGCTAAAGTCCTGTTAGCAAAAGGAGCAGGAATAACCCAGGACAGTCATTTCCACAGGCAGGGTTTGTCCAAGCCATAACTTACGTATGACTCAACCAGAGACACAACCATTTATACCAAGGAATACATTAATGCCACTTCAGAAGGTCCAAGTTCCTACCACTTTTGTTTTATCCTTTGAAAATAGATATTTCACTCAAATTAACTCATTTCATTCCCAACACAAACACACACACACACACACACACACACACACACACACACACACACACATATATATATTTTTGAGTGAATCTACAAAGTACGATTACCAACTCTGGGTCCAAATTATGGGTGTGGTGTTGGAACCACAACAATAATATTTATTATTATTTTTTGTTGTTGTTCAACCAACCTTTACTCCACCCTTTAAACAAGAAAAAAAAAAAAACAAAGAAACACTGTCCTCCCGTTGTTCACCCATTTGCTCCAGTGGGCCCAGTAAGTCTCCATTTTTTTGAGGCTTGTTGTTACTGTGTTTAGCATATTGAATAAGTCACGGGTAGCTTGCCAGGCTTTGCTGTGTAAGCGAGATACTCTCAGTAGCTTGCCGGGCTCTGAGAGAGAGGCGGAGGAATCGAACCCGGCTCAGCCGAGCTGGCTGTGTGCAAGGCAAACACCCTACCACTGTGCTATCGCTCCAGCACCCAAACAAGAAAAAAATGGTATGTAAGAAAATTCTATATAATGGAAAATAGAAGTCTGTTTTGCATTGGAACTCAATAGTTCGGGTCTCTTAATATCATCTTTCTTTTGACCACCTCAAAGACCCTTCACATTAGGTGATGAAGAATGTACTTTTGACCAGAACCTATCACTAACAGCTATGGGGATCTCTCTTGATTGCCTGTGTGAGAGGAATAACTGTGTCATCGGCAGAAGCAGCAGCAGTAACCTCTTTCTGCCATGAGCCAGCCATGCACTGAGCCAGCACAAACAGCTGCCATTGATTTTCCTATACAGATAATTGAAAACAGCTTCTCTGCTTGTATTTCATACCCATCATCAATGACAATGAAAAGACCTTAATTCATGTGCATATATCATGGTCTTCATTGCAAACCTTCGTTTTGGGCTGAAGAAGCATTTTGCTTTATGTGGAAGCATGTGTGTGTGCATGCGTGCACGCACCCCACACACACACACACACATACACACACACTTCAGAGGAACCAGGCCAAATGCCTTTTCGGTGCTAAAATGAAAATTTGTGGATAAAGGAAATTTAAAGTGAGGTTTCAAGCCAAAGGATCAGGCATAGAGACTAAGGCCAAGCTCTACCAGGAGTATACCGAGTGTACCACTTCACATTATTTAAATCTTGTCCAAGGTTTTAACATTATAAAGTAATCTTTAAAAGTTTACTTCTGAACTTGGAAATGAAGTGATTTTCAGAGCAATAAAAATATTTTTTTCAAACCAGGAGAACCTAAAATAAGAAAATTATCCAATTATCTTAAAATCAAAATGTAGATCTGGGTTATGTGTGCACATATTTTCTGAGTTGTAACACTCAAATCAGTGATGCTCTCAAAAATCAATAAACTAAAAAACTAGGCTGAGAGTAAAATAATGATTACCCCTCCCTATTTTTATTTTAAATGTATTGGGTGTATTTATTCTACATTTCTCTAAGCTTGGAGAACTGTTCCCTTTGAATCATTGCAGAGATGGAATATCTTGAATTTTTGAGACATTTCAATATTCTAGGAGTAATTAAAAGGATTGAAACACAATTTAGATTAGTTCTTCAAAACCAGGACCAAATATTTTGACTAAACAGAGTCATTCAAGGTGAAGACATCCATATTCTCTATCTCTGCCTATCCTCTGGCCCACGATGCAGAGAACAGATCTCTGATATAGAGACATCCAGGTAATCATCCTCAGGATAGCTGCATAGATATTATTTATGGTGTAGACATGGCTCGAAGTGATTTTCCAACCAATAGTTTATCTTGTGCCCACAAAGAACTACATTTGTTAGTGTGCTGTTTTCCATACTTTTGATGAGGAAACTGAGGTTGAGAAAGATTTGAAATCAGCAGCTATCCACACTAACTCAGAAAATGTCAAGCAGAATAAAGAAAAAGTATCCCACAGCCTAAATAGGTAGATCCATCAAAGAAGACTTCTCCCTTTTTATCATACCATATCCTCTGTAGGGGCATAAGCAAAAGAGTCCCACACCTCTCTGAGTTCTTTATTTTTTTTCACATTACTTTAAAAAATTATTTTAAAAACTTTTAATTGAATATCTATGAGATAGACCATTACAAAGCTGTTCATTATTGGGTTTCAGTCATAAAATGATCCAGCACCCATCTGTTCACTAGTGTACATTTCCTACCACCAATGTCCCCTGTTTCCCTACCACTACCCCCCAACACCCCACACCCCATCCCCAGCCTCCCTCATTGGGAAGCACTTCTCTCCCTACCTCCCTCTCTCTCTCTCTCTCTCTCTTTTAAAGGTGAGAAAAAGAATCAGACAAAGATTGATAGCAATTTATTGATAGCCCATCTGTGCATGGGAGAGACCAGGCATAGCTAAGTAAGTCACTAACCTTGTGTCAAACTTTTTTTTTTCATTTTGGGTCCACATCTAGAGGTACTCAGGGTTTATTCATAGCTCTGAACTCAGGGTTCACTCCTGGCAGAATCTGGAGACTAAACCTGGATGAGTTGCATTCAATGTAAGTGCCCTGCCTGCTATCCTTTCAGACCCCTGATTTCAGACTTTAGTCTAAAAAGCATAGCTAAAACAAAAAAAGAGATGGGGCCAAGACAATATTTCCAGTGGGTAGGTTATTTGCCTTGCATGTGGTGACCCAGGTTTGATTCCTTAGCACCTCATATGAGCCTTCAAGCCAACCAAGCATGATCCCTAAGTACACAGCCATAAGTAAGCCAAAACAAGCAAACAAAAATTGAAGAGAAAGGGAGGTCAGATACAGAGGTTTAGAAAGGCATAATAAAACAAAGGCAGGCACATTTAACTGCTTACATACAAGTGGTACTACATGGAAAGTATCATGTTAAGCGAAATGACTCAGAAAGAAAGGGATAGACATAGAAAGATTGCATTCATCTGGGGAACATAAAGTCACAAAATAGGAGACTAACACCCAAGAGTGGCCGAGATTAGTACCAGGAATTTTGCTCCATGGCTTGGAGGTCAGCCACACATGCTAGGGGGAAAGAGAGCTCAGATAGAGAAGGGAGCACCAAATAAAGGGTGTTGGGAAGATCCGCCTAGGATGGGAGAAGCATGCTGAAAGTTGACTATAGACCAAACATGATTGCCACTCATTGCCTCTTTTGTAAACCACAATACCCAATAGGAGAGAGAGAACAATAGGGAATGCCCTGCCACAGAGGCAGGATGGGATGGGGGGGATGGGGAGTGGGAGGGATACTGGGATCCATGGTGGTGGGAAATGGGCACTGGTGGAGGCATGGGTATTTGATCATTGTATAATTGAAACCCAAGCACAAAAATTTGTAAGTCTACAACTCTACCTCATGGCGTCTCACTAATAAGAATAAAAAAATTTTTAAAAAAAGAGATAAAGGAATTTGATCTCCCTGGAAACAAGAGAAGCAATATTTACATGGAAATATCTTTTTCAAATGCTACTTCCATTCAGCTTTTACAGCAACTCCCATAAATTTAGCATTTGCCAAAGACAGAATTTGGGATAGAAGACTTTTGCTCTCCTATCGTTCCAAGATATAATAGTTATTAAGCATCTTTGTATGTTCTAGCTTCATTCATAAGTATGAAACTGAGCTTTTATGCTCCTTGAGACTTGGGAGTAATGATGGCTTGTAGAGGTGGGGGATAGCTTGTAGAGGTGGAATTCATTGCATCAATCTCTAAAATTAAGTATACACACTAAACCCTCAAGGACTGAAGCTATATATACATTTAGGGGCCCAGAGAGATTGTACAGCAGGTAGGGCACTTGCCTGTGTGTGTGTGTGGCCGACCTGGATTTTATCCCTAGCCCCACACATGGTCCCCTTAGCACTACTGGGAGTGATGATGAGGAGAGAATCAGGAGTCCCGGAGTAAGGCCTGAGCACCAATGGGTGTGGAACCCCAAGACAAAGCTGAATAAATAGCACTACTCCTACATTTAAAAAAAAAGACATCATATATATTTTAAAAAATCATTCAAACAATATAGGTTGGGGGTAAGCAGATGCTTCCAAAGTGGGAGTCTTGAATTGAGTTCACATTGAAGCTTTTGTCACGTTTATGAAACTTCTTCTCATCCTTCTCAAGAATGAGAACTCACAGCTCCAGAAGGCCGAATCTAAACGTTGGACATGGGAGTCTCCCGGTGGACGATTCCACAACGAAATAGACCACATCATATTCAATCGACCATTTTGCCTGACCGATGTCACTGTTGTCCCAAAATTCCAAACGGGATCGGACCACCATCTCCTTCATGCAAAATTCTACTTCACAGAGCAGGGAGAAAGGGCTGCAATGTTTAAAAAGAGAACTCCCAGAAAGACCACCAACTGGGAACGATTTGGCACTATTGTGGCAACATGGGAAGATGCCATTGTTGACAACATTGATGAGGAATATGATCGACTGGTTCAGCACCTCCATGATTGTGTGAGGAACACCAAGAGAGAGATAGCCACCAAAAAACGCCTGTCTTTGAAAACTCTTGAGCTTATTCGCCAACATGGTTTGGCGCATGCCTCAGGCAACCGCAAGCGAACATCCGAGCTTGCAAAGCAGTGCAGAGATGCGATTAAGGAAGACCTCAAAGAGAGAAGAGCAGAAGTGCTGGTAGATGCGGCAGAAACTGGGAAAAGTATTCATAATGCCCGCCTGTCCTTTGCCAACTACAAGACCAAGATGACTGCACTCCGATGTCCTGATGGATCTATCACATCCTCCAGAATGGCAATGGAGAAGATTATCCATGACTTCTACTCAAATCTCTTCAATAGCCATGTCCACTTGCTGACATACCAAATTCCACAGGATGGATATGTCATTCTCAATGTTCTCCCTTCCGAAATCCAACACACCATTTCATTGGTAAAGAAATGAACAGCACCCAGCCCAGACAAGGTCAGACCTGAACACTTGAAGAACCTGCCGTCAGTACTCATGAATACGCTGGCTCAGCTCTTCACACGCTACCTGTCTGAATGCACAGTTCTGTCCCAGTGGAAAACCAGCAAGACCGTACTACTGTTCAAGAATGGAGACATCCATGACATTGGCAACTATCACCCGATCTGCCTATTGTCTGTCATCTACAAATTGTTCACTCGAGTCATCCTAAATAGGATTGGCAGAACACTAGATGAAGGACAACCATGTGAGGAAGCTGGGTTCCGCAAAGGATTCAGCACCATCGACCATATCCACACAATAACCAAGCTCATTGAGGTTTCTCGGGAGTTCAAGATACCACTCTGTCTAACGTTCATTGATTTAAAGAAGGCCTTTGATTCTGTTGAGACGGAAGCGGTCATTGAAGCCCTAGCCAATTAGGGCATTCAAGCTCAATACATCAAGATCCTCCGTGATCTGTATTACGGATTCACTACCAGGATCTCACCATTCTACAAAGAAGTAATCATTAATGTCAAGAGAGGGGTTTGGCAGGGTGATACCATTTCACCAAAACTCTTCAGTGCCACCCTCGAGAACATCATGCAATGACTGGAATGGGAAGAAATGGGAGTGAAGATAGATGGTCAGCAACTACACCACCTCCTCTTTGCTGATGACATCGTTCTGATAACACCAAACATTAGCCAAGCAGCACAAATGCTGGCCGACTTTGACCGTGAGTGTGGAAAGGTGGGACTACAGCTGAATCTTACGAAGACAATGTTTATGAGAAACAGCCTCGTTCCTGACGCCCCATTCACTCTCAACGGAACGACCATCTCCGAATGCAACAGCTATGTGTACCTAGGTCAAGAAGTCAACATGACAAATGACCTGGCACCCAAGCTGCGCAGGAGGAAGAAAGTGTCTTGGAACGCCTTCAAGAGCATTGAAGAAATAGCTAAGAGGACGAAGAACCTCCGGCTCTGCAGGGGGCCCCAGTAACCACTCTCCGGCCCGCGGAGGTGGCCCGAGGATTGATCTGATGGTGCAAGGAGGGACCAACCGAATGAACACGAGACACAGGAGACAGAGTACAGTTTAGAAACAGAGAGAAAAAGGGACAGGCTTTATTGAGGGATACAGGCTGTTTATATAGGGTCTGGGCAGCTCAGTCAGGAGCAGAAGCAATATAACCATATATGGTAAGGTCAGCAACAAGAGCTTTACCTGACATTCAAGGTAGACATTTGTACATCAAAGGGTCTTGTGGCAGTAGGTGCATCCTGAGCTTTACATTTGTATATCAAAGGGGCTTAGGGAGTAGATGCATCCTGGAGGTTACTATAGATAAGGCCAGATAAGCTGTCAGCCTGATGTGTGGCTATAGATCAGGTATCCGCTGAGATCAGGAAGTCCTGGGAGACTGTCATCAATGTCTGTCCCAAGCAGTTCCTAACATGGGAACCATGGCCAGGGTATGTGAGATGGCTCTTGGCTTCCCACACGGCTCCGGGCACATCTCTTTGATTCCACTGTTCTTCCTGCATTAACATATGCCTCATAGACCTGGGCCCTACGCAAACAGGATGAGAACGCTATTCAGGTCTCCCAAAGAGGAATTGAAAGAGCTATGCTTGAAATATCACGTTTCACTCAAACGAGAGAAAGAATTCAGAGTTCCGACATCGTCGACGATCAAGAATCAGGGACGCTGTCTCGTTTGCCAAGGTGTCAAAAATATGATGGGCTGGTCACGTAATGAGATTTAAAGACTGCTGGACTAGAGCTGTTACCGACTGGATTCCACAGGATGTTAAAAGACTGCATGGCCGCCCACCTACCAGATGGTCAGACTTCATCAAGATCATGAACGATCAGTTTGAGCCTCTTCGTGTTCCTAGAGCGAACAGACGCCATTGGGCTACACTAGCACATGACAGGGACAAATGGAGACGTTACTGGCGCCCGCTCAAGCAAACAGACGATCAACGGGAAGTCAAGTGATCAAGTGATGAATCTTCTATGAGCAGAAGGATCTCAGGACACAGGGAAGAAAGAAGCTCTGAGATTGTTGGTCATTGAACCTCGCTTTAAAGATGAGTAGAATAGGCTCATCAAAGAAATCGAGAAGCAAACTCAACAACAGCTCAGGAGCAGAGCTAGATCTGGCCTCTGGCTCTTCTTGAACTCGCTGTAGTTTGTTCTACCACAAATGTATGTTCCATCCTAGCAGTGCTGCTAGGTAAAATCTAAAGCATGTGATTATGGCATGAAGACACACATTGCAGAGGAGTCCCCGAGCACTGGTGAGGTCTCCTCACAACTTGACTGTGTGATCTTTCTTGTTTATGGTTTGATTTTGTGGGTTTTGAGGGTGACACCTGGCACCACGTAGTATTGGGGATTGATCCCCAGCATTATGTAAGCATGTGCTCCGGTCTGCTGAGCCATTTTCTCATCCTAGCTTTGTGATCGTGTTCAATATTTTATTTTGTTTGGTTGGTTGGTTTTCATTTTTAGGTAGCAATCATTCTCAGTGGTGCTGGGAGTGGGGGGTGCATTTCTTGTAATGCCAGGGATCCAACTCAGGGCCTGCAGTTTGACATGTAGTCTACCATGTGAGTCATAACCCCACTCCCTTGGCAGTGTTTAAATATATTTGAATCACAGCTCTAGCCTCTGAAAAATAAAGTTGCTCAGCATAATTTCTAGTCATTTTGCTCCCAAAGCATGTAACTCTGATCCAATCTACCAGTGAATAACGTTCATGTTTGAGAAAGCACATGGGCCCTCATTTTCTTCATTAAGAATCCCCAGACATCTAATGAAAAATTATGCCGGAACCAGAATTCAAAAGACAAACTAAAAGATAAAATAGACATTTTAAAACATGCACAAATTTAGAGCACTTATTTCTCTAGTGCCCCGATTTTAAGAAGCAATTAGTGTCTAAACACTAGCAAATTAAGAAACTAAAAATGTGAGGCAAGAAATCTCACGTGCAGGAATCCAAAGAAAACCCTAAAGTGATAAATTGTACAGCATGCCTAAGAAATAATTCTTCAAAATTAGTAGAGGAAACCAGTGGATTCTGAGAAGCATCCCTGGAAAGAATTGATTAGGGATCTTGATGATACTAATGGCATACTGAAAAATATATTTAAGTGACAAATGTGTGTAATCTTTCAACAAGAACAAACATTACACCAAGAAAAAGAAATTCATTAAAATTGTATCAGTGGGTCAGATCTGAAGCAAAAAACAAACCACTAAAAATGTGAGAATAGAAAGATTAACCTAGATAGCAAAAGCATTGTCTTTTACTGGTTTCAGGGCCTTCATCTTAAAAGATTTCTGTAGAAATGTAATTGCAGCACATTACTTGCCTCTGAAATACACATTAATAATGTGCTTGGTCCATGCACTTGGACTTCTCAGAATAAAACCGTGTGGCGATACACAGAACTTGCAATATTGCCACAAAATAATCAGAATGTGAACATTTACATTTGTGGCAGGAAATGTTGAGAGGAGAAAGAAGGGTTAGATGTGCTATGAATCACAAAAATAACACCATAATGGATCCCTTTGTGACCAGAATTGGAGGAAGGGAAAGGATTGGCCTGAAAGGATGGGGATGATGGAATATAGGAAAACAGATGTAGATACTAAAAGCTATGGTTTGAGTACTTCGTACAGGTGCCAACAAAGACACATCAAAGATTAAATAATAACGGTAAAAAGAGGAATACGATGGCATCAAATAATACCAGAATAGGACATAACTCAGGCTTTGTTCATGAGTTTCACACTCCCTTCTTCCTTCTAATTTTTCAATAGCAATATCCAATCTTTAATCATGAATTAACTTTCCGATGGTAGAAGGACTAACATTTTAAAACATATCACTGAACTCTTCTATTAAACCATTTATAGTACTTTCTTTTAGGGTAGTGGTTTTCAAATGTTAATATATCTCTGAATCACCTCAAGGTCCTGTTGAAATCTATTCCTGAAACACACCTTTCCAACCCTCAGTGCAAATGACTTCAGGGGCTGGGCTGGAGTAATTAGTTGGACAGTGGATTGGGCACTTGCTTTGCACAAGGCAACCTGTGGTCCCCTGGGCCTGCTGGGGTAATTCCTGAGCTCATAGCCAAGAGTAAGCCCTGAACACTTCAGGGTGTGGTCCAAAACAAACAAACAAACAACAAAAGCAACAGAACAAATGATTTAGTAGATCTAAGATAGAATTAGAGAATTTGATTTTTTTTTCATTTACTGGGCCACCCTGGAAGTGCTTAGGGGTTATCCTTGGCTCAGTGCTCAGCAGTCACTCATGGCTGTGCTTGGGGGAACATGTCAGTGATCAAACCCCGCACTCCTCTATACAGACCACGTGCTCCAGCCCATGCCCTGAAATGGAAATTTAAAAACTTTTCTCAAATGAGAAAGATAGTGATACGCTTCCGTAGAATCTCTTCCTACGGACTTCATAGAAGGTATAATCCACTCTGCTGGGCAGTTTTTTGCATCATTTTTGTCTCTAAATATATGGGGTCGCATAACCTCAAAAAATCATTTCAATGTTTAAATACCATTATGACTTTGACACTGGACATGAAAATTATTTGTAATTTAATTTCCTGTAGCCTTGGTAACAGGGATCATGGATAGATGCAGTAGCTAGGAGTTCAGTCAGTGAGCTTTGGTATTTTTTTTGGGGGGGGGGCGGGGTGAGGTGGAGGGAATTTGGGAACACACCTAGCTATGCTCATAGTTTACTCCTGGTTCTGTGCTCAGGGATCACTCCTGGAAGTGCTTGGGAGTGAAATTCTATGGCCCAGTTAATGAGCTTTGCTATTTGATGTATGTGGGTTGTGTGTGTGTGTATGTGTGTGTGTGTGTAATATGTATTGATATTCTAATAGTCCCAATTGACTGAATTATTACATAACTGTAATTATAATGACCCAGTCTTATGATAAGGCATACATTCTTGAGCCAGAGCTGTACTATGTTGCTGGGAGGAACAGAGAGGGCGACTATATTCATCAGTCAGCAGCAATCAATTTTAAAAACAACATTGCTAATAATAAAAAATGTGGGAAAGCAATATTAAAAGCCTAATTGTTAAAGAGACCCTAACTAAATTCATACGTGGTCCTGATAACACACCTCTAGAGCATGGCATATGTTTAGGCATCATATTCAACCAAGCTGAGATGCCTTCTGGACTCCATATTTGTGGCCTGAATTCTGGTCCAGAGAGCATCACCTATGACACTCACAAGAAATGGTCCCTTCTTTCCAGGAAATGGATGATGTTAATGGCAATTTTCAGGAGCGGCTGTTAGGGAACCAATCTCCCACTCCTTCCCTTCATTGCTAATGGAATTGCATGATTATATTATTGTAGTGTGCTCTCCCCCTCATACAATCATACTGTGATCATGTGTAATTGGTTTGTGTCCTAAAGTGAAACTTTTCCACTTATTGTAAGTTAGCATTTTCTGAGATCTAAACCTCCTTAAATATTAGTGTGTGTATAAATACATGCACTCTTAGTAATTAATGCATTATCTGTATTAATCTGTACCTCCACTACCCAGCCGCCGCCACACTCCAGGATGCTTTCCGGACACATCATAAGACACTAAATACCCATCTTCCGGAATTGTCGTACCATATTTGATAGGGTTCAAATATGGTAACACCTACAAGGGTGATTAGAGGTCGCCCCAAAAGCCTCTATCCCTCTCGGAAAGACTGGCAAGCTACGGAGAGTATTCCACCCGCACGGAAGAGCCTAGCAAGCTATCCGTTGTGTATTCGATGTGCCAAAACCAGTAACTACAACTGGTCTCTTCCCCTGACCCTGAAGGCTTCACCGACATGGCAGCACTGAGAAGGATGAGAAAGGAGAGGCTGACAAAATCTCAAGGCCGAACTAGGCTGCCACAACGAAGGAAGACAAAAATGATCGTCTGTACTTTCAATGCACGTATGCTAGCATTAGATGCATCCATCGAGGACCTGATGGTACAAGCGCGAATGATCAAGTACGACATCATTGGTCTGACCGAGACAAGAAGGCACGAATCTCACCATGCCATTTTCGACACTGGAGAAGAATTGTTCCTCGGAACATGTGATAAAAGAGGTGTTGGAGGTGTCGGTGTCCTTGTCAACACAAACTTGGCCAAGAGCATTGATTCATTCGAATGCCTAACAACCCGAATCGGACGTTTACATTTGAATAGATGTGGCTCACTGCCTGCAGTTTCTATCTTCATTGTCTACACACCAACATCTCATTATGGCCCTCCCGTTCGTTGATCGTCAATTTGCTCGAGCGGGCCCAGTAACGTCTCCATTGGAGACTTTGTTGTTACTGTGTTTGGCATATCGAACTCATTATGATGAAAGAGAAATCGAGAAGTTCTACATGGAGCTAGAGAAGTTCTATAAAGAAGACCACGCCTTCTACAAGATCATTGTGGGTGATTTTAATGCCAAGATAGGACCGAGAAGATCAGCTGAAGAACTTCACATCGGGACCCATGGCCTAGAATGGAACGAACAGGGTGAGAGACTGTCTGAGTTCATCATGTCGACCAAGACCATCCATGGTAACTCACAGTTCCATAAGGCAGAATCTAAACGTAGGACATGGGAGTCTCTCGGTGGACGATTCCACAACGAAATAGACCACATCATATTCAATCGACGGTTTTGCCTGACCGATGTTGCTGCTGTCCCAAAATTTCGAACGGGATCGAACCACCGTCTCCTTCGTGCAAAATTCTACTTTACAGAGCAGGGAGAAAGGGCTGCAAAATTCAAAAAGAGAAGTCCCAGAACGACCACCAACTGGGAACTCTTTGGCACTATTGCGGCAACATGGGAAGATGCCATTGTTGACAACATTGACGAGGAATACGATCGACTGGTTCAGCACCTCCATGAATGTGCAAGGAACGCCAAGAGAGAGATAGCCACAAAAAATCGCCTGTCTTAGAAAACTCTTGAGCTAATTCGCCAATGTGGTTTGGCACATGACTCAGGAAACCGCAAGCTAACGTCCGAGCTCACAAAGCAGTGCAGAGATACGATCAAGGAAGACCTCAAAGAGAGAAGAGCAGAAGTACTGGTAGATGCGGCAGAAGCTGGGAAAAGTATTTGTAATGCCTGCCTGTCCTTCGCCAACTACAAGACCAAGATGACTGCCCTCCCACGTCCTGATGGATCCATCACATCCTCCAGAATGGCAATGGAGAAGATTATCCATGACTTCTACTCAAATCTCTCCAATAGCCATGTCCACTTGCCGACATACCAAATTCCACAGGATGGATATGTCTTTCCCAGCATTCTCCCTTCCAAAATCCGACACGCCATTTCATCGGTAAAGAAACAAACAGCACTCGGCCCAGACAAGGTCAGACCTGAACACCTGAAGAACCTGCCGTCAGTACTCATGAATACGCTGGCTCGGCTCTTCACACACTACCTGTCTGAATGCAAGTTTCCATCCCAATGGAAAACCAGCAGGACTGTACTACTGTTCAAGAAGGGAGACATTCATGACATTGGCAACTATCGCCCGATCTGCCTATTGTCTGTCATCTACAAGTTGTTCACTCGAGTCATCCTAAATAGGATTGGCAGAACACTAGATGAAGGACAATCATGTGAGCAAGCCGGGTTCCGCAAAGGATTCAGCACCATCAACCTTATCTACACGATAACCAAGCTCATTGAGGTTTCTCGGGAGTTCAAGATGCCACTCTGTTTAACCTTCATTGATTTAAAGAAGGCCTTTGATTCTGTTGAGACGGAAGCAGTCATTGAAGACCTAGCCAATCAGGGCATTCAAGCCCAATACATCAAGATCCTCCATGAGCTGTATTGCGGATTCACTACCAGGATCTCACCATTCTACAAAGAAGTGATCATTGATGTCAAGAGAGGGGTTCGGCAGGGTGATACCATTTCACCGAAACTCTTCAGTGCCACCCTCGAGAACATCATGCGACGACTGGAATGGGAAGGAATGGGAGTGAAGATAGATGGTCGGCAACTACACCACCTCCGCTTTGCTGAAGACATTGTTTTAATAACACCAAACATCAGCCAAGCAGCACAAATGCTGGCCGACTTTGACCGTGAGTGTGGAAAGGTAGAACTACAGCTGAATCTTACGAAGACAATGTTTATGAGAAACAGACTCGTTCCTGATGCCCCATTCACTCTCAACGGAACGACCATCTCCGAATGCAACAGCTATGTGTACCTAGGTCAAGAAGTCAACATGACAAATGACCTGGCACCCGAGCTGCGCAGGAGGAAGAGAGCGGCTTGGAACGCCTTCAAGAACGTTGAAGAAATAGCTAAGAGGACAAAGAACCTCCGGCTCTGGGCACATCTCTTTGATTTCACTGTTCTTCCTGCATTAACATATGCCTCAGAGACCTGGGCCCTATGCAAACAGGATGAGAACGCTATTCAGGTCTCCCAAAGAAGAATAGAAAGAGCTATGCTTGGAATATCACGTGTCACTCAAATGAGAGAAAGAATCCGGAGTTCTGACACTCATCGACGATCAAGAATCAGGGACGCTGTCTCATTTGCCAAGGTGTCAAAAATCAGATGGGCTGGTCACATAATGAGATTTAAAGACAACCACTGGACTAGAGCTGTTACCGACTGGATTCCACTGGATGTCAAAAGACCGCGTGGCGCCCACCTACCAGATGGTCAGACTTCTTCGTCAAGGTCATGAACGATCGGTTTGAGGCTCTTCATGTTCCCAGAGTGAACAGATGCCATTGGACTACACTAGCACGCGACAGGGACAAATGGAGACGTTACTGGCGCCTGCTCGAGCAAATCGACAACTAACAGGAAGTTAAGTGATTAAGTGATTATGTGATCTGTATTAATAAGTTTTTTTGTACTGGTCAATTCTGTGTAATGTTAAAGGCCAAGGATAAACATTTCATCTAAATGTTCTGATGAAAGTTGGAATTCTGAAGAAGAAAAGGTTTTGATTACCCAACAAGATTTTTCGGTTTTGTTGGTTTTGTGTTCAGTTTAGTCTTAGAAAACATAGCAAAGGAAAAAAATTTCTAAAAATCAGACCACAAATATCACACTGATGTGTGTGTGTGTGTGTGTGTGTGTGTGTGTGTGTTTTGTTTTCCCAGACTTAGTGTACCTAGGCTGGAGCGATAGCACAGCGGTAGGGCGTTTGCCTTGCACGCAGCCAACATGGCCGACCCAAGTTCGATTCCTCCGCCCCTCTCGGAGAGCCCGGAAAGCTAACGAGAGTATCTCGCCTGCACGGCAGAGCCTGGCAAACTTCCCGTGACGTATTCAATATGCCAAACACAGTAACAACAAAGTCTCCAATGGAGATGTTACTGGGCCCACTCGAGCATAACTAGAAGTTACATAAAGTAATTTATAACATGTTTGATATCTCCAAATCTATTCTGTCACAAATTTCTTAATGATTCCTGAATAAGAGTTCTGTCATGATTTTTTAGTACAGTAGTACATGATTAGTTTTAAATTCTGACTTAAATTTGGAATTAAAAAAACCCTCATTTTTAGTGGATTATTCAAAATAAGCAATACAAAATTAATTATTTTGGTTCTGCTTTTGGGGGTATGGTTTGGGGTTTGAGGTAGAAACATTTGAAATACGGTGGGAAGGTGCAATGGTGGTGGGATTGGTGTTTGAATATTATATGCAATGAATTATTTTGAACAATTTTATGAAAAAAATAAAATTTTATAAAAAGGAAAATGCCATTGAGAATTTAGCTATGATTCAAGAAAACTTACTCATTGTATGAAGGTCATTTTATAGGGAAGCATATTTCTTCTCACAAGCCTAGATCATTTAACCTTATTAGCGATAGCACAGCAGGTAGGGCGTAGGGCGTTTGCCTTGCACGCAGCCAACATGGCCGACCCGAGTTCGATTCCTCCGCCCCTCTCGGAGAGCCCGGCAAGCTACTGAGAGTATTCGATATACCAGACACAGTAACAACAAAGTCTCCAATGGAGACGTTACTGGGCCCACTCGAGCAAATCGACGATCAACAGGAGGGCCTTTACCTTTTTAGGGCTGGAGCAATAGCACAGCGGTAGGGCGTTCGCCTTACAAGCGGCCAACATGGCCGACCCGAGTTCGATTCCTCCGCCCCTCTCGGAGAGCCCGGCAAGCTACCGAGAGTATTCGATATGCCAGACACAGTAACAACAAAGTCTCCAATGGAGACGTTACTGGGCCCGCTCGAGCAAATCGACGATCAACGGGAGGGCCTTTACCTTTACCTTTACCTTACTTTCAAAAGCCTAGATCTTTTGAATATAGAATTAAATTCATTTATATTTAGTTATCCACACATATATACATTTCTTAAATTCTTAAAATGTAGGAAGAGATTCCCAAAACCTATGTCCTTCTAAGTAATGATATATTGCTTCTTATGGTATTTCATAAGAAGGAAATATGACTGCCTAATGTTCAGCTCAAAACTGAGTTCTGAATAAGGCAGGCAGATAGGAAAGAGGCTCAATTGCAATAAGTTCTTGGGAAGTAATAAAATCAACTAGCCCTGAGACTGTCAGGACCCACCTTGTGGACACAGGCACTCAGGCCTGATAAGATTTTGTCTGCCAACACTGTGGGTCCTGAGAAGGCTGAGCTTGCCTCTCAAAGAAGTTTCAGCAGGAACAAAGGTCAGGAGAAGGAATATCAAAGAAGACCATCAACTGCTCCCAACTCAACCCCTTGGCAACCACCCTAGGCAGAAAGCCTCATCTGAAGCAGGTTGGGAAAAACCTATAAAAGGCAACTTGGAACAAAGAAGACCCACATCTGTGGTTGTGTGCCAGGAGTTGCCCGCAGCTCCCCTCTTGAGATATCTTCTTTAATTCCTTCATGCTGGGGTGCGTACTGGAATCTCTATTCGCTCTGGAGAAACCTGCATTCTTTCTTGAACACGTGAGTCTGTCTCTCTTATTTTCTCTCTCCCATTCCTCAGAATTTCCAAATAACACCTGTTTTTACTTCACTGTGCAGCTCCTCCTGAAACTCTTCTGTGAGGGAAAGATAAAGACTGGAAAGTTCTGAGTAAGATTTAGGACTGACTTTCCTTTCCTGCAAAGAACAAGGCTTACAGCAGACTCTTATCAGTCCTAGATTCCCCCAGCTGCTCCAGAGATGGCAGAGGTGGATAGAAGAAAGTGATAGCTTTCTTCTTCACGTTACTATATCTGTCCTCCCCACTTCACATAAGTCACCCCAGGACCTTCATTAGTATCAATAAATGATGACACAAAAGGACTCAAATGTTCCATCTTCTGATTTCTATACAAGGCAAGTTACAAAAACATAATTTTCTCTCTCACTTTAAACTTGCCAGATGGCTGAATAAACCTGGTGTACTCTTTTGCATAAAGACAGCAAGACAATTCTCCATTTGGGGTATTCAATTATTTACTGAGAGGCCCTGGGGTTTGGCTAAGGACAGAGCAGGTGATTTATATTTATATAGGCATTAATATTTTTACCAGTCACACAGAGTTACCCTCCCTCAGCCAATGTGAAAATCTGGTCAGCATGATGAGCTAGCACTGGCCTCGGGCCTCTCATCTGCTTTAGGAGTGTCCTGGCAGGAAGAGTCCATCCCTTCCCTCTCCAGGATGTTTCTTAATGCTTTGAGCAGGACCCAGGCTGTGGTCAATCCTAGATCTGTCAATTCTTCATTCCCCATAGCAGAGACTATGGGAAATGAGTTGACCTGTTTCTAAGGTATCTCTACGTATATAGAATACTTGTAACAGTACCTGTTATTATTGGACCTGCTCCTGTCATTTAATCTCACCCCCTTTTTAACTCTCTGTTTTCCTGAAAGATTTTGGGGTGCCATAGGTGGCTTTGAGATTTCCTGTCCAAATGAGCGGAAGACTCTACTATTGAGAGAAAAGATTTCCTATCTGGATTTAGGCAAACCAATATAGTGCCATTGATGTAGGCAGGTTGATTAGGAAAGGGTTCCCTGTGGCAATGAAATTCCTGGGGAAGAGTAAACCACTTAGCTCTAAGGACTTCAGAACCCACCTTTTAGCTAATGCAATTAAGACCTGATAAAAAAAAAAAAACCTTTACCTGGAGTTAACCCAGACCAGAGAAGGCTGGATCTACCCAAGATAAGATCCAGCAGGAGCAAAGGTCAAGAAACAGAGTTTCACAGATCATCCCAACTCTACCCCCCTTGGCAACCACCCTAGCAATGGACTCTTACCTAGGTAGAAAGCCCCACATAGCGGGGCAGTTTGGGAAAAACCCTTTAAAAGCCACCTTGAACAAAGGAAGCACACATATGCTGCCCAAGCCTATGTGCTGCTTGTGCCCATGTGGCAGAGCATTTGTGGTGCCTGAACATATGTGCTGCACATTTCCCCTCTCTTAAGATGTGTACTGGGGCTCTCTGTCCTTGGTGAAGCCTTTGTTTTCTCTTGGGTACATCACTTTCTAATTCCTCCTCCCCTGCATTAAGCCCTCCCTCCCAAATAAAATCTGCTTTTATTTCACTGCTCATCTACTCCTGAAATATTTATCTGTGAAATAGGACAAGGACCCGGAAGACCTGGAGAAGGTCTAGGACTGGCTTTCCTTTCCTGCAAAGAGTAATTCCCCACTCCAGCCTGACTCCAGCTCCCTGAGAAATAGGGTGGCAGAGATTAACTCCCATGCTGAGAAGACCAAGTAGACATCAGGTGGTGTGGCTTGACGGCCACCTCATGGGGCTAATGAGAATTGAGGTCTGTGCTGTGCAGGGCTCATCACAGACTTATTCAGTCTTAGCCTTCCCAGCAGGTCCCGAGATAGCAGAGGCAGATTGGGAGAAAGTGACCATCTCTCTCCTCTCCACCTCTCATAGGCCACCCATGAGGGCCCACTGACATCACCACGAAGCATTAGAAACCTACTGAAATTGTCACAGAGAGAGAAAAGCAAATATTTCAGTTTACTCAAAACAAGAATCAATCTACCCATTTGCTGTAGGTCCTAGTCAAAAGAAGTGTTAATATCTGTAGAGGTAAGTATCTTGAGTGATAGCACAGTCAGTAGGGCACTTACCTTGCATGTGGCAACCTGGGTTTCATCACAGCATCACATATGTTTCCCCACACAGTTTCAGAGTGCAGAGCCAGGAGTAACCTCTAAACATCGAAGAGTGTGGTCCTATCACCCACCCCAACAAAAGAAAAGATCTGTAGAGGTAGAACACACAGTTTAAACAATATCATTTAGTCTGAGGTTGACCTTGATTTCCTGTACCTTTTCAATTACCATGACAACTTTGTTCACTGCAGCACTTGTTTAAAGACTTTTTTGGCAGACCTCTGAATAAAAAGCATTATATCTGTTCTAGAAGTGTTGAAACACTTTAGGATACTCACAATTAAAGATCTTATAACACATACTACGTTTTTCATAAAAAGTTGGCTCCATGTAACAAATTAATCAGGACAGACTAGTCTTTAAGAGTTTTATTTTTAGAACTTCAGTTTCTAGGAAAACCACAGATATTAACAGGTCCAAACATTCACATAGATTACCTTAAAACATCAAGAATTTCACACTTGTAGATGAAATTTCTCTTAAGGTCAAGACTAGATTTGAAAGCTGGTGACAAACCTACATGAAGCAAAGTTATCTTAGTAGTAAATAGCATGCATTTCCATATTCTGGGAGAACTAATTAACACTAGAGTCTGAAACAGCTGATCCCAGTCATTTCCCATATTTGTTTTCTTTATTATTAGAAACCACTGAAGTTGAAGTGGCTGTTTGCTGTAGATGCTCATGTTTTTAAAAGGCCCATCCCCTCCACCTTCCCCTCTACCCACACCCCTTCAGTCTGTTGTCAGTATCTAACTCATTAACAAACAGGGATAATTTCTCTGGACTGAAGGATTCCTCAGGAGGGGAAGGGTGAGAGATGAGATTTTCCTGTAGTTCCTAGGTACATTTGAGCCTCTGAAACTGCCAGTGTCTTTCAAACAATCAAAAAAAAAAAGAGAGAGAATGTTTAGGAACTCAGACCTAATTTTCCATTCTCATGAGTATCAGCAGCAAACTATGGTGAGAAAAAAGACTAAAACAATCCATCTTTGTCTTTCTCATTCTTAGGAGCTCTTTCATTTCTTCTCCAAAGGGGATTTTAACCCCTTCTGACTTCCACCTCCCATGTCACTTTTCATTATCTGCTGTAACTTCTGTGACAAGAAGCCTTTACTTTTTTGAAGTTTGTAGGGCGGGATGCCACTCACAGCCTGGCAAAGAAACCCTAAAAGTTGCAGGAGGGCATATCACTCCAAGCTCTGGCAAAGGTTCCTAAAAGTTGTCAGAGTCATTGGATTGGACATCTCTATCAATGACCTCTGCTGCACCCAAGTATCCCCGGTGGTCTGATCTAGCCTCCGACAGACCACAGACGAATGTCAAGCCTTCACCAGAGCGCTGTGGCTTTGGAAGCCCTGACCTCTGGTTCTGGAGAGAAAAAAGTTCTGCCTGGCTAACAGGTGCCATCTTTTCTCACTAGTTCTTATTGCCTATCTTTAGTTTGCATAGATCTGAGCCTGTGTGCTGATCTCATTGACATCTCAACTCCCTCCTGGGGAATCTCAAGCCAACTCCCTTTGTACTGAGAGCAGAAATAATGGTGGCCTGGAGGTTGATTTTATACCATAGGATCTCAGCATCTTAACGTTATTTCTCCAATGGGTTTTTCTTGTGTCCCTCCCATTGTGGTGGGTGGTACTTGAGACATTCAAGAGAAGGGGAGCCTCCTCACAGAGACCACACATTCCCACAGAGGTCAAACAGTATAACCAAACCCTCTAGAAATTTCTCAAGGAGAACATACCTGCATAGCTGATTTACCTCCTCCTTCTTGATCTTCACTGCCATTAACCCGTCATGGTCACCATTTAGAGATGTGGGCGAAAGTCTCTGGGTAACTTACGTGAAGTGGGGAGGAGAGAGGGAGCAGATTCCAGAGGAGAATCTACTGCTTTCTCTCCATCCACCGCTGCCACCCCAGGGGCAACTGGGGAAATCTAGCACTGATAAGAGTCTGCTTACTGAGCCTTACTCTTTGCAGGAAAGGAAGTCAGTCCTAGACCTTACCCAGAAGTTTCCAGTCTTTGCCTTTCCCTCACAAAAAAGAGTTTCAGGAGGAGATGAGCAGTGAAGTAAAAACAGGTGTATTATTTGGAAGTTCTGAGGAAGGGGCAAGAGAAAGAGAGAAAGAGAGAGAGAGAGAGAGAGAGAGAGAGAGAGAGAGACAGACAGAGACAGAGAGACAGAGACAGAGACAGAGATAGAAACATGCTCAAGAAAGAATGCAGTTTTCTCCAGAGTGAAGAGAGATTCCCAGTACACATCCCAGCATGAAAGTATGAAAAACATATGTGAAGATGTGGGCAACACGTGCTCTGGCATCATGTACCCAGGCAACTCTTTTTTCCAAGTTGTCTTTTATAGGTTCTTCCCAATCTGTTCCATATGAGGCTTTCTACCAAAGTAAGAGTCTCTTGCTAGGGTGGTTGTCAAGGGGTTGAGTTGGGAGCAGTTGATGGTCTTCTTTGATATTCCTTCTCCTGGCCTTTGTTCCCGTTGGAGATTCTCTCAGAGAGAGTCCAGGATTCTCAGAGCCTGCAGTATTGGCAGACAAAATCTTAACAGACCTGAGTGCCTGTGCCCACAAGGTGGGTCTTGACAGCCTCAAGGTTAGTTGGTTTTATTACTTCCCAAGAACTTACTGCCATGGGGCAGGGGGTGTGTGGAGTGGCTTTCTCTTATCTGTCTGCCTGTTTACTTCTGTTAGATCTTAACTTGATGTGAGATACTTTTTCATTTGATCTTGGGTTCTTTTTTTCAGGACTGCCAACTTCATCTAGGCCCACTCATAAAGCTGGCTGTGGTTTATGACATTATTAAAAAAAAGGATACTTAACTTTTATAGTCCAAAAGGCAAAAGGGGTAATATGGACCTTGCATGCAGAGGACCTGGGTTCAAATCCCTGGCACCACATAAGGCCTCTCAAGCCCCTGAGCACAGAGCCAAAAGAAATCCTTCAACATTTCTGGGTGCGGCCCAAAAACCAAAATAAAATGGGTAATGCTAAAAGTAAAAGTAAAGTAAAGGCCCTCCCATTGATCATCGATTTGCTTGAGTGGGCCCAGTAACGTCTCCATTGGAGACTTTGTTGTTACTGTGTTTGGCATATTGAATACAAAACGGGGAGCTTGCCAAGCTCTGCCGTGCGGGCGAGATACTCTTGGTAGCTTGCCGGGCTCTCCAAGAGGGGCGGAGGAATTAAACTCGGGTTGGCCATGTTGGCTGCGTGCAAGGCAAAACGCCCTACCGCTGTGCTATCGCTCCAGCCCATAAATTTATATGTAAACATCAATAATATCTTTCTCTTGATTTTAAAATCAAGTTTGTTAAGGTAAAATAATATATCCACATCTGCATGTTGTAAAATTTGATCACTTGTGACATACACTATATTTATACACTCAGGAAACCATTCTCTAAATCAAGGAAATGAACACATATATCACTGCTAAAAATTTTCATCTAATCCTGTGACACTATAGGTCACTGTACTGACTTCAGCCCATATAAGCTGCTTAGCTTCCCGACACCATGAAACTGTATTTTATAAACAAAAGGAATGCCCTGCCACAGGGGTGGGGTGGGAGGGATACTGGAAGCACAGGAGGTGGAGAATGGGCACTGGTGAAGGGATGGGTACTCAATCATTGTATAACTGAAACCCAAGCACAAAAAATTGTAAGTCTACGACTGTACCTCATGGTGTTTCACTAATAAAAATTTTTAAAAACTGTATTTTATAGAGATCATATAATAGTATTGCATAGTATGTACTATAAGTTAGATCAGCATAATTATTTGAGTTTTCCTTGCATCGGTGTATGTTTTAATGATTTATTTATTTTTTCATTCCTTTAAATGGTCATATTCCATATTTGGCTATGCCATCACCTGATTTGCCGTTTACTTATTAAATGAGGCTTTCTGGCAGTTTACCACACTAAAGCCAATTGAATCGGCACCTTCAACCTCCCTGCAGTGTGAATCAATCCATTGGAGGTCAATTGCAGATAATGAGACAAACCAGGATCAGCATAATGCAAGGCTGGCGCTTCATCCCATGCACTTTCTATCCCTATTACATTTTATTAAGTTTTTACATTTTCAATTATTTATTCTTTTTTTTCTGTCTCCCCTCTCTCCTTTCACTCCCATCCCATGAATAGTAGAATGACCAAAATTCCCCCAACATCCCACTGATTCTTCTTTTATTTTAATTTTTTTTCTTTTGTTCAATGTTTAGTTTTATGTATTTTCTATTGCTAGATGTTTTCAAGTTCACAAATCTTTTCTTCTGCACGGTCTAATGCTCTGTTAACTTTTATTCTCAGTGTGTCATCTCTGGAAACTTGAGTTTGGTCCTCTCTTTGGGGGAGGGGCAACCTATCAGTGCTCAGGGTTTACTCCTGGTTCTGTGCTCATGGATCACTTCTGGTCATGCTCATAAGCTAAGGACTCGTGACTTTAGGGACCCCATCTTTATTCCCCTCCTAACCCATCAGCAAGGAGGCAACTGCTCTCTATTGTTGTAAGGGTTAGGTGTAACCCATTAACAAGTAGAGTCCATAAACTAATGCTTTAGCTTCTGGAATCACTGTCCCCTGCCATCATGATGTCCCCCATAACTGAAAGTCAAATTTCCAATTGTTCTCTGTGACCACAAGCCAGTTTAACCACTAACTAGCTTATTTTGCTTCTGTAACTTGCTCTTCTCATCACAGTTCCTGCAGACGCTGCATCTATTGTCTGACTAGATGTGATTTTTGCCTTTATAAACTTGTCTCTGACTATACTTATGGATACTCGTCCACTTGTGGTTGCCAGATTCTGTAATAAAGACTCCCAGTTCAGCCTCTCCAAGTTGCTTTTAACTGTGTATCATGAAATTCTCTTATGAAACTTAGGGGACCATGTGTATTTCTGGGGATTGAATCTGGGTCAGCTGCATGCAAGGCAAGCATCCTGCCTGTATCCAGCTATCTCTGTAGCTCTTTTTAAAAAATGTTATTTTTGTCTCATTTTAATTCACTTGGCCTCTAAAACATAATTGTAAACACTATTTTAATATAATTATCTGCTGATTCTAACTTCCTGATCAGTTCTGGTAAGAATTGAATTGACTGATTTATATGCTATTTATTAGATACGCTTTTCTTCTTTGCACGTCTATGTTAAGAATTTTATCTTATTTCATGCTAGGTAATATTGTTTTCAACTAAATATGCTTGGGTTTTGTTTGGAAGTGAGGATCAATCATCTATTGATAATTGTACCTTTGGTTTTTTTAGACAGGAGTAGAGCAATATTTAGGCTATTGTTAACTGTTATGCATGAATCAAGACCTCATTAAGGACTCTTATCTTACAGAGTTACATTTTTATGTGGCTAGTAGTGACAGAAATTATTCCCAGTCCAGTGATAATACCAGGTACTATTCCTACATGCCATTTTGGAGAATCCTTCATTCAGTTTCAGGTAGTTTTCTCACATGGACATGCTGGTAGATATACATTTTACTGAAGTGTAACTTAATAGTCTTTAGATCTCTGGGCTTCTTTGTGCAGATTTCTCTTCCATAATAGTCTTCCCTATAAACGCTAGCTGCCTGAACTTTAAGCTCCATCTCCCCAGTTCAGGAATTCTTCCAGGTTTTGTGTCATTTATTTCTCTAGGAATAACTACCTGGGAACTCTCTGATGTCTATAAAATGAGGACTTACAGGGTTTATCTTCTTTGATTTACACACCATTGTCCTTTTTTGTTTGATGCTTGATTTCTAAAACAACAATTGTTTTATATTTTAAAAAAAACTATTTTTAATTGATGTGGGAAGGCAAACCTAAGCTAAGTTCAACTTAAAAGCAAATGTCATTTTATTCGTTTTAAATTTCAATCTCCCTGAGTATTCCTTTTAATTTCTTCCTTTGCTGAAAGTCAAGTCTTCGCTTATCTCTTAATTTTGAAAATCTAATTCAACCACTCTGAAGGATAGTATTCACACCAACTACATTTAGCAGCCAGCAACAGAAGAGAAGAAACTCATTATATTTCTTAGTTTTTATTCTGTACATTTCCACACAATTCACAATACAGAAAAAGTGTCCAAAAGTAACTGTAACTAGTCAATTTCTTTTTCAGAGATTAATTCAATCTCCCAAATTAATTCCATTGAAAATCTCTGTAGAGCAACACAGTGATCAAGATACTTTATATAAATAGGAAATGCAAGAAAATTAGGGAAAAATACTTTATGACTTTGTTACAAAAAAACTCCATTCTTCCCATTCCCACCCACCCTTCCCACCCTCCCTCCCTCTGTTTCATAAGATCTGGATCCCCCTTTACCTGGAAATAAAATTTTATCATCCTACTGCCACCATTGCTATTTATTGGATTTTGGTTTCCACCTGCCAGCTGGCAGTTCTGCAAAAGCATGACTCTGGGATGTGATAGGGCAGAATCAGAAAGCATGAAAGAGCCCTTTATAATGTCACTGCAACTTCTCATACAGATGTAGCCTTTGAAAGTGGATGACCCACAGCCAATGGTACTCTGAATGCCCAGGAACTTTTTCCCACTCAGAAATCAAATGAAATAAAATGTGCTTTTAAAAAATGGAACTGAGATGCTCTTTCTATTTGCCTTGTTGCATACAAGACTGGATTTCCTCATTTTCAATCAGTTGTGGCCCATATAAGATCTGGATTCATGGATGCCCACTTAACTACTGGTAATAAAAAAGAAAATAAAATAGGAATGGGTTTCTCACTTTCAATCACTCATGGTCCCTATAAGGTCTGGATTCATGGATGCCCACTCAACTACTGGTAAAAAAAAATTTTAAAAATATGGATTATCTTTACTAAGTAATCTGAACACTCATTGTTTAAAAATGTATTTTCCAAAAATATCCTATCGTACTTGAATGTTTTATCTCTGAAAGTTCCAAGCCTCATTCCCTAGGATAAGAACCTCAGTCCACATCAGGATGTTAGAAAGCATCAGTCTAGAAACTACTTGCATTGAAAATTATGCATGTGTTCAAAGTCTCAGTCCAACATATGAGAACATTTAAGTTGAACACTCTATAAATTAAACATCCAAATAGTTGTGTTAATAAACCAAAAAGAGTCAGGAACCATTTTGATCCTCTAAACAAAGTCCAGAAGCTATCAAAGATAGAAGGTATTTTACAAGTCTCACCAGCATTTCCAGAGAACTAGTCATGAATAAGAAATAAAATTTTAAAATAATTCAGGTTTGTTGTCTGTTTAATTCTACAAGTAAAGAAAGATGATAACTTCTCCTCTCTAAGATTTTTATGGGAAAAACAAAGGTTACATATAAACCTCAAAATAAAAAAAATCACAGTTGTATATTTTAAAGGATTTAATATATTTAGACTTGCAAAAAGATAGTTTCATGTGTCTCATTATTTCTCAAAATTTTCATAGAATGGCACAAGACTGTGGACTGTTATAAACGCCTATGACTATATGGGGAAAAGCCCTTCAAAAACAAGTGAGTCCAGGGCCAGAGAGATAGTACAGTAAGTAAGGTGCTCGCCTCGCATGTGCTGACCCAAGTTCAATCCCTGACATCCCATATGGTCCCCCGATCATGGCCAGGCATAATTCCTGAATGAAGAGCCAGGAGTAACTGCTGAGCATTCCTGGGTATGGCCCCCAAATAAAACAAACAAGCAAACACAAGCCAGTCCTTTGGGAAACTATAGAATGTTCTACTGACAGTTCTGCGTCATCCCTTCCACAACACACACATAGCCCAATTCCAAACTTAATCTGATTCTAAACTGCATAAATTGGATATTTCACAACTAATGCTACTTGAAGCCATTCCAAACCAGTTGAATCCTTTTTATTTAGTGAAGCAAGATAGATCTTATTGCCTAATACTTGCTTAGAAAGATGTGAGAGGGAAAAAAGAGGGGAAATATGTGTTCAAGAGACAACTCAAACTTCTCCTGAGTGGAAATAAGCAAAGAAATATAGAGACAAAAGTCGGATAAATGTTCAAAAACAACATGGGGTTGAAGAGCACTGAATCTTTTTTAAAAAATATTTTCTGAACTTGCTTTTCATGAGAATAAAAATTATCAGAGTATGCATTATTTATTTGTGGGTCACCATGGCAACTTGTGCTATGACTAGTTTGTTACTATATTATCATGGATCTTTTCCCCTTTCCTCTGCTCTTCCATTTTCTCCCAAAACTGGGTGGAAGGGAAGGGAGTTGGGGTGGTTTTCTGCACACAAACATCACTTCTGGCAGGTTTGGGGAAACCCTATGGGGTGCCAGGGATGGCATTAGGCCATGTTCAAGGCAAGTGTCCAACCCACTGTACTATCTCTGAGGATCAGTTTCCTGATCAAGACTTCAGATATGAATTTATTTCTTATGACTAACCTCAAGTGACCTCCACTAACTAATGAACTGGGAAAAGTAGGAACTCAGTTTTTATTAATGAAGGAAAGACGGAAAATTGAGAATGTAGTTTACATATACAAAAACATCATAGTCATAACAGTTCACTGATATGAGGTTAATGCCTTTAAGTCATAGAAATTGTCTTTCTGCCTTTTATCACCTAACAGCAATAAAAAGATATTCTGTTTCTCCAAATCCCTAATCTAACTGCACTCCAAACAAAAAGCAAGTAGAAAGTAGAAAAATGAATACTAGATCCTTTGTTTTTTATTTAATTCTGGGACTTTGTGCTATTCTTACTAACACACACAGGTATAGATAGATACACAAAACTGCCTGAAATATATATATGTACATAAAATATATATTTCAGGCAGATTATATAATATAAACACATATTTCAGGCAGTTTAGGAATTGAATATCAGTGGAGAGAGAAAGAGATAGAGACAGAGAATCTGTGCACATAAACAAAACAAATCATTGTTTGTTTTTTATTTGTATTTTGGGCAATACCTAACATCCCAGTGAATGCAGGAGACACTCTTGGATCAGTTCTTGGTGCTTGGGGATTGCTCCTGATGGTGCTCAGGGAATCAAGTGGTGATGGAGATTGAACCCAGACCTCCTGGGCCTCATGCAAGTAAACTATGCCTTGGCCTATTGGGTTCTCCTGAACTAGCGTCTAAAGATGACCTGGAATATATTTTCACTGGTGAATGTTTTTACAAAAATGCCTTCATTGCTATACGTGTGGCAAAGTTCTGGAAAAAGAAAAAGATTCCAATTGAATTCTGCAAGACTTTAAATCCATAGAAATCTGAACCTGAAAATGACCACAGACACATTTTAGTCCAAGATCCCTCACAATTAAGGAATTACTTTTATGTGATCTCTGATTTGGCTGTTCAACTTTTATTTTAATACTAAAAGGAAGAACAGGAGAAATTAATTTGCATTTACTTTTAGAAAGTCAAATCCATTTTCCTGGATATGTTTAGGGAAAAATAATTCTTATTTAAATCACAAAGTTGCTTCCTTTTTATACGTGATCGCTTCTATTCTTGTTTCATTCTACAAGTTGTTTCCTCTATAGAATCTGAATCTCTGTCCTACTCAGTCTGCTTTCTCCAAATAATTCTTTTCTAATCTGATTTTGTCTATTGTTCAAACATTTCTCTTCTATGTGTTCACCAACGCCTTTGGCAGTAGCAGAATTTAAGAGTATCACAGACCTATTTGTTCTTCCCACTTTCCCAAAGTGCATTAATGATACTCCTGTGGATGTGACTATGTATGAAAGATTTTCATATATACTCAGAAATTTCAGAGCAGTGGCATCCTGAATGGCAACACTCTGTGATGTGTTATTTTGAAACAATAATTCCAATAGTGATTTCCAAGGACAGAAATTAATACTGCTTTTGAATGCCATGAATCAACAGTTAGAAAATCATGTGCAGGGCTTATTTCTTGTTGAGAAACTCATTCTGGCACCAAAACATTGACCTTTTCCTACCCTTCTTCCCCACTCTGGAAATATGTCCAAACTGTAAGTCTCTGATAGCAAAATTCTCAATTTTTTTAACTTCGTATTCTTCTCACGTTTAGCCAAACTTCGCTGAGGGATTTCAGATAAGAATATTTTAAAGGAGGTGCATTCTAAATTATGGAAAATTAAATTATTGATGCATTGCAGGCTATACTGAAATTTACATAGGAAAAAATACACTGTAGACACAGTATTCTATAGATTCTTAGTTTTGGCTATGATCAAATTAGCTCTGAAATTTGTTTATTTATCCAAAATGCTGGAGCGATAGCACAGCGGGTAGGGCGTTCGCCTTACAAGCGGCCAACATGGCCGACCCGAGTTCGATTCCTCCGCCCCTCTCGGAAAGCCCGGCAAGCTACCGAGAGTATTCGATATGCCAGACACAGTAACAACAAAGTCTCCAATGGAGACGTTACTGGGCCCGCTCGAGCAAATCGACGATCAACGGGAGGGCCTTTACCCTTACCTTTACCTATCCAAAATGCATTATCTGAATTATCTCCCTCATGTGTTTGTATTAAAACTCAGAAGTGTTCAAATGCATAGAACACTAAAGGTCCTGTGAGAATACCAAAATAATATTAGTTTTAATTTACTGAAATGTTATTAATAATCAGTGGAGATTTGAGTGAGTTAAACGAGTTTCTATTTAAAACTACATTTGAGTAAAGGATTGAAAAACAAGAGAGTTTTCATTGTTTCTTCTATGAAAATATCTCATATCAGATGGCATTTGGCTCAAGATATTTAATGTTTGGAAAAAAGGGGAAAAGTAGAATCACAGTTCTATGGGCAAAGCTCTCCCTTGCAATTATCATGCCAGTAGCTAAAGCCAAGGCATTTTTCTTAATTGACTTTCATTTATATTCACTTGGTTCCCAAATATCTCTTAGGCAGAAATTTCTCCCGTGGTTATATTAGATTACATTTAATTCTGGCTATCAAATCACAGTACTTTTTATATTGGATAAATAGTTAAACAGATTTCTAATATGACTTTACTTAAGAATGCCTAAGAACATTCACCAAGACATAATACTTCAAGAAGTATTCTGGAGTAAAGTTATACTTCTAAATATGCTTTATTATGCCCACTAATTTTTAAATTCATGCTTCATTGGCTTAAATTTCTAAAGCTAACTAAAGGCCAATCTCTCCAAATTTTATAGCCTGTCACAACAAAGTGATTTTAAAAATATTTACATTTTATGACTTTCACAAAAATTCTTGCTGATTAGCAGTTATTAAGATTATTTTTAAAAACTCAGAAAATCTAATTTCATTTCCCTTAGATGACAATTTTGAATTCCAACATCACTCAAGGATCATTTCGACTCTATCTAAATTTAAAACAAAACAAAAAAGAGAACAGCAGCTGAAAGTTTATCACTATGTCGGGGTTCCCACTCCACTGTCAGGAAAAATACAAAATCTTATTTTTATATTTATTTCAAGCCTACTCTAAAGTTTGCCTATTGTTTCTACTTCTGTCCTTGAGAAGGAGCTTTCGTTCTCATTTTATTTGTGTCTTATCTTAAAAGTCTTCATTTTGATTACTTTTAATAATAGAGTCAGTATTTATTTTAAAATTTAATTTATTTTAGTATCAATATTGAAAGAAAAGAAAATGAAAAATATTCTTTCTCTTTATAGAATCACTTCACATTTTATAGAACTAGAATGCTGTTAAGTTACAGGGTGACTGGCACTATAAAGGTTTGCCTGACTCCTAACGTCTGCCCTTCAAATCTCCAGAGGTTCTTCCTACATAGAACTCATCGCATTGGAATTCATCTTTTCTCCTAGACTGCCATGAAGCCAAGAATTTTATTTCTGGCATTCCTGCTTATATCCTTGGTATGATACCTGTACCAGAGTATTAAATAAGCACATCTAAACTACACATGATTTAATGCATGAAAGTATGATTGATTTGTGAACATCTGGCTGCATCTATAATGACTGAATACGTACATAAATTGACTCTGGACTCTGTCCACCTCTAGAACACTATCCAATTTTCAAATTACTACTTTAAAAGGTAATGCTTGAATACTCTAATAATAATAATAATAGCACTGTCCACCTATTGTTCATTGATTTGCTTGAGCGGGGCCAGTAACTTCTCCATCATGAGACTTGTTGTTACTGTTTTTGGCATATCGAATATGTCGCGGGTAGCTTGCCAGGCTTTGCCGTGCAGGCGAGATACTCTCGGTATCTTGCTGGGCCCTCCGAGAGGGGTGGAGGAATCAAACTCCGGTCAGCCATGTGGGCCGTGTGCAAGACAAACGCCCTACCCGCTGTGCTATCACTCCAGTCCAATAATAATAATAGTACTTAATAATAAAAATAATAATAATAATAATTATTATTATTATTATTTTGTTGGTGGTGGTTTTCTTTTTGCAATGAATTCTGTGGCTGGGTGACCAGAGAGAGTAGACTGTGTGAGTCAGTGCTACTGGCCCTATGTTTAGATTTCTTATAAAAAAGACAGCCTAAGATTCACAGATGACCACCCGTATAAAAACATCTATAATCTAACCATCCAGATAGATTTCAAGGGGAAATTTTTGAAAGAAAAAAAAAGTGGATTTTAAGGTAGTTTTCACATTGGAAGAAGCCACTAGGATTATGTACTCTCTTCAGGTAACAAAGTCAGGCATGCCATTTTGAAATCTTTAAAAAATAAAAAACAAACACGGACCCATGTGGGTAGGGCATTGGCCTTGCACAGAGCTGACTCTGCTTTAATCCCTGGCAGTCCACCAGGAGGAATTCCTTAGTGCAGAAAATCAGGAGGAACTCCTGCACATGCTGGGGGTGGCCCCAAAGCCAAAAATTAAACAATAAAAAATAAATAAACAACTAAGATTAATCTTCATTGCAGATCACTCCTCAGAATTTGTCTTGCCATAAAGTGATATGATCAAGATCCATGGATATCTGTTCATCCTTTGGACAAAATGGGTCCCTGTCTCAGAGGGCATTTTGAACATAGTATCTGGAGGAGATTATGGCACTTGTATAACAAAATTAGAGAAGGTTAGTGAGTCAAAGTCCAGGAGCAGGACCATTGCCATCATCAGAATATGAAAGGAACCAGAGGATACAGAAAAGAAAAGCAGGCAATGTCCATCTGAGAGACTGGGCAGGGAAAAAGTAATAGGGCTAAAATCATCTGAATACGGAATTCAGAGAATGAGAAAGCTGAGATTTTATTCAATGATGGTTCTATTGAGACAAGCCATTTTATAATAAGTAAATGCTAAAGCTTTATCAAAAATCTTCCTGATTTAATAGATGCTCTTCCTCTTCTCTAAAATGAAAAAAAAATCCATTTAAGTGGAGCAATTAGTAGTTTTATTTGATGACTATGATGAGCCATTTTAACAATGAGCTATTTTTATTTTTAAGTGGCATAATTGAGTAAAATGTCATGCTGTTCTCAGTGGTTTCATTAACTGACTGAGGGAAGTCGGGGAATGGAGTCTGACTTCAGCCCCTGCCAAGTTGCTACACCTTCCTGACAGCAGGACAGTAGCTTGCCTAAAGTTAAATATCGTTAGCAATGGAGTGTTAGTACTATAAGTGTTGGTACCTTTGTAAAGGCGTTAGCAATGGAGTGTCAGTACTATAAGTGTTGGTGTCAGTTCTATAAGTGTTTGTAAAGTGCCTTATGGACCTTTAAGGAAGCAAATATCTACTTGAGATCCCCAAATAGCTGAAACTAGACTTTGGGCTCAGGTAGTTTTCTGTTTCATGAAAGGTTGAATCTATGACAAGACCTCAAGGGGATGGTTTTATGACACAAGTAATGGTGGATGTCATGTGTCTTTTGAGTGCTACAGTAATTGAACTAAGTTTCATACTTATGAAGACCAGAAAGAAGAATGAAAACTCTGTTACCTTATCTTCCCCGATGGTGTTAACTATACAGTGAAATTATTTGCATGCTTCTTAAGTGTTTCTTTCCAATCTAAGCATTATGTATATATAGTATATATACACAGGTATGCATACAAATAAATACATTTCTATATATGTGTGTGTGGTGGCAGGGGGCTTATGCATACACAGATATTTTCTTACTTAACATATAACAGTGTTGATGAAAGCTAACATTGCGTCTGGAGGGTCTGATGGAAGACCCTATCCCAGCCCAGTGGAACACCGGATTTTGTATGGGGACATCCTTTGTGGCATAGGCATTTGAACTTCTCTGTTTGCATGTTTTCAGGTCACATTTAGTGGTGTTCAGGGCTACTCCTGCCTCTGTGCTCAGAGATCTCTCCTGGTAGGCTCCAGGAACCATATGGAATGCCTGAGATTAAACCTTGTCAGCCACATGCAAGGCATGAGCCCTGCCCACAGTCTCTCTGGTCCTGGACTTTTTTTTTTTTTAATAAAAGGCAGGTTCCACTTCAATTTGAAAAGACAAATAAATAAAATTATCATGAAATAGCACAAAAAGGCAAGCCCACATTTTCTAAGGGATAGATATTATGAGGTGTCTAGTAAATAAAATCCTTTTAGCAAAGACACAAATGAAAATCGACTGTCTGGTGAGAATCAATGCAAGCAGGACTGTCTAAGCAGAGAGTATGAGGTACTCTGAAAAGAGGGAGAAACTGAGTAGGTGATGTTTGCCTTCAGTCATTAGGAAGTTCATGGCTGTGTCATTGCCAAGGTCTGTTTCAAAAATCACATTGGTTTCTGGTGATCACCTCTGCAGAGGTAACCAGAACTTTCTAAGTTAAATACCCAGCTATAGTGTGTATTTCCTGCTTAGCATCTGTTCTTTATCAAGTCTCTTAATGTGATCATGCTTAACTTTGTTGAGTTCTATTTCACTTGAAGTGCAATATCGCAGAAGGCTTCAAACATAACTACATTTAAGATTATGAAATATCTTTTAATACCTCCCCATTTCTTGTGCCTGTACCAGCCTCATCTAAAAATGGAAACCCAGAGCAGATAATACCACTACACAAAGATCTTCTGAGTTAAACACAGAGGAATGTCAGCTAGGCGAGTCACTTTTCACTGTCTTCCTGCCTCTGTGGGCTTAGTAGAAAATGACATTTCTATGGCTATATAGTTTAATGTCTTTTAAATTAAAGTTATGTGAGTTTCTGGAGCAGAGCCAGACCATTTGCTCCAGTGCTTCCTGATGTCCCATTAAAGAAGATACTATATACCTAACTTGAGCTGCAAACTCCTGGAACATATGGCCTTAGCTTTTCCTAAAGCCCCGAATGTCACACGCAGTGCTTAATTTTAAAAATAAATATGCTCCAGGAGGTAGATTTAATGTTGAAGCTATTAAATATGTAACTGTTTGGCTCATATTTTGATATTCATTTGTTGGAAAGTCCAAGTCCTAGGGGTGTTTGCTTTTCCAAAGAGATATATGCCTCGTACTATATTGCTCCCCATCAATAATGCAAAAACTCTACTGCCTTCTTTTTCTTTTGAATGATTTCCAAATGTACCAGGACCCCTACAGTAGTTGGGACCTCATTTATTTTCATAGCAGGGATTTACTAGTGACTTCAATTGGAGCTATTTGAATTGGCCCACAGCCACCTGTACCCTAAATTTCCTTTGGGCTACTTTGAGGCATCGCAGAGAAATATGAGATGGGAGTTGGTGAAAAAAAGAGTCCTTCATCCCAGCCATGGCAGCAGAGGCAGGTTGCATGGCCAAATGTTTGGCTCAATCTAGGGAATGGAAGGAACCATTCAAAGCCAGAGTCAGTCTGTTTTAAGGATTATATTTCTGTCATCACAACATCTCCTTGACAGTCTCACCAACTGAAAAATTCCCAGTGATTCGATTCTCCTGGAACATATATTTTCCAGCTTCTGGAAACAATCTACCGTAGTCCCTCCTTTCCTCACTGTAAAACCCTAAAGATGGTTCCATGTCTAGGCATATGTATAAAAATACATCACTCACAACCCACCCATTTTTCCACATCTAGACATCACTTGATTCTGAAATAGACCAGGAAAGACTAAGTCCCCGTCACCTTCTGAGAAGTGCCTCCTGCTTCCTGCATAAAAACACATCCATCCTTTCAATGTGGTGCTATGTGGCCCAAGTGAGATTCAGATAAGTCACATGCCACCACAGGACCTTTACATTTAAAACAGAGCACCAATCACTCTAGTTTACCTGCAAACACACTAGGGACGCACTCTCATTGTGTCTAATAGCAAAGCGAAAGGTGCCGGCTTAAGTCTCAAGTGAACACCTGCAGGAAACACTTTCTTTCTGGATTTAAACCCAAATCAAGTTGCTATTTTCACTGCAAATGGAAATACTGGTTCCTCCAGATATTTTGGTGAACACAGATTCCCCTAACAGAAGAGCCAGAAAATATCAACAGGTCTAGGGGAGGACCTAGCAACCCTTTTGACAAGGCTTCCATCCATCTTACTTTGCACAAAGAACTTTCTGAAAGGGGAAAATAGAGAAAAGGATGGATTAGGCTACCCCAGATGTGAAAAGTGGGGCTCCAGTGCTATCAGGCATGACCATGGGACCGGCCATGTAGTGGTGAGACATCCATGAAAAAGATCCAAGCATCCTGGAGACTGGCAGTGAAACTCAGAACAGAAGGCTGCACCCTAAGGACAAGGCTGATTTGGGGAATGAAAATCAGAAACTTAAAAAAGGAAAACCTAATATGGGCCCGCCCACCCCTCACCACTGTACTCTGGAGTCTATACTTATCAGTCTCTGTGCAATATTCCCTTGACTGTTTTCTTGCCCAAGTGCATTATTTTGACATAGGTTGCTACTTTTGCTTTTGCTGTTTTCCTTCAAGTCACTAAGCCTGCCTTCTAGTCTCACGAAGGAAAGTTGAGAAGTGAATGCTGTCAGAGCGCTCCATTTCCTGCCACCACAGTTCCCACACATGGTTTTCTGCTCTGCAATTTCGACAGCACTTAAAGTCGAGTGGTTCCTGCAAACCAGCTCTGGGCCTGTGTTTAAAACCACTGTCGTCTCGATTGCAGCAAAAGGCAAAGATGGCTACAGAGAGGCAGTACGGAGCTGTGCAGACAGCCCAAGCAGACCAGTCCTTCATGGGCTCAGGGCCATATCCTCGGCAGACCCCTGGGTAACCTCGCTGAGGGACAACTCTCCGCAGAGACAACTCCCAAGCCACTTCACTGCACCTCAGAGACAGAGCTCACAAACTGGCAGGATTCCTGTGGCACTTCCCAGCTCCTACAGAATGAAGAGGGACTGGGGTGGAGAGGGGACATGCAAAGAGTCACTAAGTCCTCTTGGGATATTTAGTCTCAGGAATGGAAGCGGTTTGACAGTTCTATTTCTGCAGAACATTCGGAGGGTTTGCAAAGACCTTCAGACAGTCTTGAGGTCTTCAAAGACTGGATGTAAAGTGATCATACCATCTTTTTTTTCTTTTTTTTTTAATCGATGGGTAGTTACAGTAGAATTGTGCGGTACAGGGAGAGGGTGAATGCATAGAGGGCGGAGGGGGCAGTGCCTTTTATACGAATGTCCTTTGAATCTTTAAAATAAATTATACAGGTGAACACAGAAGTTCATGCTACTTGCTGTAAGCAATGAGGATCGAATTTTGTGGAACTTACACTCCACAAATCTCCAGGTACCCTGCCTCATCCTCAGTGGGCTATCAGGTTCCATGGGACATCTTGGTAGCCCTTAAAGACTGGTGGTATGGCCTCAGAGAGATCCTTGCAGGAGAGAGACAGATATATGGATTCCATCAGCTTCTTCCAGGGAGGTGGCCCAGTCGCCGGGAGGGCACGGGTGATATGCTCATTCAGGTTCTCCTGACCCTTCGAGCAGGGTCAAACAGCAGTTTCCAGGTCCTCATGGCCAATGATCTTATAGTTTAGGCGACTTTCTAGGTAAGCAGCTAAATCCGGGTCCCCAGCCTGCTGTGCTCTGTCTTGAGGTGTCTTACCCTACAGGCAAAACAGTAGGAAGGGGAGACACAAACATTTGGGGTGAGAGAAAATAAAATCACAGAAACAAAGATCCTTAAGGATCACACAATAAGGATCTTCCTACATGTATTTAGTGGTCACCAGACACTCTGACACCTATGATCTGAAACAGACGTTGCATTAAACAAGTGAGAGAGAAGAATACCACTTTGGACAGATAGATAGGTTTTACATTTAGGGCTCCCCAAGTTTGAGCCCCCAGCAGGAAAACTGTGGCATGGTCATTTTTGTGAAGACTGACCCATTTTGGAAGAAGCGAGAAAGACGTTATTGAGTAGGTGAATAGAAAACCAGACATGCAAATACCTAGGATTCTTCCTCTTATAACAATCTCCTCAAAGAATAAAGCAGAAACTCAGAGGAAAGATGGTCATAAACTATCTAAAAGGGTTTCAAAGTCTTTAGTTAAGCTACTTCCCTTGCTCCATCTGATTTAGAAATTTTTTTTCTCCAAAAAATGAGTCAACTTCGAACTATAAAAGTGATGGATGCTGATTAAAGAAAACTTGGGAAAGTAGAAAAGCATAAAGAGGAACATAAAATCACCAATAATTCCTTTAAACTAAGAAAACTGCCGTTAACCTTCCATAGAGTAATTATTTTGTCTTTTTATAGCTTGATGCATTACTTTTATAAAAAAAAACCTAAGCCATATTTATGTGCTACTGTGTTTTGTTTCACTTAGTAATATATCAAACTTTCTATGTCTTAAACGCTTTCCTACATGGCTATTTTTAATGATCCTATAATCTCTTGCAACTTATTATGATGCTTTATGCATGCCTACACACACGTACAATAAATGAGAGCAATGATGGAATTCAGGATTCTCTAGGATGCTTATCAATACTATTTTTTGTGGGGATTACTCCCAGTGGTGCTCAGAAGTTACTCTTGGCTCTACACACACGAATTACTCCTGCCAATGCTCAAAGGATCATATGGGGTGCTGGGAATTAAATGTGGATTGACCCCGTGCAAGCCAAACATCCTATGTGTTGTACTATTGCTCAAGCCCCTTCATATTAACAATTAATTAACACTCTTTGAATCTTCTAATTTTGGTTCAATGATAAAGTTATGGGCTGGAGCAATAGCACAGTGGGTAGGGCGTCTGCCTTGCGTGTAGCTGGTTCGGCCGAGTTGGGTTTGATCCTCCGCCCCTCTTGGAGATCTGGGCAAGTGGCAAGAGTATCTCGCCCACATGGCAAAGCCTGGCAAGCTACCCGTGACTTATTCAATATGCACTGTTCAATATTCAAACACTGTAACAACAAGTCTCACGATGGAGACGTTACTGGGCCCGTTTGAGCAAATTGATGAACAATGGGAGGACAGTGACAGTGACAGTGATGAATTTATAGAGAGATATTAAAATCTATGGGACAGGTAAAGAGACATGATCATTGTTTCAAAGAAACAGTTTCATAAATTTAACAAAAATTATTCAAACCTTCTGAGCAATCACAGTGGATAGTGGTGACCTAAATTAAGTTTGTTGTTAGTAGGATACTAGGTTATGTGGAATGGGACTAAAGGGAAGTGGCAATGGTTTTGAACTCTTACAATTTTACTTACTTGGTTGGAATTTAACATTTAGACGCTAGCTTAAAGTTCTTCTAATAAGTTTCCTCAGCATTATCAATCAAATTTGACTCTTTTGTCTTTGATTCATTATTAATGAGGTTAAAACTCAACCTAAATGGTCAGAGAGGTGGTCATTTATTAGAGTTGGTTTTTAAGAAGATTTTTTTTAAAAATCAAGATATATTCTCAAGGTATTTCAGCTTAAAAAAAATCCAGGAGAGAGTTCAGTCATAATGATCACATTCAGCTTTCTTCTGGCATCAAATGATAAAAGAAAAAAAATGAAAGATCTCTAAAATTGAGAAAGCATAGATACATTCCTTTATATGGCATGCAATCAGAAGCTAACAGCAAGTTGAAAACTTAATCTATCCTATAGTACATATAATATGACTTTATGCTTTAAAAGAATGAGACCCCAAATCAGACATTCCTACCTACCTGTGAAGAGAAATCATTAAAATTTTAACAACATTTAGAGACTTGATTGTGAAATTTGTAGCAATTTCTTTTGTATTTTCTCTGCATTGCTGGAATTTTCCAGGTGATAATGCACTATATTTATAAATAAAATGATTATATAGAAAGTCATACATACTTATATATTATGCAGTTTTATATATTAAATATTATAAACAGATCCATTTGCATTTCAACGAAAAGCCTATGCACAGATAATACAAAAATAGGAAGAAATTTTAAAGCACATTAAGTTCACTAATTCTATTTAAAAAAATAGATACATAAAATATCTTGCTCAGCGACCAGGTCTCCTGTCCAGTGTTTTGTTAGTTCTTCTAGCTCTTGGGGCTCTCCCTTCCTTTTTATGACCTGAGTTGACCTGAGTATATGACCAGTCTTTTGTGTGATAAACAGGCAACCTCCCTGCAGCTAACCCAGCAAGACCAACTCTACCACAAATCCTGGTCTCCACTGATGATGCCTGTAAGCTTTGTGTTTCTCGGTCAAGTTCCATAACAAAGAACCTGATGGCAAACATCACCTGGAGAGAAGATCTTACTGAACAATGGGCTCCTTTTCAATGAGTTTTCCTAATAGTCTAGCCAAAGAGGAAGTACACAGGCTAGAAAACAGGACATGGCCCCATGTCTTTATAGATAATGAGAAACTGGGTCTCCAAGGATGTTGTAAGAGAGCAAGGGTGCAGGTGGGCTACAGAGGTAACAGTCACGGTCACGATCCTCCCGTTATTCATCGATTTGCTCAGTAACATCTCCATCGTGAAACTTGTTACTGTGTTTGGCATATTGAATACGTCACGGGGAGCTTGCCAGGCTTTGCCGTGTGGGCGAGATACTCTTGGTAGCTTGCCGGGCTCTCTGAGAGCGGTGGAGGATCGAACTCGGGTCGACCATATTGGGCCGCTTGCAAGGCAAACGCCTTACCTGCTGTGCTATCGCTCCAGCCAATGCAGCAACTCTTTCCGTCAGAGAGGAAAGAGTGTAATTCGCCATGGGCAACATAAGGGGAACATAAAGTGAATGTCACAAAAGACTAAATACCACTAGGAGACTAAAGGAGCTAATTATTATTTATATGTATGTCATTTATTTGAGCTTCTTGGATCTTTGACCCAAAACACAGGTTACCCAGTATTTGAATAATGGAGTTCCCATCTATATATTAAACATCTCTGCAACCCTTTATAGTTGAGTAGGTTGTCCTTCCTTAGAGTCTACCAGAGTACTTAAAAACTGAGATAATCTGAATATCCTATGCAAATGATCTCTCTCATTCTCTCTTTGTTTTCCTTCCTCTTTTCTCTCCCATCTCCTCCTCTCCCTAGGTCAACTCTCTAAACTACAAATCCTCCTTTACTCCATTTTCCAAGTCTTTTTCTGGGGGCTACCTATATGCAGAAATATCTGATAGTGCATCCTGAGCTGAATTCTCCTCAATAATTTCTACTTAATTCAACTTACTGACATTTTCTAATCAAAGTCTTCATACACGTCATAGCAGTACCATCTTATTATATTATTAAGATATTAACAAAGTTTTTTGAGGGTGGGGGGAACTGATGGTGCTCATGGGCTGCTGCAAACTATTCTTTGGGGTCACTTCATCACCACCATCAGAGTCTGATGTATGCAAAGCAAGTGACTGTATTCTCTCTGTCTCTGTCTCTGTCTCTGTCTCTGTCTCTGTCTCTCTGTCTCTCTCTCTCTCTCTCTCTCTCTCTCTCTCTCTCTCTCCCACCCCCGCACCTTCATTTCAAACCCTGATGCCATGGGTATTGCTGGGAGGCAGTAAAACATATTATAGAGTCTACATAAAAATCAGCTCTGCCACTTTGTTCTGACCCTTCATGCTGCGGTTGGGAGTCTTTTGTCCACAAAGAAGAACTGATCTGCTGAAACAGCACTGGGATGGGTATCAAAAATGCTGAATTAATATTTGGGCTGATTACCCCCACACTCCCAGATTTCTGGAAGCCCTGGCAGGCACACCCATATTCCCACAGCCACCACTGTGTAAATTCATCCATCAGCCAATCTTTGCAAATTCATGACTAAATCTCAAAGATATGCAAGCCTAGCCACTAAAATTCATGGGTATGCCAGTCTCTTGGGGCATAAAACCTGGGCCACCCTTGAGAAGGGGGGTGCCCCAGGTCTCTACCCTGCTGAAGCCCTGGCAGCCACAGCCACACCCCACAGTTGCTGCCATGCCAATGGCTCACCTCTACTGCTTCAGGACCAATCTCTGCAGAGACACCAAACCCATGAAAATTTCAGGTACACCAATTTTCAGGCTGAGAACTCTGGGGTCTCTCGAGGGTGGGGGGTGGGCAGCCTCCCCCTCTGTACTTCTGGAAGCCTTGGCAGCCACATCCACATCCCATAGCTGCTATATAAACTCATCCACTGACCCAGGTTTACAGACATCTGGAGTTTACCTAGAGCATGTAGCCACATATGTGGCCAGGTGACACTTCCAAATTCCAAAATTCCAAATTCCAGCTGAAGCAGACCAAATTCGGTGTTAAAGTAACATAGAAACCAACTAAGCTCTTTATTGAAAACAATAAGACAAAGTTTTCACTAGCAACAAATAGCTCAGTAAACCCTCAGTCAAGGACTTAAAGTTCTCATGATGAGATAAAAACAATTTTTACAAATTTTCTTTTACTTAAGTTTTTTTTGATAATTCTATTATCAAAAAAAGTAAAGAATTCACATACATGCAACAGACTGAAGACTGTAATGTATTCATAGCTGGGGTCTGCTTTTGGCAACCTGTGCCTATGACTTTGGCACCCATATCTGAGGGTGACATGAAGCATCGGTTTTAAGCTCTACTGGACTAATTAGCTGGAGGAGAATTCCCAAAGGAGCTTCTCCCTCACCAGCTCCAAATCCTGGAGACAGTCTCTGTGCTGCTGGCATTTGGGGACCACCTCCACGTTCCCAGTGCGCTCAGAACGCTCTATAGCCTTAGAGGCGAGCACGCCTCCTCCCTTTGTGTGTTTAAGTTCAAACTGCAGTTTCTCTAAATTAAGCACTTTATTTTTTCCTCCTTTTTCCATAGCTCTGGGCACTTCCATAAGCACAGAAAGGACGCCTTTGCTCTGGGCCCCAAGGGAAGACAATGGTGCCCGCATCCTCCCTCAGTGGCAGGATGTTTGCACTCACTCATGGAGTTACCTTGGAGTCGGTCTTTCTCAGAGATGCTCCTGCGTCCACCAGAAGCTGGCACACGGCCCGGTTCCGCTGGCAGGCAGCCTTGTGCAGTGCAGTCTCACCCCTAAATCAAAGATGAACCGGGAAACCACCCATCAAGGGACTGGAGGCAGGGGTAGGGGTGGGGGTGGGACTGGAGGCAAAGGGGAGGGAGTAGAGCAGCCTTATACCCCTGCTCCTGACATTTCTGGGCAGCTCTAAAGGTGGCTGAGATCGGGAGTTGGCAGGGGAGGCACCTACCGACCCTAAAATAGTTTTGAGTGGGCCCAAGCAATAGTACAGTGAGTAAGGTGCTTGCTTTGCATGTGGCCTACGCAGGTTCAATCCCCAGCATCCCAAATGGTTACTGGAGCCCCACCAAGAGTGATCCCTAAGTGCAGAGCCAGGAGTAAACCCTGAGCATCAAACCTGCCAAGCATGGCCCAAATTAAGAGAAAGAAAGAAAAGAGCTGTGAGTTAGTCTCCCACAAGTCCTTCTATCTGACTCCAGCCACTTTTCTAAAGGCCTACTTCCCAGGGCCGTGCAATCTTATTTGAAACTGCTGGTGTTTGGTGTCCTGATACTCTGGCACCCGTCGGTAGACTGATGGCTGTAGCTGGGTCTGGGCCCTGGGAAGCAAATCTGCATGGGTATCTGGGCAGAGTCGGAGCATCCAAGATAAATCATTGAGGAGCAGTACAGGAGACCCACTGGCACTTGCTGCTGCTGCTTCCCACAGTGCTCAGTAGAGCACTGGATTCAGAGCACTCTTTCCTGGGCACTCCATTCCACAGAACCAGGCCAACAATCCCAGTGCCTCTGATTCTGGTGAGGATTGGTGGGAGAGGAGGGCAGGCACCAGGGAGGGCAGCTGACCTGAGAACAGTCACTGGGTGTGGAAGGCAGGTCATGGAAGTACCTCCATCACCGTTTATAGCAGGAACTTGAGGGAGGAAGGCGTTCCCAGTGAGTTTAGGATGGAAAGGATGCTAATGCCAGAGTGCTGGAGCAAGTCAAATGCTCCAAATGCACTTAGAAAAAGCATGTGGGTGGGGATGAAGCAATAGTACAGCAGGTAGTGCATTTCCCTTGCACACGGCTGACCCAGGTTCGAATCCCAGCATCCCATATGGTCCCCTGAGCATTGCCAGAGTAATTCCTGAATGCAAAGCCAGGAGTAAACCCTGTGCAGCGCTAAGTGTGACCCAAAAAGAAAAAAAAAAAAAGCACGTGTACTGATATGTCAACCTTAGTAGAGAAAATGTGCCATCTACGAATGAACTCCACCCAACTGTGGACATTTCTTCCACGTCTAGTAACTTGGACCCCTTTCTTCCATTCTTTTCTAGTTTCTACTGTCTATCCTCTATTCTCACTTAGTCAATTCCCACTGGCTCCCCTCCACCAATCTTTAACTCTTTCTGAATTTCTTTAAACTTCTTGAGTTCTTCCATAAGGCTAGAGGATTAGATGCTATGCTAGTTGCTAGTTGAACTTGTAGCTAAAAGGTGAGGACAAGCATCATCCATCTGGAGGTCACTCCAGAGTAGAAGATTTTTCAACCTGTGTTTTTCTTCTATCCAACACAGAAACACACATGGTTGATACAACCAATGACTGTACAACACAAGTGTACAGGCCCTGTTTTTCAATGGTTATACACAACTTGTTCATTCAAGACAAAGCACAAATTTGCTTCTTTACAAGCTGGATGGGGGTGTCTGGGGAGAACTGTTGAAAAAGTATTGAGAAATAGTTGATGTGATGGGTGAATAAGAAGGCAAATGAATTTATGCACACTTGCCAAACGTCAAAAGGCACCACGCAAAAATACTTCACCTGAAGAAGGTTTGGGTGATAAGTTAGAAGTTTGTGTTGATTTCTATTACATAAAACTCTTTTTAAGAAACTTAGCCTCACATAATTATAAACATAATTAGAAGTGGACTTTGTGGGGTTGGAGCTATAGTACAGTGAGTAGGATGTTTGCCTCACATGCAGTTGACCCCAGTTCAATCCCTGGGGTCCAGTGGTCCTCTGAGTCTACCAGGAGTGACCTCGGAGTGCAGAACTAGGAGTAAGCCCTGAGTGCCACTAGGTGTAACCCCAAAACAAACAGACAAAAAAGGGGACTTTGTGTGTTTGTTTTGAGGCTTCACCTATTGGTGCTCAGGGTTTACTCGAATTTCAGTGCTTGGGAAGCTACTAAAAGGACCATGCAGTGCCAGGGTTCAAACTTTGGCCACCCTCAGGCAAAGTAGGTGCTCACTGCACTGTGAATGGGTTTTCTAATAACTGATACTTATGTCGCCCATGCAGACTCTGGGGACTACATTCTTCTAGATTTAGTCTGAAGAAATAAAATCTAGCCCAGGTAAGGAAAGACAATACTCACGTTTCACTGTCTGCCATATCCAATAACTCAGAGGGTCCTAAATGACAGAAAATGCCAATTAAAATTCAGTTTAAGAAATAACCATTAACAAAAATGGACAAGATTTACAATGCCTTGGAAAACTGAAAAAGAGTACCCCAGGGTAACTCCTGTCAGTGTTCATTGCTGGGGGAGGGGGTATGCGGTGCTAAAGACAGAACCCGGGTCTTCTACATTCATTGCTTGAACTCCAGTTATCATCCCAACTCCCTGGAGTATTAAGAAAATTTTTGTTGATTACTCTATCGACCTAAGCAGCCAATAATATGGATTCTACAAACATGGAATTCACTCAGCTTTGCTCTTCAGCCTGTAGTCCTGGGAAAGTAGGAGTCGTAACAACCTTAGTATGAGTACCACGCCCCCTCCCCCCCCCACACACACACACACAAAGTGCAAATCAGCATTCTGTAGTGATTAGAAGTGAGTCTCTGGAGTAGAGTCTCTTTGCTTCTGATTTCCAGCTTTCCCTGCCAATCACACCAGATCTTAGGAGAAATTCATCAAATTCATCAAGTCTCTCATCTCTCTCCTATAATTGTCTTTAATGTAAAGTAGAGTGAATAATACTTATCACTTAGGATGGCTGTGAGGTTGCCTAAGTTAACGCAAGTCATGTGGTTAAAGCAGTGGCTGGCAAGTGCAGGGAGGAATAAGTGTCCTGTTCTCTGACATGACGTGGCCATTCCACCAAGGTCAAGATGCTATGCTGGCGTTCTAGTCAGGAAGGAGATGCACCAGCATTGCTTTGTTGCCGCTTAGATTTGAATCATGTATCTCTAAGGATCCAGTTTTGTTCCTATCATCACTGCTCATGGCAGGAGCATTTAGGAGGAAGTCTTATTTCAGGTTCTCTGTTCAGCACTGTCCTTTAATAGGACAGATCAGAGCTGCCACTGCGGTAGGTCCACAAGCTTTGGCGTCCCAGGCTCCATGTAAGCAAGAGGATGGTGAAGCAGTTGAATCTTTGAGGAAAGGTTCAGCCTCTGAAAGTGGGCACCAGGAAGAGGAAGAACCTTGCTTCTCAGAATCTCTGCGCAATAAATGCAGCCCAGGATGTGCCCAGAGCAGCGGATCTCTTTTGGAAGTGGAACATGGCTCAGACAGCTCACCATCCCGCCTCTGGGAGAGTCCTCCACACTGGGCAGAGGTGGAGCAGGGCTGTCACTAACATGAGCTGCTCTGGTTCATGATATCTATCTAAAGAAATTCTAGTTATAGCCTTCAGGAACTGATTTGCTCTGATGAGTCTAGTTAATTCGAATTTTCTTCATCCTCTCATCAATACACATCATCATAAGAGAGCATAATATTTTGAATTCTGGGGGGCAAAAAGGTAATGAAGAGGGAAGAGAGGCCACTAGCTGATACGTAGGAGTGGGTTGCTATTACTAATAGTACAGGTGCCATTTTTGTTTTTTGCTTTTTGGGTCATACCCGGCGATGCACAGGGGTTACTCCTGGCTCTGCACTCAGGAATCACTCCTGGCAGTGTTCAGGGGACCATATGGGATGCTGGGAATCGAACCTGGGTCGGCTGCGTGCAAGGCAGACACCCTACCCGCTGTGCTATTGCTCCAGCCCCCACAGGTGCCATTTTTAATCATTTCAAAAGAAATGGCTTTAAAATACCTGGGGAAGAGATAGTACAGGGGTTAGGCACTTGCTCTGCAAAAGTGGCGGACATGTGTACACCCCCCACCCCCACTCCATCCACCCAAAGACCAGGGGTGATTCCTGAGGCACAGAGCCAGAATCAAGACCTTAGCACAGCCAGGTGTGGCCAGCCCTCACTCCCAAATAATAAACTAAACTACCTGCATGCGCATAGTGCTAGCAAGTGAGGGGTGCAGGGGGAGGTTGGGGGCTGTAGGGGAGGAAGCAAGAAGCAAGAGGAGGGTCAGGTGCGGCCTAAGACAAGAATAGAGTTTTCTGTCCCCCTTTGGTGCCCTCAATGGACTCTTTTGTTTTTGTTTTGGGGCTACACCCAGCTTTGCTCAGGGATAACTCCTGGCTCTGCTGAGGGGACCACGGGGATTGAACCCAGGTTGGCCATGTGCAAGGCAAATGCCCTATCCAATGTACTATTGATCCAGTCCTTCAGAGCTATTTTTTAAATAGTTCTTTGTGTTGTGTAGTAGCACTGATAAAAGAGTTTGAGAGGGGATAGCAAGATAAATAAAAATAACAAAAACTGGGCTAGAGCGATAGTACAGTGGGTAGGGCATTTGCCTAGCATGCAGTCGACCTGGCTGACCCGGGTTCGATTCCTCTGCTCCTCTCAGAGAGCTTGACAAGCTACTGAGAGCATCTCGCCCACATGGCAAAGCCTGGCAAGCTACCCGTGGCATATTCGATATGCCAAACACAGTGACAAGTCTCACAATGTTACTGGGTCCGCTCGAGCAAATTGATGAACAACGGGAGGATAGTGACAGTGACAAGGAAAAACAAACCAACCCATATTCCTTATATTCCAATATATCAATGGGGATCACATGGGGTTGGAACCTACTTTGTCCCAACTTTGAACCTACATCTATTGTGGGTACCAAGTCTTTTCCCTAAGGAATCTGAAGGAATGTCATTAAGTTATCTGCAAGAAAACTCATGATGTTCCTGAATATAAAAAGAAGAGTTTGCTCTCTGCCTTTCCCAGGTTAATGTCAAGAGTCCAGTCTCTTCGTGCAGTTCAATTGTGTCAGCAAACAACGGCTGAATTGCTATGAAAGGAATATGGCTGTAGGTTTCTTCATGACATGTAGGGAGGAAGCAAAGCACTGCCCTGTGCCACTGCCCTCTGCCTGGGGAGCGTTCTCAACACCGGGCTCATGTCTTCATGCTCAGTTCCCTTGCGGGGTTTTAGAAATATGGATGGCAGAGACTGTATCTTATATTACGTATAAGTTTTGACAAGTAATCTAACAACTCTTTTTTTCTTTTTACCACTTGTCAAATAGAGATAACTTTACTGCTGTGGCTTCACTATAGGATTGTGGTAAGAATTAAATTGGTTGATACTATAGAAAGTATTCAGAATAAGGGATAGCAATGATTTTTACATTTTCCCCCCTCAAAAATACTAAGGACAGAATTACTTTTTAAAAATGAACTGAAGGCATTTTTAAAAATGCATGTGTGGGACTGAGATTGCAAATGCCTAAATGTGATGGTCCCTGTCCAATCCCCAACACGGGCTACCCTCCCCTAGCAACTTTGCGTGCAGCCCTAGGATGCCACTAGCACTTCTGGGGGTAGCCCTGGAGACCGGCGAGCACTCCCTGGTGGCTGAGTCAATCCCAGGTGCCAAAGGGCCCTCGGAGCACCACATCCTTGGACCCTTCCGTTACAGCAAACTCCAAGTCTGAGTGGCTGAAGCCTTGCTGGGAAGCAAAACTGCACAAATCTCACCACTTGGGAAAGTAAAGGGAGTGGTGGTTGGGCGTCTGTCTTGGCTTTCCACAGTGCAGGTTTGTTGCCCGGGTCTCATTCTTTAGGTTCTTCCATCAGATACCACAATTTATGCAGATGCAATCTGAATATCAAGCTTGGACTCATATGTCACATGTGATCTGCCTTTTGCAACATGCCTCTTTAATTTGCTTCCCACACCAAGGCATCCAAATCCCCTTGGCGATTCCTTCCACCTCCCCGTGGCCTCTCTCTCCAAACCTCATTTCCCACTAGTCTCCCTGACGCAGCCAGCAGACCATTCCAAATCCTCCTCTGCCCCAGGACAAAAGCCTCACAGATGTGCGCAGAGCTGGCACTGTGAATGCTCACAGCACCGTCATCCAGTCCCAGCGGGATGGTGGGTCTTTCTCTTGGGGGACCAGAGGCAAAAAAAAAAGGGAGGAGGGGGGAAGGGGATCAAACATTGAAGGCAGAAAAAGGAGGAAGACAGAATAAGCCATTGAAATCAAAAAGGAAATGCATGAGTGAGATTTCTATCAGGACACACGGTAGGGGGCGGAGGGTTGGGAGTGAGGGGCACAAAAACAAAAGAGCAAAATGTGCAGGGTGGTAAAAGACTAAAACAACACAAAAGTCTCTTGGAGGGGGTGAAACGAGGGAGGAGGGGGTGGGGGGGAAAGAAATATGGTTGAAAGGAGCTGAAAAGCAGGGATGGCTGTGGAATTCGGCCTGCCTCTTGCTCCACCCAGTGCCTGCGGAACTGCAAGCCTCCCAGCCTTTCTCTACGCCTAAAATTCAGTTCTTCATGAAGGGAAGCAGCATGTTGTACATTTCAGAGAAGCCCCAAAGAATACGCAGGATGATAAAGCAAACAAACTAACAAATAAGCAAACAAACAAACACAAAACCCTCAAGCCTCTGGGGACCCCTGATTTCTTAGAGCCCTTGCTCATGGAAATCATCTTTTATAATCTTAACTTTTATGACTTAGGGCATCTGAAAACCCCAGAAAAAGACATGAACCAAATAAAAAATCATATGGATATATTTTATTTATATATAAATATATAGATATAATCTTATATATAAGGTTATATATAAACCTGGAGAACTGAGAGATTGGAGAGTAAGAAGACTATCTTTCAATCTCTGGCACTGCATCACTGTCCTCCCATTGTTCATCGATTTGCTCGAGCGGGCCCAGTAACGTCTCCATTGGAGACTTTGTTGTTACTGTGTTTGGCATATCGAATACATCATGGGGAGCCTGCCAGGCTCTGCCGTGCGGGCGGATACTCTTGGTAGCTTGCCGGGCTCTCCCAGAGGGGTGGAGGAATCGAACTTGCATCGGCCACATTGGCTGCGTGCAAGGCAAACGCCCTGCCGCTGTGCTATCGCTCTAGCACTACGCAACATTTTAATTCAGTCATTTTTTCTCATTCACATGAACGCAAAATGATCAGACTTCTCTCTCATCTTTTTTTATCCCCTTATCTAGTATACAGTTCACCTGGATAATTTCCTTTGATTCAGTGGCCCAAATCCCTAAATTTCTATCATACAAACTTCCATGTGGTTAATAGTAGAGATTTTCTAATCCTTCCTCTCGTTAGCACTGGTAAGATCTAAAGAACGTGAACACTCCCAACCCCTCCCCTGCATCCTTACAGGGATGCTAAGCAAACTCTTCTTATAAATAGATTTAACTGTAATGAGAACAAGCAAACATGTCAACTGATATTATCAGTTGTTGATTTTTCCATGTGTCCTCAAAAGAATTTCGAAAATAAATGTATTCAAATCTTAAAAAAAATCAGACCTCAGGACTACAAACGTTATTCTGATTCTTAGGTACAATGCCAAGTCTGATATTCATCTCCAGATTCTGGCCGTACTGAGGTCTCTTGGGAAAAGTCAGTTTTCTTTGTCCAACCAGAGGAATTCTAGGGCCATCACCATCACTCAATTAGGATAGACTAATAATTTGTTTCACTCAACAGAGATCACATTAAAAAGAGGATTTCTGAGTACCAAATGGTCATGCTTTTTGTGTTATTGTCTCTCACTTTGAGAACACTGCAATGTAAAGAGATTTCTATGATTCAAAAGAGAAGTATGATTCTGCAGACAGGTTTCAACTCCCCAATGCACAGGTCAATAGTAGCAGCAACCACAAATACTGAACAATGAAAGCAAAACCATGACAGTGGTAATACAACCTAGAGTCCTCTGTGCATTATCTTTTCTGGAGTTACTTATCCAAAACCTGGCGAGAGGCAGCAGCATATATAAAAAAAAAAAAGTCCCAGGGGGCTGGAGAGATAGCACAGAGGGTGACCCAGGTTTGATCTTGGCACTCAAGCCCTGTTGGGAGTGATCCCTGAACACAAAGCCAAGAATAAGCCCTGAGTGGTTTTTGGCTCCCAACAAACAAATATTAAAAAAAAAAAGCTAAAAACCAGTCTTTTAGATTAGACGATCCATTCATTATACCCAGTGCTTAGCTCTTAAGAAACCAAGGTGAATTAGTCTAGTGACTGTTAAAGATATTCCCATCTATATACCTGAATAAAAAGGAAGCACTGACATGGATCTTATAAATGAAATTAACAATGTCCATCAGAATGCTTACTACTTTAATGACAACCAACTAATATATTCTGTTTACATTATTTGACCATCAAATAATGTGTTACTTAGTAAAACTGTAGTGATCCTTGAACCGCAGATTATAAGATTTAGTTCCAATAGAAGAGATAGACTGTGCTTTACCATCACCACTGTCCTCCTAGCTTTCCCCTGGCCACAGAGTGACTCTGGGGAGGTTACTGTGACCACAAAAATTATTGGAGAGGTCACTGTGTGGAGCTGAGTACATGAATATTTCTCGTTAGAATAAGTAGTAAACTAATGTACACAACTAATGATAACATCAGTAAGACAAGCAGTCTCCTCTCAAGAAATTAACAAAACTCTTCACTTTTATTACAAAGAACCCCATTGCATAATTCATGCTTTATACAAGGGACAAGGGATCCCATTGAAACTGAGTCAACATTAGAATATTAGGTTTGAGTCAAAGCTCTAGAAGACCAAGGTGCCAGCCAACCTACATATGTATACCAACCTACAGTGGGGGTGGGGAGATGTGTATAAATGCACGACAAGTCCTAGATATTCTGGGTATAACAGAGGTTTTTAAAGGTTATTTTAATTAAAAAAATTTTAATTGAATCACCATGAGATACAGTTACCAAGTTCTTCATGACTGGGTTTCAGTTATACAATATTCCAACACCCGTCCCTTCACCAGTGTTCATTTCCTACCAATGTTCTCAGTTTCCCTACCACGACACCCTTTCCCACTGCCTGCCTTTATGTTCTCTCTCTCTCTCTCTCTCTCTCTCTCTGTCCATCAGAGAGGTCATTATGATTTGCAATACAGTACTGATAGATTGTTTACCCCTTTCCCTACTCTCAGCACTCAATTTTTGTCTAGAGTGGCCATTTTCAACTACCATTGTCATAGTGGTCTCTTCTCTATCTCCCCACACCCCCAAGCTTGCCACCCCCAAGCTTCCAACAGTGGACCAGTCCTCCCAGCCCTTGTTTCTACTGCCCTTGGGTACTAGTCTCATATGGTTGGGTTTTTTTTATATCCCACAAATGAATGCAATCATTCTATGTCCCCTTCCTTTTGACTCATTTCACTCACCAAGAGTCTATTACTTAGATGCAGAAAAATGGTGTATTGATAACTGAGAAAATTCTGTGAGAGTAAAACCTTCTTGTAACTCATCACTCTAGAGGGGATTTGCTTGAGGAGAGGTTTTAGTTTAGAATAATTATCTCCCCAGTAAAGCATGAGACATACTTATGCTAAGTGGGGGGGGGGGGGGCTACTAAAGACTTTCCAGAGTTAAAGAACTATTGCTAAGTAACCTGAATGTTACAGCCAACTTATATCCTTGTCCTTAAGAAGCCAAAATGAGTATCAAGGGACTGGAAATGAAATGGCCAAGTTCAAAAGAGATTTTATTTATGAGGACAGAAAAAACGAACAACAAAGAAAGCCTTCCTTTGCTACAAAGGAGATCTCCCAAACGGGATTCCAGGGAAAAGAGGACACTCTTCTCCTTTAACATTTTCTTAACTAGGGAGATGTATGAGCACTTTTTATCAAGTTTAAAGTAGGAAAGTGAGTAAGTTGGGGCTTAGTGAAGAGCAGGATGTTGAGATGATCAACTCTGGCTGGTCCAGGTTATTGGCATATCCGGGGCCCATACTACTGATATTCCAACTTCACATACCAGTGATTCTTTCCTTTAAGGCCATTCTTCTTTGAAACTGGCCTGGTCTCATTTCCTGATGTCCTTTATCATTAGGACCCCCAACTATAGGAAAACATGAACGCCAAGTTCCTGCGAACTTCAGGAGTTTACAGTTAAAGAAAGTCTTCAGTAGGAAGCTTGCGATTAGAATGGGATGTGGGGTAGGGGGAGGGCAGGGGATAAGTTAGGGACTAGGACAATGGTGGCGGGGAAAGTATCTGCTCTAGAGGCAGGCTGGGAGACAGGAGGAAAACTGGACAGTTGGTGGAGGAAAGTGGACACTGGTGAAGGGATTGGTGTTGGAGCACTGTATGCCCGAAGCCTAATAATGAATAACTGAGTAACTCTGAAATTTAGGGTCATTAAAAAAATAGTAAGGTAGACTCATCACTTTCAGCTGAAGAAGATGGAGAAGGATTGTAAGATTTTAAACACACAGTCACAAATTATTTGCGGCTCCTCTTATAAATTGTCACTGTCACTGTCTTCCTGTTGTTCATCGATTTGCTCAAGCGGGCCCAGTAATGTCTCTCTCTATCGTGAGACTTGTTGTTACTGTGTATGGCATATTGAATACATCACGGGTAGCTTGCCAGGCTTTGCCATGTGGGCGAGTTATTCTCGGTAGGTTGCCTCCTATAAATTAGAGGAGTATATTCCCCTGTGCCTTGAGACCATCTCTGTAGTTGAAACGGAGTATTTTGCAGAGGTGATGTGGATCTTTCCAGACTGGCTTCAGTATGTGGAAAGCTTCTAGCTCCTTTTTTGCCCTACCAGAAGCCTCAGGCTCTCATGCTGTAAAGGAGGCTGGGATGAAAGATCTGATGCAGAGAAAGGCTGAGGTGTCCAACTGTCCCAGCAGAGAACCCCTGAATCCATCAAAACTGACTGCAGGGGACCCAAGAGAGAGAGTACAATAGGCAGGAAGTTTGCTGACTGACTGGAATAAGAGATGAATTGAGGCATGAGGCCCTAGAAACAGTACCAATAAAAGATTGAATGTACCTAAACTTTTCAGGGCTCCAATCCAGTCCCCAGGTGAGTCAGAAATCCTATAGTAAGTGCCATCTTACTTTCATTCCTTTTCCTAAAAAAACTCTTCTACCACAATTTAGATCAAAGGGTCAAGTCAATTTTTACACAAAGAGAAGGTACCAAAGATGAAGCAAATGATCCTCCACAACCCAAACACACAAAAGGAAAGATAAAATTCCTTGTAAAATTAGAAAGACTAAGTGATAGAATATGTTTAGTCTAAATGTCTGGGATATTGTATGTGTTGATAAGTACTATAGTACGACATCGATTTATGGCTTATCAACAAGCACGAGAAATACACTGTTTTAAATTTAATAAAGCGCATGATTCCATGGTTTCTTTAACCTGCAACTGTGTGGAAACAGTGAGTGCAAATGATTTTTGTTTTTATGCCAGTCTCTAACAAGGAGCTCCTGTTAGTCATTTCCCAAGTGTCTGTGGAATGATTGAATGAATTAGTGAATGGAATGAGACAGGCTTGCTGAGTTGAACAAAAAGGGGAACAAGAGGAACACAAATGTTTACTAATGCTTTTCATACTGATAGCTATATTTTTAGACTGCAAAGAGGGTAGCCATGCGCTTACTACTAGACTTCACACAAAGAAACTCTTCCAGGGTCTCTGTGTAACTCTACCTAGCAGAAGGGGAAAGGGTTTCAGTCCTTCTTCCTTAAACGAAGCAAGCCACACAGACACTATACCACCTTATTCAAAGAAATACTAGGAACACAGATGCTGAAAGTTATGGTCAAGTTTTGGTATTGATCATATGTTTTAATGCCTCCACAGGGCCATTAGAAGAATCCATAGCATGTGATACCTCCAGTAAGTGATCCAGTGGGAAGTTAGAAACTCTAGTTAGGAAGCAGCTTAGGAGGTGAGCATGGCTGCCACCAAGGTCAGGAAAATATCTGACATTTTGAAAGAAGTATAACCTGGCTTGAAAAATAGGAGATTCAAACACTGGCAAGAGAGAGGGAGGGAAGAAAGGAGAGAGAAAGAGACAGAGAGAGAGAGAACGCATAGAAAGAGCAGAGGGAGTGAGAGTAGAGAGAGAGAGCAGAGAATAGAGAGAGAGAAAGAGCGAGAGAGAGCAAAAAAGAATATGAGGGGCTGGAGAGATAGTACAGTGGGGAGGGCATTTGCCTTGCACACAGTCAACCTGGATTTGATCCCTGGCATCCCATATGGTCCCCCAAGCACCACCAGGAGTAATTCCTGAGTGCAGAGACAGGAGTCACCCCTGAGCATCACTGGGTGTGACCCAAAAAGCAAAAAAAAAAAAAGAGAGAGAGAGAGAGCGCAAATGTGAGTGAGCACATGATGATGCCGTATGTATTAAAAAATAATTCAATGAACCACTAAAAATCTTAATATGAAACTTATTTTTATGAATAGATTGGTCACTTAGATGGTGATGGTTCGCAATCTCAGCTGCTTCAAAGAAACGAAGAAAATCCAAGAGCGTTTCTGCTATTCTTCAGACAGACAGCCTGGGTGGAACCAAGTGAGACATTTCAGTTTCATGGGTCCGCGACCTGGGTCGGCTGAGCTTACTTACCGTGGTCAAGAATATATTTCACAATCTCCCCATTGCCAGTTTGGGCTGCGTAGTGGAGGAGTGAGCAGCGGTCTGGTCCCTGAATTAGCAGGCTGCCTCCATTCTTATAGCTTTCTATTAGCTGGAAAAGAGACAGAGAGAAATAATTTCAAGCTGAGTCCAGAACTAAGACAGCAACCTGGTGATAAAGATTAAAAAAGAGAGAGAGAGAATAATGGAGCAAATCACAAATGTTCTCAGTCTCAGAGGACACAAAGTCAAAGAGATGAAATAACGTTCCCGGGGTCTGTGTGACTCAAATAGATGGTCAGTACCTCACTCAATTCTAGAGAGCATATGTGCATATTGAACTGCCTCAGGAAATGGAAACATGCTGAATTACTTATTTTTTTCCTTTTTTCTTCCTCCCATTTTCTTAGATGAGCACTGGTCTCCATACCAAGGGAGTGAGAGGGAGGGGTATGAGTGGGATATGAGAACCAAAGCATCCACATACGGACTCAGCATTTCCTGGCATGAGAGAATAAGGCTCGAGGTAGAAACAGCTTGGGGTCTGGAGCTAGGCTCATTTGCTGTCCTTAGTCTTTTAACAGACTCTAATGAATCTCGTTACTAAATATAGAAGCATCTTGTCATCTTCCTATATAAAATGACACACATATATTATGCATGTATGCATATCACATACATGCACATAGATGGCTCCTTTTACCTGAAGATCCACACTCAACCTGCAGCTTTCTATTATCCACCTAATACTTATTCAGTGAGGCTAGAGTTGATCCATGGGATGAGAACCAAAAAACTTCAGAGAACAGAGGCAGAAACCCAAACTACATAAAATAAGAGGACAGACTGTGCTGTGAAAAAAATACCCTAATAGATTTTTTTTTAAGCCGGAGACTAAGTAAGTGGTTAGATGATGATGTGGTTTAAGTTCATGAAATATTAAACATTATGGGAAGTGTAAATGACTTCTTGCTCTCCATGCAGTATATCAGAGGACTAGCCTTTCTGGGACCTCTAAAAGGTACTTTGGGGACAAACAAGAATCAAATAATCAAGCAGGTAATGAGAAAAAGGAATGTGTTTACCACCAACTAGTTTGATGGTACATGATTACTAAAAATAACCAAACAGTTTGGCAGGTCAAAGAGATAAACTCAGAGTTCATACATTGATTCCAGTGCAATCTTAGAACTGACTTGTGCCAGGGAGCAGGAAACAAAGATGAAAGTGATTCAGTTCCTGGCCTGAAAATCATGACAGTCGGTGGGGAGAAAGAGGTGTAAAGAATTACATAGGAATGAAGAGGAACATGATCAGATTATCATAGGGTCTGTGGAAAGCAGAACGCCTCGAATGGGAACAGGGTCATGGAAGACTTCATAGGAAGCAGATCACAGGAGTGTTGAATGCAACTGAGGAACAGAGTGGGGCTTTCATCCCTACCCTTCGGGGCAAGGGGTCAGGAAGTGGTGGCTAATAGTTTTCCACAAAAATCTAAGAGAATCTCTTCTATTCAGTGGCATTGTCTCGCGGTGACACCTCCCTTCTTTGTGAGCTGACCCACAGAGGATTCAGGCTCAGCAGAGCAGCACAGACCCAATCCACCATGCCTTGATTCTGCCTCTCTGTGGTATTCTTAGAAACTGTGAACACTCATAACGCGTGAGAGCACCTTATGCAGCTATGGGACGAGAGCTATTCACAACATACTTCACAACTGCGTGGCTCCTGACGCCTCTATGCTCTGCCCATTCCTTTGTGTGTGCTCCCTCTTACTCTCAGTCTCGTGTGTGTGCACACACATGCACATATATAGAGCTTACTACTTCACAGTTCCAGTGTGTTCCACACAGAAGAGAAAAATCAGAGAAAATCGAGAAGGAAAGAACAACATATTGGGGGAAAGCACTGTAGCACTGTCCTCCCGTTGTTCATCGATTTGTTCGAGCGGGTCCAGTAACATCTCCATTGTGAGACTTGTTGCTACTGTGTTTGGCATATTGAATACATCATGGGTAGCTTGCCAGGCTTTGCCATGTGGGCGAGATATTCTTGGTAGCTTGCCGGGCTCTCCAAGAGGGGTGGAGGAATCGAACTCAGGTCAGCCAGGTCGGCTGCATGCAAGGCAAACACCCTACTCCCCTACTCGCTGTGCTATTGCTCCAGGAAGGAAAGAAAAAGAAAAGTGTGAAAAAGGTGATCCCAGAGCCCATAGGTTTCATCTCTTAGCAACTAAATTATTAAATCATTTCTTAGTTAGGAAACAATTTACAATGAGTGGACACAGCAATTTCACAGATCACAAATACTTTTCTTTCATGTACTAATGAAAGTATGGTAATAGACTTAGGAACCTGAAACATGCACATGCAAGATAAAACCAAAGGTTTCAAATTGGCAAAATTTTGCAAAATTTTCTACTTAGAAATTCAGCATGTAAAGGCATAAATCCCTACTTATTCCCTCATTTTTTTTAAATGAGAGTTATTGTAGTATTGTAATTCTTCCTTCTTTAAATTTTTTTTATTGAATCGCTGTCAGATACAATTACAAAGCTTTCCTGTTTTAGTTTGTTATACAATGATCAAACACCCAACCCCCCACCAGTGCACATTTTCTACCACCAATGTCCCCAGTATCCCCCCCACCCTATCTCACCCTTCACTCTGCCTCTATGGCAGACAACTTCCCTCTTACTCTCTCTCTCTCTCTCTCTCTCTCTCTCTCTAATTTTTGGCATTATGATTTGCAAAACAGATACTGAGAGTCCATCATGTTTTGTAGTATCAACACACATCTCCCATCCTGAGCAATCCCTCCAACCATCATTGACAATATTGACAATATTTCTTCACTCTTATAGACCCTCATGTTAGGTCTCAGAAAGTGTGGGATACAGTATAGAACTTCTTTAATCCACTGCTGGGAATTGATACCAAACATATAGGTACACTGAGAGCACTTTTCTCCTTTGGATTCCTGGTAACACTATGATTTTGAACAGTGTGGATACCATATTCGGGATTATATCTCGATAGTAATACTTCAATGGTAATTTTTTTTTGCTTTTTGGGTCACACTCAGAAATGCACAGGGGTTACTCCTGGCTCTCCACTCAGGAATTACTCCTGGTGGTGCTCAGGGGACCATATGGGATGCTGGGAACCGAACCCAGGTTGGCTGTGTGCAAGGCAAATGCCTTTCCTGCAGTGCTATTGCTCCAGTCCCCTTGATGGTAGTTTTTTAAGATGCTAGGCACTTTCTTGCCTTTTGCATCCTGCTGGTAACCTGCTACAAATACAGAAGTGTTCATTTAATGGATATATGGGAAAAAAATAAAAGTTGTGTACAAGGGCATTGCTTCCCTACTTTTTCTTAAGGCTTTAGGATTTTTGATCTACAGAGACACAACACTCTTTTATGTGATGAATAAGACAAACCCTGACCTACGAACTGGCTTATAGTATATATAGAGTAGTCAGTGCAGTATTTGGCTATGCAGGGATATGGAGGCAGTCATGAATTGGTACATGAGAATGACATGTGAGCAGAAAAAGCGTTTACAATACTTATTGATAATATTTGACTTTATTAACATATTTACATCTATATTCTAAAAAGAAATCTTTAATCTTCACCTATCAACTTGTAATAAATAAAAATTTGGGCTGCTCTCTGCTCTCTTTTTCCAATCCAGGAATTTCAGGGGCATGCAGTACATTTAAGTAATCAAAGCAAATGTAGTCTGGCAACCTTGCATAAAACCTTTGCTACTAGGAAATGTGCAGAAGCTATAAAGACTTCTCTTACCCACTTTGCTTAATTTTTAAAGAATATCCCTTTTCTTTCCACTCCACCAGCATGGGCAACAGGGTGAATGGAGGAGTGAGGAGGAAGGAGATTGAGACTGTGGGGAAGGGGGTGATAAATGGTACATGAGACCATAAAAATTCAGTTGCAAAGGAAGTTGATTCAAACTCCTTAAATAACAGCCAAAAGTTTCGGCAGGAAGATCTCTTACCTTCATAAGATCACCAGCTATTACTGCCTGCAAAATTGCTGTGAAGACAAAAGAGATGGCCCATTAGTAGAAGACTCTCATTAAAATATTAAAAAAGAAATAAAATCATATTTTTGCAAAACAGTCTACACAAGGGGCAGGAAGCAGCAAAGACGAATCATGTCAATGGAATAAAGTAAGATCTCCTTTTTCCTTCTCTCTACCCAACTACTTATTCTAAAAATTATTCTAGAGTCCACCTGAGCCCCATATAACTCTATGACAGCAAAGAAAAATGGAGTCACACATTGGGTTTAACTCAGCTTCTAGATCTGTAAAAGAGCAAATCCAAATCTTATAGGATTGTTGAAATGGTTAAATCATATAAATGTTTTAGCTTCTGCATTGATCATTCATGTTTTTCCTCTATTATTTCCAGTTCCTCTCACCTTTCTGGGTGTTCAAGAATCACCAGTAACTTTCTTTGTGTGCTTTTTAAATGAAAAATATTACCTGCTGTTTTGGAAATCAATAGGATCATAGAAAATGAAAAGAAAGTAAACCTATCTGAATTATTCTCTTAAAAATATAAGCCTATGTTTAGCCATGGATTCATTGCCTACTCACAGGATAAGAAATAAGAGTCACAGATAAACCAAACTGATTGTAGCAATATATAATCAAGGGGGAAAACTGAAGTATAATGATATGTTCATTGTCATATGGGAAATAGAGGGGAATGATAAAATATAACTGGTAGAGGAGAAAATGCGTATTAATAGTGTAAGGCAACAAAAGCAAACAAATAAGTGGGGGGGTGATATCAAACTAAAAACAAAACAAAACAAAAAATACCCTGCAAAGCAAAGTAATCCAATAAAATATAGGCCAGCTTCCAGTGAGAGAACAAAACTTTAAAGTCACACAACATATTAATACCCGAGTACATAAAGAATTTATACAAATCAACATCACCATGTCCTCCCATTGTTCATTGATTTGCTCGAGCGGGCCCAGTAATGTCTCCATTTTGAGACTTGTTGTTACTGTGTTTAGCATATTGAATACATCACAGGTAGCTTGCCAGGTTTTGCCATGCGGGCAAGATTCTCTCGGTAGCTTGCTGGGCTCTCCGAGAGGGGTGGAGGAATTGAACCCGGCTCGGCCAAGCTGGCTGCACACAAAGCAAATGCCCTATTGCTGTGCTATTGCTCCAGCCCAAATTAGAAGATTCTAGATTCTAAATCAACATCAAAAATGAAAAATCTGACTGGGAAATGGACATTTTTTCTGAAGAGACATTTTTTCCAAAGACACATAGGTGACCAATTGGCATGCAAAAATGTGCTCGCCATCACTGATAATTAGAGAAATGCAAATCCAAGCTATGATGAGTTATGACCTCAACCTTGGGAGAATGGCATGTGTTTAACCAAACAAACAAGACAGAACAAGTGTTGCTGGAATATGAAGGGAAAGGAGTAGTCAAAAACCTTTGGTGGGTACAAAAATTGTTTCAGCCTTTACTGAAAATAGTAAGGAGATACAGGGTTAAGGCTCTTGTCTTGAATTCAGTAGACCCCAGTTGATTCCTGGCACTGCATATGAGCCCCTGAGCACAGCATCAAAAATAAGCTCAGGGCACTGCTGGGTTGGCCCAACCCCCCTCCTGAAAAATCACCTAGCTCTGTAGTACTGTCCTTCCGTTGTTCATCGATTTGCTTGAGCGGGCCCAGTAATGTCTCCATTGTGAGACTTGTTACTGTGTTTAGCTTATCGAATACACCACGGGTAGCTTGCCAGGCTTTGCCATGCAGGTGAGATACTCTTGGTAGCTTGCCAGGCTCTCCAAGAGGGGCAGAGGAATTGAACCTGGGTCGACCAGGTCAGCCGTATGCAAGGCAAACTCCCTACCCGCTGTGCTATTGTTCCAGCCCACCTAAAAACAGAAATATCATTTTATCTAGCAATGCCACTTCAAGGAATATATCTGAAGAATATGAAAGCAGCAATTGGAAAATATTTTTGCATCCCTATGTAATCATCATAACCAAAACAAGGAAATGACTTTTAAAACCATCAGGTAAAGAAGTCATCAAACAAATGCCAGAGAAATAGCTTAAGTGGTTAAAAACAAATGCCTCAAAGATATAAGACCCCGAGTTTGATTCCTGGCACTGTACAACCCCTTCCAACAGCACTGCTGGGAAGGGTAGTCATTTTGTCGTTCACCCCAGGGAGTGTCTCTATTTAAGAAAAAAAAAAGGAGCTGTGGTGTATAGGTGTGTATGTGTATATATATATTTACATACATGTGTGTATGTGTATATATATAAATATACGTGAGTGTGTATTTACTCTAAAATGGAATTTTGACTTTTCAACAATATGAATAACAATAACAATATGAATAGAATCTGAAGTGATTAAGTGAAAGACAAATACTGGATGGTTTCATGCTATGTGAACTAAACATAAAGCAAATGAACTGAACATAATAAAAATAGCAAAAATTTCCCTTAAGGGTAAAACTGTGATTGCCAGAGAAAAAGTGGAGGAGAGGAGGTTACTGGACTAGGTGGAAAGAAAGAGGAAAGGTGGTCAGTTTGATGATGAGTGGCACTGGAATTTTGGTGGGATGTGCAGTGTGGTTCATACTGAGGTATAAAGCTGAATTTCTGAACGCTATACAGTATTAGAAACCAATGGTAATACAATAAATTTTTGTTGGTTTTTGTACCATACCCAATGATGCTCAAGGGGTTACTATTGACTCTGCACTCTGAGATGTCACTCCTGGAGGAGCTTGGGGGATCATATGGGATGCTGAGGATTGGCACCAAGTAATGTGTGCACCAGTTGTGTGTAAGGCAAGTGCCCTCCCAATGTACTACTTTCCCCTGCAATAAATTTTACCTAAAAAACAGAATACTAGGGCCACATTTTGTACAGTAAGTCCTACTAGCCCACCAGGAATGTTCCCTGAGCACAGAATCAGGAGTAAGCCCTAAGCACCACTGAGTATGACCCCCAAACAAAACAAATATATAAAAACAAAGTATTGTGTTAAAGGATATTATTCATCTACAACAAAGAAAAATCTATACACAAAATTATACAGGACCATACAGGCCAGTAGGGCACTATGCTAGGTAAAATAAATCAGATAGATGAAAGCAAATACAATATAACATCACTTGTACGTGGAACCTAAGAAGACAATACCCCAACCCTCTCAGAGACAGAGAGATTTCTGTTTGCTAGACATTGGGGATAGGCAGAAATGGGCAAAGAATGTCAAAAGGTACATACTTCTAAATTCGCCACCTTCTCTGCTTCACACATCACAAATGGCAAGAGGGTTGGGGCCAGAAAGATAACACAGTGGGTAGAGTACTTGCCTTTCACATGTCTGACCTGGGTTCGGTACCTGTACTGTATGCTCTCCTGGGTCCTTCCAAGAGTGATCCCTAACTGCAGAGTCAGGAGTAAGCCTTGAGCACTCCTGGTGTGCCTCCCCTCTGCTCCCCACCTCCCCCCCAAAAAAAACCACCTCCAGCAACAACAAAAAAAAGTTCTTAAGGAGAAAATGAAGGGAACATACAAAGGTCCTTAAGTATGTCAATGTGATTTTTACCCTTCCCTTCTAGAATAGAGCTATGATGTTCTCTCGGCATATTTTTCTCCCTAGGACCCATATTAGGATATTAGGGCTCCTTTCCACATCTATACCAAACTCAGTCACAAGCAATATTACTCATGTATGTTTGTTTCCAATAGCCTCCCAGTTCAAAGTCCCCATGAACAACTAGAAGCTCATATAACAGAATCATAACCACAAATGAATTCCAATTGTACTGAAGATGGAAAGCATGAATATTTATTTTTAAGTCAAGCAATACACTCAAGGGTAGCTATTATGCAAACATTAGGCACAAGGCCACTTCTCTCTCCTGATTAATGTCCTTCCTTATGAACACAGTTGTTTAAGATTTCCTCTGCATAAAGAACTTGAACCCATTAGTATTCAACTCCAGACAATAACCTTCTGAAAGATCAAGCTTAGAAACAAATAAGGAGTTGTTATGATTACAGTATTATTCTTTATTATTTCTTTAGTCCCTGAGAGCTTGCATGCTTGTCTTTTCCAAAAATCCTTTACACTGAGGAAATAATGCCAACTCCCCCCTGACCTCCAGTTTCAATTCAAAGAGGTAAGGAGAGTCCAAGTTTCCACAGAACATAAAAGTTATTGAGTAGACTAATAACAAGTTTCCTAGACAATTAAATCATACTAGTTTAGTTAGACATATTTGACAGGAAAGCAAAAGTATAGAGAACTAGAAAAAGTTCGGTTCTTTTTAGAGGTTAGAAGTTGATCTATTATTTCATACAAAATAGTTGATTTTTCTTTTAATGCTTCAGACATGTCCTTCAGTGTCATCTAATAACCAGCAAATGACCCGAGAGAGACCTTTGGAGCTGAGAAGTAGGTCTCTGAGAAGGAATCACTGGTTTCCTTCTCACAGTTCTTTCTGGAGTCTGAATTTCCAAGAGCCCAGACATGCTCAGGCATCTGTACAGAAAAGGAATATGTAATTCTGAAAAACAATATAAGGACAAGAGGGAATAGGCAAGTTGATGCTAAAAGAAATTGGCCCCAGAGGAAAATTTCCTGAGAATGGGCTTAGGATATGCACCCAGGATATCCAGAAGATAATTCTTTGGGTCTGCTCTTCCTTTATCTTACCATCTTGCATGTCTGAACCCCAATATCCACTACTTATTCATTCCCCCTAATCAAAAAATATACAAAGAGAAGGTTTTCCACCTTTTCTGGACCTCCTATTTAAGGAGACCCTGTATCCCTGCTTCCCTAGTCTTTCCTCTCTTTTTCCAAAGTTTCTACTGAATTCAGTCATCTTGACCCCTGCTGTCAGCACTGATGCTTAAGGACAAGCACCTGAGCATGCTATAACATAATCGCCTGGCATCATCACTCGGTGAGAGCAGTTCAGGTTGGACTTCCTGCTTCTGTCAGACCCAGGCTGGAGGTTGTGCAGATGTCCATGCTCCATCATCTCTGGGAGGTGGGAGCTTAGGGACAATTCCAAATGAGGGTGAGATCTACAGTTTCAAATCAAAGTGCATCTCCTGAAGTGTCCTGGGAGTAACTGGCCAAACCCCAAGCAAGGTGGTGTAGGAAGCTTCCATCTCCTCACAAATAAAGACAGTAAAACCTGTCTCTTTAACCCAGGGAAAGTAGACACAAGGCCAGATATATTGCCCCATAGTTGGAAGCCTGCCTCATGAGCTGGGGGAGAACGCAGCTGGAATAGAGAAAGGATCACTTAGTCAATGATGGTTGGAGAGATCGTTCCGGATGGGAGATGTGTGCTGAAAGTAGATAAAGGACCAAACATGATGGCCTCTCAGTATTTATATTGCAAACCATAATGCCCAAAAGTAGAGAGAGAGCATGGGGAAAATTTTCTGCCATGGAGGCAGGGGGAGGGTTGGAAAGGGGGGGTATACAGGGAACATTGGTGTTGGAGAATGTGCACTGGTGGGGGGATGGATGTTTAATCACTGCATGATTGAAACTCAAACGTGAAAGCTTTGTAATTGTATCTCACGGTGATTCAATAAATAAAATAAAAATTTAAAAAATAGTATTCTTTACTTAAAAAAAAAACAACTGGTCTCTTTGATTCTCAGTAAATGAACCGATCTTCCCCTCTAGGGCTCCAAAAGCCATTCTTCATTCAACCATATTTTGTTTTCACTTTTAATGAGAATCAATCAATAGTTTTTTAGAGTTTTGCATTGGTTTTACCCCTAGATTTTCGTCTGCCAAGGAAGACTCTCCCACTGTCAACTGTCCCTCCAGGACCAGAGTCCAGAACTCAGATCTGTGTTTAGCCTGCAATAAGAATAAGCCCACAAATAAACCACATGAGAAAACTAAGGCCTGGGATGTGCATGGACTTCTCCAAGGTCATACAGTTTGTTCAAAATCCAGCGAAGAAACAAAGGGAAGCTTGTGATTTTATATTTTCTTTTGTTCTGAAGCCGACTCAGAATTTCTCTCACCGTGCTTTCCTCCCCGCCCCCCATTTGTTTAACTTAGGATGGCAGGTGGTGGAGTGCTAAATCTTAAAATAAACAACTCCAAAATAAATGCTTCACAAGTGCATCACATAAACAATAAAGCCAAGTCAATTTATGACTTTAAGTGCCAAGTCTTATTATGCCAAAGGAGACACTGAATAATGATCACATCCATGCAAATGTTCCACCTGCAATTCCCTTGATCGGACCAGGTCCGGACTGTTCATACTCTTCCATTATTTAAAGTTACTGACGGCTTAGCCACCAGGCAGTTTGCATTGCCAGCTGCCCAGGAACCTACATCTCTGAAGTACATATTTCTGCACAGGTTTCTTCTGTATTTTCCTAACAGAAACATTTTTCCTCTACATGAGTAACCAAACACGCTACTTTGAGCAACAAAGTGTGAAAGCTTAGCTCCCCAAAATGGAATTTAGCATAATCATCCAACAGCAAAGGTAATGTAGCACATATTTAATGGTATGGATAGCCATTAAGTACGGCTGTGAATTATGCTAATCAGGCACAAATGAGAAGCAGCTCATGCAAATGACTGTAATTAATATTATTTTTACATAGTCATACTGCATAAGAAAAGATGAGGTGAGATAAAGAAGGAATTAGATATTTTCTAAAGATCTCTGCATTTTAATCTAGGCCTAGAGGAGATTTTGACAATTGATAATATGTTCCAAGTCACTTGCTAATAAAAATAAACACGGAGAATGTTTTATATTACAGTGCTATAGATTCAGTTTTTCTCATAATGGCACACAGATCTGAATGTTTCTCTTTTACTGTGTACCAAGCCATCAAAAACATAGACGATGACTGATTTTGTTCAGGATTCTGCAACATGGACCAGATGCAGTGGAAACTGATTGGTATCAGTAGTACGTCTGACAGGATCACACGCAACTCAAACTGGATACCGGATACTGCTGGTTTTAGCTGAAAACTTGCAATCTTCTAATGTGGACTTCTATGGATTCTCTTCTGAAATGGTGGCTGGGTTTGAGAAGAAACTCTCCCAAGAGGGCCCAGGGAAAGCCATTTTCCATGGAAAGCCTAGAGGGCCACTTTTTTTTTTTAATGTTTTGGGGAAGAGCTCAGGGCTTACTCCAGGCTCTGCAATTGGGATCACTCCTGGTGGTGTTTAGGGAGAACAAATGAGTCCATGGAGGTTGAAACTTTTGAAAATTATTGACTATCTGCAAGGCAAGGGTCCGACCAGCTTGAATATCTCTCTGGCCCCCTAGAAGAACACTTTTATTGAAGTTTCAGCTCATATTCGAGGAGAAGAAGAACCTCATGTCTCAGTGGGAAAGAAGTCAATGTTATAATGAAAGATATGTATGTATGGGACAGGAGAGAGGCTGCAGAGATATTTGGAAAACACAACCCATGACTTCATATACTTGTATTGTGATGGGTTGTGAGTCCTGAGGTTGGTGTTGACTTGTTAGTGCATGAAAGAGGCCTGTGAACAACAGTTCTTGAAACCTGTGTCACTTAAGGCAGTGGACTCTGTATACACTGAAATGTGTTTTGTGCTATGAAAATCCTAGGAATATTAAAAAAGAAAAAAAAAAGACCAAGACTGGCTTCTTTGGTGAACCCTTCCAAGAACGGCAAGCAGAAGTACAGAAAGATAAAAATTATGAGACCAGATTAACTATTTTGTCTAAGGTGAGCACCATACAAACCTTTAACCATCAGGTGTAAGAGCAGAGACTACTGTCTCGTCTTCATGGGACAACCCCCGGCCACTCTTGCCCACCATGCCCAGTTAAGCAACACTCACAGAATTCCACTCCTCTGTCCCTCATGTTCTGCCCCGTTTACAGAAATATGGGTGAAGGGTCCAGAGTAAGCACCCAATCTAGTTTAGCCTCTCATCACCATTGGTGGCACCAATGACATCCAAAGGACATTAAATGTTGGTGTGGTTTAATATCCCAAAACATGGGTGCCAGATTCCTTTCAAAGTATGCAACCTTCGATGGGAGACACAAATATGTTTTGTTTCTAATGACAGAGCTAATCTTTCGATTCAATTAGCTCCTGTTAATTGAATGTATAAATGTATACGGGTTCCTTCCATCTGCTGCCGCAGTCCTTTTGAAGCTACTATTAGCATGGAAGAGGTTTCCTGTTTGGAGAATGAAGCAAACAGTCCCCATCCAGTGTTCCTTCCTGGCAGATAGCCTCCACCTTGCTGCCAGAGGAACAGGACGCGCTGCTTTCTGAAGCAGTCTGTTACACTTCTCTTATTCTCCACTGGAATTAGTTATGAATAGAGCAGGGACCAGATGTCTCTCCAGAACATCCCATTTGTTTATCTGCTGTTGTTAAATTGTTCTCTGGTTGTTCCACATGTCTAAATCCCATATTTGCAATTAAATCACCAACTTTGGCATGGTGTTTATGTTTTAATTTTTTCTCTTTGTTTTAATCCATATTCCCTTGTTCACTGAAAAGTCAATGATACAAGAAATACATTGAATGTGTAATATTTATCCATATTGATGGATATTTGGTGCCTGGTGGAACTGCTGGCTCTCATTTTAATGTTCTTTGAATTGTATCAAGGAAGGCATTCCAGGCAAGGGGAGAAAGTCCACTCTCCTGCATTTGGTACTCAATTTCAGAACAGAAATATTTTTGAATATTTTTGGGTACTTAATAAGGCTTAAAAATTTTGTCTTTCCACCTGTTTTCCCTATGCGGTTCTGTGGCTGCCATCCTCCAGAGACCATTGGACAGTCAGGTTTGGGCCCTCAGTGATGAGACACGTGGGGCCTCACGGGATGGGGGAGCCAGCTCTTTTCTCCACATCCCAACAAGACCCCGAGTTGCCACCCACAAATGGCCTTTCTGACTCCTGATTAAGCTGCTTAACGGCCATGATCCCAGAGACTCAGGAACAAATCTCGGAACCCAGCAGGTTTTGTCAGAAATCCCTCCAGATTTAAGTGTTAAAATTTTGAAATTTCAAAATCGCACAGCCACAACTGCAGCCATGCAACATCATATGTTATTCTTAACCAGCAACAGAAAACAAATTGTCTACTGTTGCCCTTTCAGCAGATCTGAGTGTTGGGGTAAAATCCCAAATAATAATGGTGGGTCTGATGTCAAAATATTGAGTGTGATCAAAGTAGAGACAGAGTAATGTGGAAATCATCTGCGCCACAGGTAAGGGGAATGTGTGGGATGGGGGTATACTGCGGTTTTTGGTAGTGGAGAATGGGCACTGGTGAAGGTATGGGTGTTTCATTGTATGACTGAGACTTAAACCGGAAAGCTTTGTAACTGCTCTCATGGTGATTCAATAAATAAAATTATAAAAAAAATTTAAAAATCCAGCAAACATCAATGCAAGTATCTCAACAGATGAGAAATGTTTCTCGCCAATCAAAGCCCTAATCTATGATGCATGTTACTTCAAGAATGTTGGTAGTATATGGGGTAGGTGCTGTCTCCCTGCCTTCTCCAGATGGAATCCTGGCGACCATGAGCTTTTACAAGCATGGCTCTGGCATGCGGGTACCAGGATTTTTTTCTGAACAGTGCAGCCACACAAGTGGCCATGCAACATTTCTTGATATGTAAAGTGATCAATGGAAAGTAAATGATCTAGCATTTGTTCATGAAAATTAGGGGTGAGTGGTGGTGGGAAAATCTGAGCAAAAGATAATGCCCAACCGAAATACATCTGGACTGTGTATTTACCTATGGTGCTATGCCACCCTGGGAGGGGAAGGGTGTCTGTCCCGCCACCTGTCCCCCTTTGCAGCGGCGACATGGTGGCCTGCATCTTTTAGTGCCTAATGAACAGCCAGGTATGAGACTGCATTGACGAGGCACGTGGGGCTTCATGGGATAGGGGTAAAATCAGCCCTGTTCCCCGCCATGACAATGCTCCAGGTTGCCATCCTCAAACGCCTCCTCCGGCTTCTGACCGACCATGATCCCAGAGGCACACATATCAATCTCGGAACCCAGGGATTTCTGGCAGTAATCCCTCTAGGTTTATTACTAAAATATAAGAAGTCCAAATTTGCGTGGCCACTATTGTGGCTACATGACATTATACGTGCTTCATAATCAGCAATAGAAAACAAATTTTCTAAAGATATCTTTGTGGCAGGTCTGAATGCTGGGGAAAATTCCAAATAACAATATTGGGTCTTTTGTTGTAATATTGAATATGATCAATGGAGAGAGAGAGAGATAGAGAGAGACAGAGAGGTGGAAATCTTCCACACAGGCGGGAGTGGGTGGGAGAGGGGGGTATACTGGGGTTCTTGGTGGTGGAAAATGTGCACTGGTGAAGAGACGGGTATTTGATCATTGTATGACCGACTGAGACTTAAACTGAAATGCTTTGTGACTGTTCTTACGGTGATTCAATAAAAAAAAAGAAAAAGAATGTTGGTAGTGAGCCTTAATTCAGCATTGGAACAAATGTCATGGTTAGGGGCTGGAGGGCACAGCAGGTAGGGCGTTTGCCTTGCACGTGGCTGACCCGGGTTCGACTCCCAGCATCCCATATGGTCCCCTGAGCACCGCCAGGAGTAACTCCTGAGTGCAGAGCCAGGAATAACCCCTGTGCATCACCGGGTGTGACCCAAAAAGCAAAAAAAAAAAAAAAAAGGCATGGTTAATTAATTTACACTTTTAGCACTGGGTTAGAGAAGATAAGTTTATAGATTAAGGATACCATGGGGTCACAGTCTTTTATAATCACTGTATGTTTTGTTCAATGCCATCTATGTGTAAACCATGTGCTTATAGTAATGGGTGTGGATGTATTGGGCGGGGTGAAGGGGGTGGGGGTGCGGGGGGATGCCCTGGGAGCAAAGAGGTTCTATAAGATTCCTTCCCAAGAATCTACCCACTCAAAGTTAATGTTCTCTTTAGATAAGATCTATTAAAAATACTTCTGTATATAGTAGGTTAACATATTTTTAATGTGTTACCTTTAAATATACAACAATTTCCTTAAATCCTGCAAAAATATAAATTCATTTTAATCTTGTGTGATCAGTTTTGCAGAATCCTATCTACCATTTCTGTTCATAAGTATTAAATAAGGGAGTATTTTTCATATTTGGAAAGGGTTCTAATCTGATTATACCTTATCAAATTCACAAACTCAAAATAATTATAGTTTACAACAATACTCTTTCTCCTTCCAAACAGCTGAAAATAGCAATAACACATACTAAAACGCTTAGTGTATTGTTTGCTACTTTAGCAATGGAGGAGATTTAAAAAAAAACTGGTATTCTGCAAAACTCCTTCATCCTAGTAAGTTGCAAGAATTTAATTTAGATTGACTAACTTTACTTTTGCTTTCATGACTTGTGGATGATAAAGTGAGAATCCTGAGAGAGCAGCGGAAATGGAAGAACTAATAAATAAGGTCTTTGTTAGCCTCTGAGAAGAGCAGAGCCGCCGAGGAGGAGAGGAAGCTTGGTTGGCGTATGTGCCAAATGACTTCTACAGAGCATCTCAGAGAGAGTGTCAGGGCTTACACATCATCCTCGCCTCGATGTCTGGCTGGCATTCCTCCTGTGATAGGTCTTGAATTCATTTGCTGTGTTTGAGCAATGCCTTTCAGGACCTCTAAAAGGGACGTGGGTAGAAAAAGTGTGCTCATATTTCACTCAGCCAGGGCTGCAAGCAGATCTGACATGCTCTGAAAGTGATGGATGGTTATTGGCTCTAAGCAAACATCAGGACTGCATGGGAAGTGGTGGTGAAGGCCGGTATCCAAGAACAAGGGTGCATGCTGCAGAGCTCAGAAAAAGATGAGAGGCTTACTGGGCATCGGGGCACCGGGCTGCACAGTCAGTGCCTTATCAGTGCACAGCAGCTCCTTGACCATCTGTAAGATGAAGATCTTTGGAACTGAGAAGAGATTTAGCCCAGACACACCTCAGTGAAGGAAAAGTAAGCCACAGGAGCCTTCACAGAGGAGAGGTCACGTCTACAGATATATATCAGCAAGATGCACATATGGCAGAAACTCACAAATTCCCTGAGCCTGCTCCCACTTCTAGTAGGAAGACAGTCAAAATTATTCTATCTGCAATTAAGTTATAATAGGTAACAAACTTTGACTTCATCTCGGTATATGAGAACTATTCTTTGGAAGCATTAAAAAATGAAGCATATTTTTCAGATACAAAAAAATAAGTCATGCATTTGATTTTGGTACTGTGATAAGTTAACCAAGCCATCTCATGCCTCAGAAACAAGATTTGTAAATTAAACAGAGATGAAGCGTGCTCAAATGATACAAACAATAGACTTTAGTGGAATAGTCTATCTTCAATAAGATTTAGTTAAAAAGCAGATTTTAATGTTATGAAGAGAAATAAACACTAAATATTCATTCTTTTTAGAAATCCACATACTCTTAAGGAAAAATGGGACCCGACAGTACATAGAGTAGGGCATTTGCTTGCACATGACTGACCTGGGTTTGATCCCAGGCATCTCATATGGTCCCGCAAGCTCCACCAGAAGTAATTTCTGAGTGAAGAGCCAGGAGTAACCCCTGAGCATCACCTGGTATGACCAAAGCCTTCCCTCATCCCAAAAACAAATGAAAAAAAGAAAGAAAAGAAAAAAGGAGGAAAAGTAAGGGCCAGGGAAATAACTCTAGTGGTGGAACACATGTGTAAGGTCCCGAGTTTGATGCCTATCACTGCTTGACTCTCAGAGGACAGGGTGTGGTTCTGGTGACTGCTGGAAAGGCTATGGTGGCATCTGCCCCACACTGTCAATCACTGTTAGGAGTAGCCCAGGTTCCCTGAAAAACTCTGGAAGTGGCCCCTATAAAAAGAAAAAGAAAAGAAAAAACATTACTTACACATTCAAATGTTACCTCTATTTGTCAAAGAACTAAATGTTGTAGAGAAGGATTTTTCTGAAGCTGTTATAAGAACTTGTTCAAAATGGGAAGATTTTCACTGGAAGAAAAGATGAGAGAGAGCTTTTCCATAGACAAGAATCTACAGGAATAGGGAAAGAAGTGGCACATTCACTCGATAAACGAAGACCCATCTGAAAGAGATGGCAGGGAGAAAGAAATGGGTCAAAAACAACCATCCATAAAACAAAGATGAATATCAGAGCTGCAGGGTTTGCCTTGTAGGCAACAGACCAGTTCAATCTCTAGCACTGAATATGATCCTCCAACTAAAGCTGAGAGTGATCCCTGAGCACAGGGCCAGGAGTAAGCTCTGAGCAACACTGGCCCAATACCAACACCCCCCACTACCACCTCGTAACATTAAAATTTCCCACAGCAGGGATGGTCAGAATCACCTTAAGAATTCACTCAAGTGTGAAAGATAAACAAAACCAAGGAACAAATGAAACAAGAACAATACCCCCTACTGAAAGCACAAATTAGGGTGGCCAAAAGGGAAGAGAAAAGGGGGTAAATCAAATTTAAGAGTTCAACAGTGAAAGGATGAAAATTACACTTGTGGTGGTGAACGGGATGCGGTATAAATGGATGTTGATGCTGTATGGATACTGGACACCTGAAACCTATACCATGATCTAAAACAATGTTATTTCAAAAACTTTTTTATTTATTAACTTTGTTATTGAATCACTGTGAGATAGAAACTTATAAAACTGTTCATGATTAGATTTCAGTCATACAGTATTCCAACACCCATCCCTCCACCGCTGTACAGTTCCCAGCACCAATGTCCCCAGGTTCCCTCCTGCCTCTAGGCAGACACTTCAAAAACATTTTTTTTAAATAAAAGGATACGGGGGCTAGAGCAATAGCACAGCGGGTAGGGCGTTTGCCTTGCACACGGCCAACCCGGGTTTGATTCCCAGCATCCCGTATGGTCCCCTGAGCACTGCCAGGAGTGATTCCAGAGTGCAGAGCCAGGAGTAACCTCTGTGCATCACCGGGTGTGACCCAAAAAGCAATAAATAAATAAATAAATAAAAGGATACGTGTAAAAAGGGCAAGCATATCAGAGAATAACTCTTTGTATCAATGGCAAAAATCACTAAGCAGCCTCATTTTTTCAGAACATATCATTGCCCAAGACTCTCTCTTCTTCAAGAGTATGGGGAATACTGTCTGCCATGGAGGCAGGGGGAGGGTGGAAAGGGGGGGGGTATACCAGGGATATTGGTGGTGGGGAATGTGCACTGGTGGAGGGATGGGTGTTTGGTGATTGTAACCCAAACAAGAAAGCTTGTAACTATCTCACGGTGATTCAATAAAATTAAAAAAAAAAAGACTCTCTCTTCTTCAAAGACAAAAAGGTTCTTTGTATAAAGAAGGAAAGATGGCCGGGAAATTAGAAGTTGCAAGAAGAAAGTCTTTGGGTGATCCCTGCTTCAGAAGAGTGGAAGAGTGGTTGGTTAGAGAAAGAAAGCTAGAGAATAACATGGTTTAAATAGTGTCTTGTATGAAAATGACTCTGATACATTTTTTGCAGCAGTTAAAATTTTTGCCTTCATTCATTAGGATGGGGGACGGTTAGAAATGCCACCAGACTGGGCAAAACTAAGTGGATTCTGATTGATTGAAGCCCTTTCACCATAAGCACTGGGGCTTTGCTTTATTAGGCAGGAGAAGCTCTGCGCAGCTGCATAATTAAAAGGTAATGTATTCTGTTACCTTGTTCCAGAGAGCTACCAGTGCAGAAGCCGCCTGCAGCAGTGACACCCCGGCAACGCTGATTTCCTTTCTTTTCAGAAAGGTGGGGTGCCCGGTGAGCTAGGGGAAAAGCAGGGCCATTTGTCACCAGGAAGCAGAAATGACAGGCCAGCAAGCTTCTACGGGAATTGGTGCAAATGCTCCATCTACAGCAGGGTGGATACGTGTTTCCCGAAAGTTTTCTGGGATGGAAGATGGTATTTTCCCATTTCCCTCATGTTTCACTGCTCTGTATTTCACTCCTGGCTCAGAGGCCTGAGTCTATAAAACAGAATGTTCTTAGCGATCAGTGGGTCCAACGTGCATCATGACAAAGTAAGGTCTGTGGGAAGTGATCTGCCTGAGATCCCCCAGTCTATGAAGGGTAGAGGGAGAACCTGGTTCTTCAGACCCAAAGACGGAGATTTTTGTCCTCCTTTGACCCTACCAACCACTTCCCAGAAAAGCACAAGTCATTCTTCGACCATGAGGCTATAACCTGAAAGAAATATTGAGTTCCAGTAAATGTACTAAACAATGAGTTTGAATAATTTCATAAGACCATGCAAATATGATGTACCAAGTCTATAGAAAAACATATTCAGAAGTACATTCGGGGAAAAGCTTACATTGGATTTTTAGGCTTTCTAGTCAAATGGAAAACAGATCATTAGAGCAATAAGAACCCTCAAAGAAAGAAAGTATTTCAATAAAAAATCTCAGTATACCTGGCTTCCCTTTGATTCCACACATCCCAAATCATATAAAAAAATCTTAAAATTAGCACAGTAAACTTTTAATAGTAACCATAACTTGGAATTTCATTTTTGCTATTATAGGTGATTATATGGAGACCAAATCAGGCATTTATCCCATTCCTGAAAAAAAAAAGTATCTATATTGTTCCCTTAAAATATCAACAACTTGTAAATCAAAGTTGCTGCAATTCATATGAAAAAATTTTAACAAAAATGGCATCAGAGGGCAAAAAACACAAATAGTTTTCCACCTATAGGAGTAAAGCTTCACTTTAACTTCACTTGTTTCAAGAGAACCCATGAGTCATTGCCTCATTTGGAAGTCTCAGGATCGGAGCTTTTATCTCTTTCTTTATTCTTCTTTTTCCTGTTATTTTCTTCTCTTATTATGTTCTAAATACTTCAATTTAAATGTTCAATGAACCCAAAAGCAATCTAAAGCAAAGCTATAGTAAGTTTTACTAAAGATACACTCTGTCTCTGTCTCTCACTCTCACACACACACTGCATCTACAAAAAGGATTCAAAAGATAATTAGATACTTATCACCAACAAAGCATTCCAAAGAAAACAAAAGGATCAAAAGATTATATGGTTACAATCTCAAGTAAGATTTAATAAATCTATTAGGCAGAATAAGAGAAAAGAGTAGGGTCAGGACCCAAATGAAGTAATCTAACCTCATTTGGGAAAACCCTGGGGTGTTTGGTTTGGTTTTATTTGCTTGTTCTAGTTTGTTTTGTAATCAGCAGTGGACGGTCTGTTGTCCTAGGGTTTGTGAAAGCCAGACCGGCCAAGAAAGAGCCTGCTGTCATTTTTATTCCTTTCCTTTCACACAGTCTTTGGGGAGCACCCAGTGAGACCACCATAAAAGGCCATCCTTTCAAGCACATTAGTAACCAAATTTCTTTGGAAAAGGACCAGAACAAACCTATCTTCTACAATAGGGAACCACGTTAATGAGGCTACAGTGGAATTCAAAGACGTGTATTGAAAGTTTCTGTTTGCCAACACCACATACCACAGCAAATTTAACAGTAGGACTTGTATAGAGAGGATCAGTTCTGTGCCAGGGCACAGCACAGAATGGGCAACATCTCTATTCAATGGATTCATAGTTAAATAAGAAGGGCAACACCACCCATGGGGGTGGGGGGCAGGAGGAGGATTTGGAAAACACTCAAAAAACCTGCCAGTGAATAGGGAAGGAGGAATCATGGGCATTTGAGTTGTCAGGAAAATTCATCACTGTTTGTCCTTAGAACCTATGAAGGTGGTTCCAAAGCACCAGGATTAATGAGCACCGAGGAGGAACTTGAATGAGGACAATGGAGGTGGTCTGCCTGAGAGAAGGTAGGAGGTGATTAGAAACCATGTGGTTAAGTGAATCCTGGGGAGATGGGATCTGGAGAGAGGCCATCAAATAGGGTCTACAAGAAATGAGCCCAACCAGGGTGAGAAACAGTCTCCAATATGAACCCCAGAAAATTTGAATCCAATGAAAAGGTCAACAAAAAGATTCCTAAGTCAGAATCTGACTATGGGACAAGAGAGAACGCACTAGTCACTTAGCATGAGGGAGTCTAAAGGCCTCCCAAAGTAGCATACTGTGGAGGCCAACACCAGAGGCTGCTCCTGGGAAGAAAGTTACAGGCCTGAGAAGGATCTGTCTGTTAGCACTCATCAAGTTTACTTATCACCTTTTTATTAATAAATACTTTGTAGTAAACAAAACAAGAAACATCCAACTTTCTTACTCCAATCTCGCATTTTAGTCACAATAATTGTTTATTTATTGAGTTATTTTATATTTATTTTATTTAGTTGGTTATTTTATAAATATCTACAATGCTCTTTATAAAAGGAAATAGCTAACTGAATTCTTCCTTTTTAGGAAACGTTGCCATTTATAGGCATTTAGATCCCCGTGCCTTGGTTATGGAGGTTTAGAGGTGGGAGAAGTGGGTTAGGAATCTATCTTCAAGGGGCTAGAGCGAGAGCACAATGGGTAGGGCACTTGCCTGGCATGTGGCCATCCCAACTTTGATCCCAAAATCCCATCTGGTTCCTGAGCCCCATTAGGAGTGATTCCTGAGTGCAGAGTCAGGAGTATTCCCTGAGCATCGCCAGGTGTGTCCCCAAAACTTTTTATTATATATATATATATATACATACATATATATGAAAAAGATGGTTACTATATGAACCTTTATAGAGAATCTTAGAAGAAGGGGAAAAAAAGAGATCAAGCTCATAGAGAACAGAGTGATATTTGTCAAGAGCAGCAATGGGGGTGGTTAGAATAGGTGAAAGAACCCAAAAGGTAGAAACTTACAATTTATAAAATTAGCATGTCACGGGGAGATAATATAGTGTAGGTGAAAATAGTCATCAATACTGAATGGCATCTCTCAAGTTATTTAAAAGTAGGTCCTGGGCTGGAGCAATAGCACAGCAGTAGGGTGTTTGCCTTGCATGCAGCCAGCCCAGCCGAGCCGGCTTTGATTCCTCAGCCCCTCTTGGAGAGCCTAGCAAGCTCGCCCTCACGAGAAAGCCTGGCAAGCTACCCATGACGTATTCAATATGCCAAACACAGTAACAACAAGTCTCAAAATGGAGACGTTACTGGGCCTGCTCAAGCAAATCCATGAACAACGGGAGGTCCTGGACCAGGGGGATAGTTCAGTGGGCTGAGCACCTAGTTTTGCAATGCAGGAGGCCTGGGTTCAATCTCTAGAACCACATGATACCCCAGGCAACCACCAGAAGTGACCCCTGACCCCTAAGCTAGGAAGCAGCCGCTAAGCAGCACCAGGGGTGGCACCCAAGCAAAACCCACAATCCCAGACTGACATCAGGAGAAACTACAAAACCAATGCCAGGTCCTGGAAGATAGTTCTATGCACTGGCGTGCATGTTTTTGTATGCAAGAAGCTTGGATTCCTGGCACTGAAAAGATATCCCAAGCACTGCTGGGAGTAACCCCTAGCACTCCATCAGAAATAGCCTGAACATCACCAGGTATTCCTACCATCCCTCCACTCCCCCCCACAATGAGAAAATGAAATGGCCTTTAATAGCACACACATTCGTATGTATAAATATACAACAAATCTGCAGACCTGGAATTCACATACAGTTCACCAACAGTAGAGCAGCCATATAAAAAGTTCTATACAGAGTAGAGGGATAGTACAGGCCTTGTTCACAGTCAACCCTTGTCCAACTGCCCCTGGCACTGCATATGGTCCCACCAGCATGCCCAAGGGGCACACAGAGAAGCAGGAATAAACCCTGAGCAGTGTAGGGTGTAGCCCAAAACCAAATTTAAAAAAAAAAGCCTTCAAAAGTTATATATAATAGTGTAATACACATATGGGCTGGAGTGATAGCACAGTGGGTAGGGCGTTTTCTTTGCATGCAGCAAATCCAGCCGACCCAAGTTCGATTCCTTCACCCCTCTTGGAAAGCCTGGCAAGCTACTGAGTGTATCTTGACTGCATGGCAAAGCCCAGCAAGCTACCCATGACGTATTCGATATGCCAAACACAGTAACAACAAATCTCACAATGTTACTGGACCTGCTCTAGCAAATCAGTGCTGTGCAGTGCAATAAACACATAAAATATCAAGAGAATAAATAATATAAATAATAGCAGTACAAATAAGTGTCACTCACAAAACAACCTAAATAAATGAAACAGAAGACTCTGCAACACAATTTTCTTTATAAAAGTAAACACAAACAAAAACACTGTCCTCCCATTGTTCATCGATTTGCTCGAGCGGGCCCAGTAACATCTCCATTTTCAGACTTCTTGTTACTGTGTTTGGCATATTGAATACCTCACGGGTAGCTTGCCAGGCTTTGCTGTGTGGGTGAGATACTCTCAGTAGCTTGCCAGGCTCTCCAAGAGAGGGGCAGAGGAATCAAACCCGGCTTGGCCGGGGCTGGTTGCGCACAAGGCAAACGCCCTACCACTGTGATATCACTCCAGCAAAAAGAAAATTGGCAAAAATATAAACATACATATGCATCCAAACAAGCAACGGAAAATATGTTCATTGCTAAACTTAGTGCAAGAGTCAAGAGATGGAAACAACCCAAATGTCCAAATATAGATGAATGGATCAGAAGCTGTGGTATATCAACACAATGGAATACTATATAGCTCTAAGAAAGAACAAAATCATGCAATTTGTAGAGGATATCATACTGAGTGAAGACAGGAAGAAAGAAAGAAAGAAAGAAACAGATATAGATCTATCTCATTCATATATGGGACTGAAGATACACAGAAAGGGAACAACAAAGGGCCAACGTTAATACCAGGGTAGAACTAACTCACACAACTGAGTTGGCTGTGGGAGGATTGAAAGGAGGGGAGTTTGGGTCCTTGGGGAAGGGAGGTGGGTAATCGGTGGTAGGCTAGATATACATAAAATAAAAACTGAAATTATGTACATAAGAAGCCATTATCAACAGTATTGTAAAACACAACATCTAAACTGAAAAAAATAGAAATAATGCTTTGTAAAATAAATAAAAATAAAAGGGTCCTTTTAATTTTAAAAAGGGAAAATATAAACAATAAAGCAGAAAAGTGGAATAGTGGTTATCACTGAGGGTACAGGAAGACAAGGAAGTCGCAAAGACCATGCCTGGCACTTCCAGTTGCTATGAACGTTTTCTTTATTTGGGCACATAGCAGTTCTTTCTGGTGAGTATTTTAACTGAGCCCAGACATTTGAGGCATTTCTATGGCTAGTATCTATTTCAGTAAGACTATTATATGCATTTTAATGAGAGAGAGAGAGAGAGAGAGAGAGAGAGAGAAATCATGGCTGGTATTTGAGCCAAGAGTAAGCTACCTCCATTAGACAGAGACTCATCCTCCACACTCAGGGTGTGTTCCCTTTATAAACTGCAGCAAAGTCACAGGGCCAGGGGCCTGCAGGCTACAGTGCATGTTCCAGAGGCCTGCCCCATGCCCAGCTATATGCCTGTTACTGTCCCAACCAAACAGCAACCCCATCTTGGGAGAGTCAGTGGGGCAAAGATCCACGGGGCAGACACAAGAGGGACCCTCCCTTGCAAGAATCCAGGGCAGGGGGTCCAAGTAGATTCTGGATAGTCCCTTTCCAGAGGGCTTCTGAGGCTGCATGGTTGGGGCAGCAGGCCTGAGTGGGACTTAGACCCAGCATTACACCCCCAGCCTGGGGGAGCCTCCCTGGGGAGGGGTGCTGAGGCCCATAAAACAAACAGACTCTCCTGACAGGACAGAGTGTAGAGCGACCTGGGCCAGGGAGGCATTTAAATGATGAAGTGACAGGCACTGAAGGGGGGGGGGGCGGTGGAGGGAAGCGCAGAGGTCAAGGCCATTCATCATTGCCAAGCTTATCTTCTGACAAGGGAGGGGCACTCCTGCCTCCAGATGGAGCAGGAAAACAGAAGGTTTGCACGGGATGGAGGAGTGCGGGCAAGTCCCCCCCACCCCAACCCCCAGCTTTGGTTTCGCTCAGTTAACTAATTTGAGAGAATGTGACACTGGTATTTGCTTTTTTTCTACAGGGACAGATCATTCCCGGCAGAGTGAGAAAGTGCTGTTTTCCTCTTTCCTGCTCTGAAAAGAAATGAGTTACGGTGGCAACTACACCCTGGTTAGAGGAAAACTTCTATTTTCTTGATACTTCGATCAATTCGCCTTAACGCTAACGATGATCTCTTGTTTTCCGGGAGCACTGTGGATCCGTGGTCAAGGATTAGGAAATAGCAGAACTGGGTCTGAGAATGAATGCCCTGACACTGACTAGCTGTGTGATCTGGAGTCTGTGGAGTCTCACTGAACGGTGACGATAATAATCGAGCGAACAGTGAAAGCTATTTGTGAAGGATGAAATAATGTAGCTGAAGTGCTTTAGCGCAGCATGTCTGCATAATAAGCACTCGATAAATTTTAGTTTTTAATCTTGATACCTCTGACACTCTATTCTATAAATAGAAACATTTGCTATTTCACGGATGCCTTATAGCATCAATTCTATGTGACCAAACATCTAATCATAAAATGATTATTTTGCAAACTGAAACTCTGCATTAACCATTTCCTCCTCCCATCCAGATATAAAGCAGGATTTCAGTGAACATTTAGTAGGTAATGATTATGCTGAAGGAAACAGTTCGTTCTATCCCTCTGCCTTCATGTTCTTTAAGTTTTCCGAGGCAGTATATTATATATTAAGCTGTTTAAACATCTAGTAAACTCATACTCCTTCATCCCCAGCCTGGAAAAAAAAATAGCAATATGTTTAGGAAACTGTGAACTTTCAAATTAGAAGGTAATTTTGCAGATGTTTTCCCATTCAAATAACAAATTCATGAGGTGGGCAGGGTCTCTATCTTTAGGCTTTTACAGATAAGAAAGATAAAACTTGAGGATAAACGACAGAACCACACGAATCAATAATATTTTCTATAAAAGGGGAATATTAGTAGGAATTGAGGAAATTAAGAATGCCAACATGGGCTGGAGTGATAGCACAGTGGGCAGGGCTTTTGCCTTGCATGCGGCCAACCTGGGTTCAATTCCCAGTATCTCATATGGTCTCCTGAGCACTGCCAGGAGTAATTCCTGAGTGCAGAGCCAGGAGTAACCCCTGTATATCGCAGGGTGTGACTCAAAAGACAAAAAAAAAAAAAAGGAATGCCAACGTTATTGAACTAAAAAATAAATCAGAGGTTATCAATAAAGAAGTCAGTTTGAAATAGACAAAGTGTGTGTGTGTGTGTGTGTGTGTGTGTGTGTGTGTGTGTGTGTGGTGGGGGTGTGGGTGTGGATAATGGCCATTGGTAAAATATAAACAAAAAATAAAATCATGAAGCACAGGGCTCTATGTTCCAGTTTTACAATTTGTTTACCCAATGTGTCTCAATATTTCTGGCTGGAAGTTTGGAAAGCAAAAATTTGACCTCTTAATTCTCTTAAAATACATTGTATGGGGCCAAAGAGATGGTCTAGGGATTAAGGCGTTTGCTTTGCACACAGTCAACCCAGGTTCAATCCCTGGCATTACATATAGTTGGCTTCCCGGACACCACCAGGAGTGACTGCTGAGCACAAAGGCAAGAGTAAGCCCTAAGCACCTCCGCTGTGGCCCAAACCTCCTCACTCAAATATTTGAAAAAAAAATTTCCTAATACATTTTAAAATTTTATTTTATTTTTGGATTTTTAAAAATTACATTGGAGCAGGCTGGAGAGATAGCACAGCGGGTAGGACGTTTGCCTTGCATGCGTCCGACCTGGGTTCGATTCCCAGCATCCCATATGGTCCCCTGAGCACCGCCAGGAGTAACTCCTGAGTGCAGAGCCAGGAGTAACCCCTGTGCATCGCCAGGTGTGACCCAACAAGCAAAAAAAAAAATTACATTGGAATAGGATTTAGAGAATAAAGATTGATGATAGAGATGGACGCTTAGGGCTTTTGCTCTTTGCATGTCTGACTGTCTAACCAAGCTCTGATCTAAATTAGGACTGCATGGAGAGGAATGCTGAGAGCAGCGAGCCCAGTTTCACCCTCGCTTACAGGCTGTGAGTGAGATATGATGTATATCTCACAGTCGTAGCCAGAATGGGTCATTCCACCTGCCCTTTGCCCATTACACCCACACAGTTTTTTTTGAGGGGAAAGATTGTGGATCAGATATCACATTGGCTCTTCATATAACCCCCTATAACATGTGTGTATAGCATGCTTCGATCACAGAATTGAATACTGCACTTTTTACATTTTGAAAGATTAAAGAAATGAACAGCCCTGAAAGTTATGTAAAAACAGAGGTATACATCCTCTGTGTGAAACAGCTTTCCCTTAAAATTCAGATAACTTTTTCTCAGCTGGCCAATACCTCATCTTACTTACTAAGTAACTTCCATTACTAAGCAACTTCCACTTTGACTCAATACCTTTTGCAAACCTCAATGTCCACTAAGGGCAATGAATAGTACAATTACTCCCATTTTAAAGTCAAAATTTTTTCATTCAGAGATGTTTCGTAGCCAACTCAAAGTCATAAAAAAAGTCTTTGATGGTAAGACAGAAATTAAACATTAAGCTTTCTGATAGTTATCAGTCTATAAAAGACTTACACGTAATTTCAAATTTAACTAGAATAAATTAATTTGAAAACATGTTTGACATTTCACTGAAAAAATACAAGGCCACATCTTCAAAAAATAAATTCTTCCCACTGATAGTCAAATGCAAGTACCAGAGCTCAACTCTTTAATTCTAAGTTGGTATAAGTGAAACAAATTCTTACCATGATCTTCTGAAGACACTGGTGACCTAAAATGAGATAATAAGCATGATAAATCTTTTGAATATGATACTGGTAATAATAGCAACAATAAAGAATCATTTTATAAAAATAACACACTCCAAACCCAGTTAAGTTGTAATTCGATATAGTAGACAGTGTAATTAATGTACTGTTTGCTTCCTCTATTTCAACCAAGAGCTCCCAAAGCTTACCTGAATTGGTTGGAAAGTGGGGGTTATAAAAACATCAGTCTAGAGTATGGTGCCACTGGATGGCCACAAACCTAGCTCAGGCTGGATTTATAACACACAAAAAGGGAACACATAGAAATATGGTAGTAAATAAAATCCTATGAAGTCATAAAGGGCTGGCGGCCAGGTCTCTGGAGAAAATGTCCGTCATGTAAATATGGACCTGATGGAGTGTAGGTGAAAAGAAATGATTTGTTCAATAACAGAATGAGACAGAAGTGAAAGAAATGGAATGTACTCTTACAATTACTAGAGTTTGACTCCATCAGGCAACTATTATGATATCCCCAAACTTTTATTACACAATAACACATCACTTGGGGTTCAGTTCTAATTATGTTGATAAGATGTCAGTGAAGAATTTACCAGCCCCTTTAGCAATAAAAATCATGTTTTTTTCTTCCTCTGCTGACTGCTAATTGAGTTACTTTGAATAATACAAGAAAACTGTAGATGAATTCCCCTTGGGCTTGAAAGAAACAGTTTTTTATCAACTCATTGTTCTCTGGAAAGGTGTTAGAATTTTAGAAGGCAAAAACAAGAGACCAGTTGAAAGGAATTGTCTCCTCTAAACAATGGTTCTGTTTGATCTCAATACAAGAGAGAAGAACAAAGGCAGAGAGATGAGTTTGGTCTTATTGCTACCCATCAATATAACTGATTTTTAAATTTTCATTTATTTTTTGTTTCTATGTTAGGTGCCGTGGTTTACTGTTAGTGGTAGGGTTTCATGCATCACAAATGCTAGCACAACACCCTCCTCGAGTGTCCACTTCTCATCACACTGCCCTAGCGGCGTTTTCCTACTCCTATCCCTTTAATTCCTGTGTGGTATACCTCCTACTGAAGACCATTGCTCTGTTGCTTTTGGGCATTTGCTATACCTTGACTATGTGTCCTTACATCTTACGGATAGGAGATCATTTTATTGCTGTTCCTCTACTTCTGATTAACTTCATTCAGCAAGATACCCTCCGCACACATTCACATAGCAGGAAATTCTATAATTTTGTTTTTTCTTATAGCCAAGTAGTATCCATTTTGTGTATGTACCACAATTTCTTTATATAGTCATCTGTTTTGAACACTTGGGTTTTTCTCAAATTTTGTGAATTAATGTTGCAATGAACATAGGAGTGTAAATATCTTTTCTGAATAGAGTTTTTTCCCCCAATTCAAACTATACCACAAAACTGTAGTAATTAAAATAGTGTGGAACTGAGATAAGGATGAATACTCTCAGGCCAACGGAACAGAACTGAGAGTCCAGAAACAGATCCTCAGGTATAATGATATTTAATTTTCCCTAAAGAACCAGAGTATAAGATGGATCAAGGAAAACTGCTTCCGCAAATTATGCCAGGAAAACTGGTTTATCAGAAGCACAAAAATTAATTTTGATCCTTTCCTAATACTGTGACAAAAGTGAAATCAAAATGGATTAAAGACCTTGATATCACCCTTGAATCCATTAATTATTTTGAGGAAAACAGGCAGAATTCTTCATGACATTGAATCTTCAGGGATGCAATGCTATTGGCTAAGAAAATGGAAGCAAAGATAAGCAAATGAGACTACATCAAATTGAGAAGTTTCTGTACCACAAAAGAAACAGAATAAGAAGACATCAGCAGACTGGGAGAAAATATTTGCCCGCCACTCATCTGTTAAAGGGGTAATATCCAAGATATATAAAGCACTGGTGGAACTTTACAAGAGAAAAACAACCAATCCCATAAAAAAAAAAAGGGTGGAAGAGTTGAAAACAACTTTCTTAAAGAAGATTCATATTGCCAAAAGGCATATGAAAAAAATGATATGTAACACTTAGCATCAGGGAAGTTAAGATGAAAACAAGGTATCATCTCATACCATCAACACAAAGAACAAAGACAAAAAGTGGCTGGTGTGGATGGGGGAACATGAGACCACTATCATTGCTGGTGGGAACATCTACTGGCTCAGGCTTTGGACCCTTCTCAAAAAACGAGGAATCAAGTTTCCATATGACCCAGCAACTCCACTTCTTGGTATCTATCCCAAGGGCACAATAGAACTGATTTATAAAAGAAATGATGACCAATTTAGGAGCAAGAATGAGTCAGTGGATGCACAGTGGGCTGAAAGAAACATTAAGTTGCTTTGGTTGATTGACAGCACTTTGATTTATCTATTGCTCGGTATGATTTCTGCCCACGATGCAAATGCAAGTAAAATGCAAAATATAAACAGCAGCAATAGCGAGAAAGTTCATGTCTGGTTATATTGATTTTATGAGTCTCCTTAAGTTGATCTTCGTGTGTGAAAACAACACAGTCCCAGGATGTGTTGGAGAGAAAGTTGGTGCCCGAGGGGGGTGGCGGGCAGGATGACATGGGGCATGGGAGGGCAGGGGTCACACAGTGGAACTCCTCCTGATTGCTCAGGGGAAGCAGATACACTCCTCCTTGGAGCTCCCCTATGTCACCGTGTCCACACACTGTCCTCGTCAAGCTATGCCTCCTTGTAAAGTAAGATCACATCTAATGCAAACAGAATGGGTCACGTCGATGAAAATGTGTTGAACGGGATCGATTTTTTAACACCACTGCACTGACTTGAAAACTCGGACACATTCTCCCGCATGGCACCAAGCCATAATGTCACTTTTAAATGACCTTTAAATATATTGACGGACTGCAGGAGCCCCTGGGAGGGAAGGGCTTAGAAATGAGCATCCAGCAACAATGCGAGTACTCTCAGAACCCAAGGATGCCCGAAACTCCAGGCCAATGGAGACACCCACCATTTGCCTTCCTGACTACAAAGCACAAAGTGGAAGAGATGAAATGGGATTACAAATGCAGTCCAAAGAGAAACATATTATTTGACATAAAAAGAGTAAGCATTAAGCTGCCCGAAGCATACAAGAAGAGGACGCAACAAGGAATGGGGTATGTGGGTGTGTTTTCTGCTGGGAAGTAAGCAAAACAAAGTTTGGAAGGTTTGCCATTAATTTCTCCCAAAGCCTGAGGAACAAAGAAAAACTCCTGCCAATAGGAGACTCAGTATCTGAGGTGGGGGCTTGAGGAGATGGGGGTCTGGCTGCTCTTCCCTACCAGCAAAGCACTAATATTAAATCTGAAAACTTCCAGATGGCTCCACTCACCTCCCCAGGGGCCGCATTCAGGCAGTGGGGAGAGGCTATTGATTTCAGTGTTTGGGGAGGATTAGTCATGTTGAGGTTCTGGGCGGAATGTCTCCCACACGCCTGGATTTGTGGAATTTTAAAGACATATGGAGTATTTCAATCCTCACTCAGTATTTCACCTTTCACTTTAACGAGCCACTAAATTACACCACGGAGACAGGCACATCATTCATTATTGCTGGAGACGGGCATAAAGTTTTACAGAACTTCGCTCAGGAGAGAAGAAATATCATTAAATTGGCAAGGTAATTTAGTTATTATTTAAAAAAAAAACAGAGGTTGAATCCCAGCAACAGATAATTTCCCTCAACTTGACAACTAAGGCATGCCTGAAAGTTCACAGCTTATTCCCCTCTGCACCTGGGGGGCGTGGGGGTTTGGTCTCAGACTGTTTATTTCTCCTCCATAAACACTTGACCTTGGAAATGACATCTGCTCTTCTAACATAAGCCTTTATTGGCATCCAAACAACCCCCAGATTTAGAGCTCTCCTCCCCATTTCTTTCCCCACCACTAACGTCTATTAGAGTCTACAGAACGTTTGAATTTGACTTTCCTTTGTCCCCCCCCCCCCATGTATTGACATTTCCTTCAAAATCAGTAAAGGAAAGGAAAGCAATAAAAACAGAAATTCAAGCCCAGAATTTCCAACTCTTGTATTTTATTACTATTATTATTCCATTCTTCGTGGACGGAGTGATAGCACAGCGGGTAGGGTGTTCGCCTTGCACGCTGCTGACCAGGGTTAGATTCCTCTGTCCCTCTCAGAGAACCTAGCAAGCTACCGATAGTATCCTGCCCAGCAAGCTCCCCGTGGCATATTCGATATGCCGAACACAGTAACAACAAGTCTCACGATGGAGATGTTACTGGTGCCCGCTCGAGCAAATCGATGAACAATGGGAGGACAAGTGCTACAATGCTATTATTCTATTCTTCAGGTTTACCTTCATTTCTGTTGACCCAAATCTGAATAATAATTATAGTTGAGGGGCTAGAGAGATAGTACAGTGGGGAGGGTATTCGTCTTGCCTGTGGACGACCTGACCCTGGCATCCGGTATGGTCCTCCTTGCACTGCCAGGAGAGATTTCTCAGTGCAGAGCCAGGAATAACCCCTGAGCATTGCTAGATGTGGCCCTTGCAAAATATAATTATAGTTGAGCCCCTATTACACAATACTCTGTGCCATTAGAAGGGTGTACAAAATAAACAGAGTTGTGAGGGAGATATGGCTGCTACCCCTGTCACCCCGTTGATTTGGCTGACTTGAGTGGCTGTCTGGGTATGTCCCTCTGCTCTCACCACTCCATGTGTGTTCCTCCAGAAGTGTGGTGCTCAGGCTCAGGTGCTCAGGCTCAGGCTCAGACATCAGGGAGAGGATGTCCCACTCGCTGGTGAGTTAAGAGGACAGCCTTCCCACAGAGAGACGGACTGTTCTGGAGTTGGGGGCACTTGAGTAGCAATGCTCCCCTGCTAGATCCTCCAAACAAGCACTCAAGGGGAAAGCAGGGTGTCTGTTTGCAGAAACCTAGTCCAGTGAAGGAGAAAAACCCACAAATAACAAATGTAATGAACAAGACTTGATGAAAATAGCAAAGAGAGGAGACCAATTCTGTCCCACAGAAGGAAAGAAGGCTTGGGCAGCAAATTCTATCAGAGACAGGCTTGGGAGGGTAAGTCAAGTTTACTAGGTAAGACAGGAGAGTTCTAGGTAGAAGCAGGTATGTGCAAAGAAGTGTGGATATGCAAATTCATAATTTGTTATGGGATTTACAAGTATTTTGATGGTGCAAAAGAGTAAAGAAGTAAGTCAAAGTTGGGAGCAGATAATCAAGAGACCACTGGGCCGTTTCATTTAGGGGCCTGTGAGTGACCTTCCATGGAAGGGCAGAGTGGTTCTGAGGCAGAAGCTACGTGTCTCCACTGTGCTTTGAAAGGGCAGGCTGTGAGGAGCAGACAGCAAGAGCTTAATTTGTCTAGAAACTCTTGAAATTAAACATCGTCTGTGATCTACCAGAGGTTCACCAACAGGAACTGTCACAGCTAAGCACTGATGTGTTGGACTGTGGGTGGGAAAAGGGAGAGGGAGAGAGGGAGAGAGAAGGGGAGGTAAGGTGTACCCACCAGCTGCCCAACCCCCAACTCCCAAGAGCCTGGGTCATGTCATCTCTCAACCCTGGTACTCATCATACACACATACACACACACACACACACACACACACACACACACACACACACACACACAAACGAAAATGGAAATAAAGCTACCAAGTATTTAGCTACCATTTTGCAAAGCAAAATCTTGCCTTACATGCAGCCAGCCCACCAGGATTCAATCACTGGCATCCCATTTGGTCCTCCAAGAAGTTATCCCTGAGCACAGAGCCAGGAGTATGCCCTGAGCACACACATCACTGGTGGTGTGGCCCCCAAACAAACAAACGAAGAAAAAGTACAACAAGATCTGGACCAAGTTTCCGGGAAACAGAGACAGAGAAGAAGAGATAGAAAGAGACTGAAACCCATACAGAGACGAAGAAGAAGAGATAGAAAGAGACTGAAACCCATACAGAGACGAAGACAGAGACGGACACAGAGAGAGACAGAGTTTTGATCAGTGTCCATGAAATAGATATAAAATGTCTTCTCATGCACCACCAAGCTCTCTACTGCTCGGAGCCCGTGCCCTGTTCATCAGAAGCTGAATCAAACCTGAGAGGAGAATACTGCTGAGAAAGAGTTTGAAGGCATCAGTTCAGAGCCGAAGCCAAATTCCACAACAATCCCAGTCACTGTCCTTAAATATCCCTCTCCAAAGCGAGCGGTTTCTAAAAGCTCTCACCACTGCTAATATGAGCAATGAACACAAAAGGAGCTAGCGTGACATCGATGCAAAATGACACTGAGGAAGCAGAGCCAAGGTCCACGAACAAACAACAGAGAAGCTGGGAGCAGCACTCTCAAATGATGGCACGAAAAAGTCCTAATTGGTAACAGCTCTCCATGAAATCACATGTGGAAAGAGGAGAGAGGATGGGGGGGAGGAATTTCTGTGACCAGATCAAGAAAAAAAATGATCAAGAAATAATAATAAAACTATGAAAGATGGAAACGGTGATGATCTGCCCAGTAATTTTAAAGAAGTCATATACAGGAGAAAAGGCTTAAAAGCTTTGGTCACAGTGTTACCTGGGGAAAAAAAAAAACAATGATTAGAACTATATTAAGAATGGGGCCAGACTACTAACTATGGAACAATATTTCTGGCCCTGTCTCTACTGTCCTTGGGTGTCAGTCTACTCATTTTATGTTATTTTATATTCCAGAAATGAGTGCAGCCTCAAAGCTGGGGGAGGAAGCAGCTGGAATAGAAACGGGATCGCTCAGTCAATGATGGTTGCTGGGATCGTTCAGGAATGGAGATGTGTGCTGAAAGTAGATAAAGGACCAAATGTGACAGCCTCTCAGTATCTGTATTGCAAACCATAATGCCCCAAAGCAGAGAGGGAGTATGGGGAAAATTGTCTGCCATAGAGGCAAGCGGAGGGTTGGGCGGGGCAGGGGGGAATACTGGGGACATTGGTGGTGGAAAATGTGCACTGGTGGAGGGATGGATATTTGATTATTATATGACTGAAACTCAAATATAAAAGCTTTATAACTGTATTTCATGGTGACTCAATTAAAAAAAAAAGAATGGGGCCAGATAGTACTCTGGGGAAGGCATTTGTCTTACATGTGGCCAAACCTGGTTTGATCCCCAGAATCTCATCTGGTCCCCAGAACACCTCCAGGAGTAATTTCTGAATGCAGAGCAAGAAGTAACCCCTTGAACATCACTGTGTGTTGCCCCAAATCAACAACAAACCGTGTATTAGGAGGGGCCTGGAAACATACTGGAGCTAGGCTTAATCCCCCACCTCACATGGTTCACTGAGGACCTCTGTGTTGGGTTTTCTTTTTTGTCCTTTGGAGACTCTCATACAATCCCCCACACTGCAGGCCAAGCAATACTGTATCTCAGGCCCGGACACTAAACTGTCAGCCAGAGGCTTGGCTGAATATCTCAGCAGTGAACCCCAGACCTTGTGAGCACTGCTAGGGAGGTTCCCTCACAAAAAACAAAAAAGAAACAAAAGGGCTGGAGCAATAGTGCAGCGGGTAGGGCGTTTGCCTTGCCCACAGCTGACCCAGGTTCGATTCCCAGCATCCTGTATAGTCCCCCAAGCACTGCCAGGAGTAATTTCTGAGTGCAGAGCCAGGATTAACCCCTATGCATTGCCGGGTATAACCCAAAAAGCAAAAAAATTAAATTAAATTAAATTAAAAGAAAAAAAACCCCAACACATTTAATTCTATTTGTCCATTCAAGAATCTGCCTTATTAAAGTGTTGCTGCTTTTATTATTTTGATTTGTTTTCTATTACTTTTGATTTGAAGACTTGCTAGTAAAAATCCCCTTCTCAACATTAATGCTGCTGAGTGAAATATTTTATATCTTCCTCTCCTTTGACATGAAGTCAACACTTTTAAAATATAGTACAAGGGGGCTGGAATGAGAGTACAGTGTGTAAGGCACTTGCCTTGCATGCAGCCAACCTAAGTTCAATCCCTGTCATCTCAGATGGTTCCCTGAGCACTGCCAGGCGTAATTCCTGAGTGCAGAGTCAGGAGTAATTTCTAAGCATTGCTGGATCTGACTCCAAAGCAAAAATAAATAAATAAACTATAATACACAATGAAATTTGAAAAGAAGGCAAGCTCTAGGAAAAAAACAAGATACTATTCAGATGGGGGATTTTATCCTTTAAGTGGCAAAAACTAAAACGAATTCTGAACAGTAATATTACAGATCTCAAGACAAATGTGAAAGCAATCATCATTTTTTAAAAACATGCTATCATGGGCCACAGAGATAGTACATGGTGTAAGGTGTATGGGCTGACCCTGTTTCAATTCCCGGAGACACACATAATTCTATAAGCACTGCCTGGAGTCAGCCCTGAGCACCACTGAGCACCAAAAACAGGAAAAAGAGGAAAAAACTTAAATCAAATCTGTGTGTGAGGCAGTCAGCTTTAGACAATGTCTCCAAGGCTCCTGGGATTACACTGTTCTTTTTGGAAATAAGACTGTTTCCAAGAAAAAGTGAAGAGATTAAGTTATGGCCCTGAATACAGCTATGGCATCTAAAAATTATTTTATTAGATTAAGTGCACACATATCAAGAATTGGACACAATGAGACATAGGGATGTGGCAACTGTACAGGATGGTCACTTTCTCCTCAGTCACCAGACACAAGGGACCACTAAGAAACTCAGAGAGAGTCATTAGCACAAATTCCCATGTGCAGCTCTTTCTTTGAGGTACCTTGTCTTCCGTCAGCTACAAGGATGCTGAAAACCACCCAGTTTCCTACCAGCAAAGTAATACTTACATAATCACGGAAGTCATGGTCCTCCCGTTGTTCATCGATTTTCTCGAGTGGGCCCAGTAACGTCTCCATCATGAGACTTGTTGTTACTGTGTTTGGCATATCAAATACATCACGAGTAGCTTGCCAGGCTCTGCCGTGCGGGCAAGACACTCTCGGTAGCTTGCTGGGCTCTCCAAGAGGGGTGGAGGAATCGAACTCGGGTCGGCCATGTTGGCCGCTTGTAAGGTAAATGCCCTACCGCTGTGCTATCGCTCCAGCCCATAATACTAGGAGCATATTAGGCAAAAAAAGCTCTTTAAAGGATTATACTTATGAAGTTTTGGTATTTTGAATCAATATTTCTTTATGCAGAAAATGTCCTTTGAATATGTCGTACGTATTTTTATCTGAAAAATATTTCCTATGTGTGGGGACAGTAATCGGCTTTTAAAACAAACCAAAAAACCCTTACTTTTGAAAAAAAATCCCCTATACATAGTGCTTAACTTTCTTTTCATCTCATGATTTTAATTCATGGCTTTCCTACTTGGTTCTTCCTCAGAAAGTCTGTGTTATTTCCTTCCTCAGCAGTCGATGGGGGCCAATGGACTCTCTATTCCAACATGTTCCTGTCTCTGGGAGAGAAAGAGGATGTTTCCCAAGGATGGGGATGCATTCAGAAACCAGGGCCTACCTACCTGGGTCTGTTACATTTGGGGGAGAATCCGCAAGTGGACATCAGTCTTTCCCAGTCCCTCCAACATATATGCCCTCTTTAGCATTTCAAGGGGCTGGAGCGATAGCACAGCGGGTAGGGCGTTCGCCTTACAAGCGGCCAACATGGCCGACCCAAGTTCGATTCCTCCGCCCCTCTCGGAGAGCCTGGCAAGCTACCAAGAGTATTGGATATGCCAGACACAGTAACAACAAAGTCTCCAATGGAGACGTTACTGGGCCCGCTCGAGCAAATCGACGATCAACAGGAGGGCCTTTACCTCGAGCTCGAGCATTTCAAGACTTTCACCTGGTGTGCTGCAAGGCCAGGCATGGAATCAATGCAGGAAGGTGAGTTTGGAATAAACCTGTGGGGCAGGTGCAGCAAGTGCAAAGTCTAACTAGACACATGGACAAGAACTTACACTGTGAAATACCAAATGGAGAGGGGAGGTGCTGAGATATTCACACATCAACCCAATGAACCAGAGACATAGGGTTCATGCAGCGCATGGTCTTCGCTCCTCGGGCTAGGAAAAGCAGCCTCTGGATGCTAGTATTATACTGTCGTAGAATGTCATTGCCCTCACTCTTGCCATTCCACTTTGTCTCTCCTAGTCCTATAGTGCTGATTGCTTCCTGGGCTCACTTATCCAATGTCTTCAGTCTTGGGGAATCCAGTCTGCTCTCTGTGAAACAACCTGCCACCAAGAGTTGGCACTCATAATCCTGAGGATCCAGATCGCTGGAACCTGGGCAAAATCTCCAAGCTGGACTCTCTTCTTTGCCCTAAGCACTGTTCCATGGGAGTCTGTCAACAGACTCCCAAGAAGTGCTCCAAGTGGAATCTGAATTGCCAACGAGGCACTCCTTCCAGGCATATCCCAAGAACCCACACTACCCATGCAGAGGCACCATCTGTAAGTGTCTTCTGCCTACGCAAACTCAATCTGCCTCCTGAAATTGTTCATGGGCAAGGAATTTAAGTCAAGTAAGTCACAGGGTGATTTGATGATTTGACTGCATGGCTGTAAATGATTGATTCTGGGCAACAGCTACGCCCTCTCATGCTTCCTCAGGGTTGCCATGCTTATGCCAGAGGGACTGATAACCAGGCCTAGACAGCAGCGCAGGTCAGAGAGGCGAACAAGGAGAGCACAGATCAACATCTTTAGCATCTTCAGCGTCATGACTTGAGCTTCTCTCTCTAGGTGAAATAGAACCCAAGAAATCCCTCAGCACTGAGAATCTCCATCTACTCTACAATTCTCTCTTTGTTTTGTGCTTCTTTTCCCTCTAAGTATGAATATTGGTATTAAGACAAAGAACAAGGCACATACAGTAAGAGAGAGAGAGAGAGAGGGAAGGCAGGCGGGAACGAGAGCCAGAGAGATGAAAGTTGGATCTACCACACAAAGTGGCATTGAAATGAGAGAAAGACGAACCCATTCTCTATTCAAGTGGTCACAAACCCATTCAGGGAATGCCAAAGGGGCTCAAAGGTAACATTCACCACCAGCAGAGAGAGTGGGGGGTGTGGAAAGAGCAAAGTGGAAAGGGAGAGAAAGATGGCATTTGTATGGTGCTAAGAAATCAGCCCCAGGACTGAAATAATAACAGCTGCTTGGTGAGTTCTTTGCTTGATGTAAATTTCCAGTGACTCCCTGCTTTCTCATAACTCTTCTTTAAGACTCTCCAACTCAAATATATACCCCAATAAATCCCCACATAAGCTGTTACTTGAAAAACCTTGTGTGTGTGTGTGTTTTAGTAAGTTCCTATGTCTAGTTAGGTCTGGGCATTGCAAAAATACTAGTTTTCCATTAGCTTGTGGAATTCCATTTCTCCAGCACACCCTCAATAATTTGCTGAGAAGCCCCAAAATGTCCTTTGAGCTTGAAATTGTACTGCCACCTACTGTTCATCCCTAGGAACTGCATCAAAAAAGAGAGGAAAGTTCTTTGAAATCCTCAGGTAGATCACCGTGATGGATGGATGGAAGGAAGGAAGGAAGGAAGGAAGGAAGGAAGGAAGGAAGGGAGGGAGGGAGGGAGGGAGGGAGGGAGGGAGGGAGGGAAAGAAAGAAAGAAAGAAAGAAAGAAAGAAAGAAAGAAAGAAAGAAAGAAAGAAAGAAAGAAAGAAAGAAAGAAATCCTCAGGTAGAGATGGGCAAAATGGAGCCGGGGACAAAAGGAAGAAATAAATGGGGGCAAAAATGATGGCCTTGGAGAAATTAATACTTATTTCAACAAATCTACTCAACATGAAAACCTGAGCATGATACCTGCTGTTACCTCAGATTACTCTTTAGAGAAATTTGAGCTTTTAAAAAGGGAAATAAAAAAATAAATAAAATGCATCCTAGACAATCATGTCATGTGGATATATTCTGCGTTAGAAATACGTCTTTGAAATGTAGCTTCCTGCTTAATTTCTAAGGAGTAAGGAGTAGGAAAGGCATGCGATTTTAAAATCCAAAGAAAAAGGAGATCCTGGCAAGAAAGCCACAGAGAATATCAATAAGGAGTAGGGAGTTCTCTTTAGAGAAAGCTAAACCCATCCTCCCTTCCCGGCTCTCCCTCCCTCCCCCAAACTTTATCCCAGTGAGACTCTGCTGTGGAGACACAGACATACTTGGCTTTTTACTTAACGTGGAATTATTTTCACGCATAAATCAAAACATGAAGTGCTAGATTTGCAAAGGTAAATATAAATACTGGAGATGCAATCTGTAATGTCATTGATGTAGGCAGGTAAATTAGGGAAGCCTCCTCCCAGGAAAATGGAATTTCTGGGGAGTAGTAAAACCACCTAGCCCTAAGGCCATCAAGACTCACCCTGTGGCTACAGCAACTAGGATCTGGTAAGAACTTTACCTGGAGCTAGAGCTAGGCTGGCCAGAGAAGGCTGAACCCACCCAAGAGAAGATCCAGCAGGAACAAAGCTCAAGAAAAGGAGTTTCAAGGAAGACCATCCCCGCTTTACCTGCCTTGGCAATCACCCTAGCAATGGACTCTTACCTAGCTACAAAACCCCACGTGGGACAGCTAAATCCTAAAATCCCTACAAAAGCGCACGTATACTGCATATACTGCCCCAGCACATGCACCCATGTGAAGGAGATGTGTAGAGGGGTTCTTTCCCCTTCCTCAAAAGCTTCCAAATAAAATCTGTTTTTACTTCACTGTTCATCTACTCCTGAAATTCTTTTCTGTGACAAAGACCTGGAATGCTCTGGTGAGGCCTCGGACTGGCTTTCTTCTCCTGCAAAGAGCAATTCCTCCCTCTGGTTGGAGTTCACAGCTTCCCAAGAAATTGGATAGTGGAGATTAACTCCCACACCGAGAAGAACGAGTGGACATCAGGTGTGGCCACCTAGTGGGGTTGGCGGGGCTCTGGCCTGTGCCATGCCGGTGCTCATCCATAGATTTTATTAGGCCTAGACTATTTCCTGGGTGGCAGAGGTGGATCAGGAAATCAGATCTGTCTCTCTCCTCTGCACCTACTCCACCTAAGCCTCCCATGGAGGCCCACCAACTTGACTGTTCGTTATCTGGATCTTACACAAAAGACCTTCTCTCCTATCAAATGATTCAGGACAGACAATGTCTACCATGCAGGGTCAAGGTGAGTGAGCAAGGACTGAGGCACACAGCTCATGCTGCTTCTTACATCAAATAAGAGCTTATCAACCTCACTTCATAAATGGAGGGATATAACAGGTGCAATGGGAAGTTGCTTTGGTACTTATGAAAATAATTGTTACACATCACAGAAGAAGTGGTTTTTTTTTGTTTTTGCTTTTTGGGTCACACTTGGTGATGCACAGGGGTTCCTCCTGGTTCTGCACTCAGGAATCAACCCTGGCGGTGCTCAGGGGACCATACGAGATGCTGGGAATCGAACCCAGGTCGACAGCGTGCAAGGCAAACACCCTACCAGCTATGCTATTATTCTAGCCCCAAAGAAGTGTTTTTTTCTCTTTGGGCCACATGCAGTGATGCTCAGGGTTTACTCCTGGTTCTGCACTCAGGAATTACTCCTGGAGGTGCTTGGGGATGGAACCTGGGGATCGAGCCCGGTTTGGTCAAATGCAAGGTAAATGCCCTGTCCACTGTAGTATTTCTCTGGCCCCAGAAGAAGTTTTTTAATGGGCATCTGTCCCCCCATCTCAACCAGTTTTCAAGAGAGCTGATTCCAATGCATCACCAACAGATTTTATGCCAATTTCTTTTGCAAAAAAAAATTAATTATTATGTGAAGCATTTTTTACCATAAACTGTGCCAGGCCAACATTACTGAAAAAATTGGGTGCAATGATTATGCAGTGGGTATATTCATTGGATTTATGCTCAAAATGCAGGCAAGGCACATAATTTGCAAAGTATCTTCTCCCAACCCCTCTGTGTCAAAGGACATATCAAGTAATATAAACAGCCACAGTAGTAAGAAAGTTCCATGAGAAACATAACAAATGAATACAATAATAAAATTGAAACTGAGAAGTGAAAACGCATTGGTTCCACACATACATTGAGAATTCAGTCTATCTAATGTTTGAATATTAAAAAAAAACTCTGCTTTGTAGTAGAAGTATATGCTAGAAGCTGTGAAAACACCAAATTTATAGCATTTCTTCCCATTTTCAAGGATCTTGAGGTGTTATGGAGTAATACAGACTAGATTTTTTTATACAATACAATAAGGCAAGGTTTGATGTTGTTTTTCTTGTACTTGGTGAGTAGCAAAACAGGCAAGAAAGTTTTAAAAAAGAACAATCCTCTAATTCCAATCAGTTTTCCCACGTTGTAGACAAAGTTCTCATCTTGGCTTCTGAGGTATCCCTTAGGGTTCCTGAGAGGTGTTTCCCTCTCTGCCCACCCGTCCTTATGATGTCTAATTGGTTAAGGACATCTTTTTCCCATTCCTGACCCCAGATTCTTGGAGTATTCTGAGCCACTGGTCCACAGCCCTGGATTTTAAAATTCTTATTCTTACTTTGCATCCATTTAGTAAAATTACTCAACAGAAGATATACTGAGAAAATGAGTTTGGTCAGTGTTTGAAGAAAAGGGTTGATGTGTTACCTTGGATATAGGTAGTTGGGGGAGAGAAGGTCATTCAGAGGCAGCTGAACCCTAACACAGAAGACTGACCCCTGCTTCATGCCCATGAGATCAGATGCTTTTTTTTTTTGCACCTAAGTGCTCATGCTTCCTGAGACTCTCCCTTGTCAGCTCTGGTTGGAAACTCTTAGGAAGTCCCTAAGATCTTATTTCACCCATCAACTATTATGGTTTATGGTTCTCCACCAGTCAAGCTTTTCCCCTCCAATTAAAGAATATCCAAAACCTCTTCAAGGACTGAACTTCTCTGATAGACCAAAAATAATAGAGTATGGATTGTTGGAGCAATATTATGGCAGGTAGGGGGCTTTCCTTGCATGCAACCCACTCAAGTTTGATGCCTGGCATCTCATACTGTCCCCTAAGCCCACTACAAGTAATTCCGAAGCACAGAGTCAAGAGCAAACCCAGAACACTGCTGGGCTTACTTACAGAACAAAGCTAAAGAGAAAAAAAGAATCCAGAGATCTGCCATGAGATCTGACAAACTAATTTCTCAACGCCTAGGCTTTATATACGATTCTTCCTCCCACTGCACCTGTCTCATAGGGCCCATACAAATTTATGTGCTTCTTACTGATGCTCTATTCTCTCATTCAAACGGCAAGAACTCTCTGAATCAGGGAGTCAAGGTTGACTACCTTTATTATATTAGTCTGTGACTTTCCTGGATCAAACAGGTCTCTCTGAAAATGTGAAATATGTATATAGGGTTCACAGATGAGCAGAAAGGCTTAACACTTCCTATTGTTTTTTGTTCCAGTTGTTGTGTGACTGGGATTGGCCTTACAACAGCATGATTCAAGAGATTTGTCAAGAGAGCCCCTTTCCCCTGCCTCTAACCTGCATTCATTCACTTGGCAGCCTGACTCCTGCACAGTCCTGCAGAGCATACATAGGGCAACAGAGAGGGGGAGTGCCACAGAGCTTGTCCAGCCTAGGAAATCACATGTTCTCAAGAAGGATCCAGCAGACTGTCCCCTCATTCTACACAATGTTTTTGAAGTGCATCCAGGAGAAGCTGCTTGTTTGTTTTTACAAATGAAGAAAACAGCCATTAAGAGCTATAGCATGTTCTCAAGCAGCATTTATTGGCAAAGCTAGAAGCTCACAGAAATAGAAAGGCATCTTTTAAAAACTAATGGCTATCTAATATTGGTACCTGTCTTACCTTAGAAATTTTTAAAAAATTTCAGGGTTGGGGAAAAATAAGATCTAGTGGATAAGGAATTCTATTCTGGTTCTGCTGGAACCAGAGATGGAAATGTAATCATGTGATTTAACTATGATTTAAAAAAAAAAAAAGAAGTCCCTATGCATAACTCCCTCCCCCCAACCCCTCCAAAAGTCCTTATGCATAATTATTTCTGTAAGAAACAATTACAGAAAGAACAGAGGAAAAACTCTAACAGGAAGAGTATTATTATATGCTTAGTTAAATACAGAGGTTAACAAGTTCAGGTAAGGTAAGGGGGAGAAAAAAAAAAGAAAAAGGTACACATCATGTATAAAGCAGCTTTTTTGGCTTATGTGGTAAAAGGAGAGCAAGATTTAGACTTGCCAAAAGTAGGTGGAACCCAACTATCTTAGTGAAACAGATGTTAAGAAACCGTTTCTATTCTGACATCACCGATTCCATTTCTATTGATATATCTTTGCAGCCTGCATCCCACTAAGAAGATTAATTTTCCCTAGCTTATCTGATTGTGATGTTAGAAGGATATTTCCACCTTGAATCATTGCTCAATAGTTGGTCTCCTTGCTGAGAATCTGGAGCTTTGACAACAAAGGCAATTATTCTTTTTGTTAGGGTCAGGTCTCCACCTGATGCTGCCAGAGGAAAATAGGTAGAGAAATTGAACACAAGGGTGAATAAAGCTACTGATTTTGTGTGCAGCCTACAGTGTAGAAACTAGGGGAGGGGGAGAGAGCTTTAGGGCTGTTTGTTTGCTTTTACAAATGAAGAAAACAGCCCTTAACAGCAATAGCATGTACTCAAGCTATCAATGAAATTCAAACAATTCAAAAATTTAATCACTGAATTTTTTAATTCGATGGTTCAAAATTGTAGACTGCACCAGAAAGGCCAAATTTGATTCAAAGCCACATCTGATGTTTTGGCTATCCCTAAACTTACTGCATTCATCAGTGGTGCTGACCAATGATCTAGTCCATTCAATTATTTGATGCAGTTTTTCTAATGATGACAAAAAGCAGATCCTTAGATGTTTAAAAGCTGTAGTAAAGAAGGTTCTACCCTTTAGAATACCCTTAAAGTTGAAGATTTTTCATGAGTTCTTTAAAAACTCATCTTTTTCATAGGAAAAGAGTAAAATCTAGAAAAACAACAAGTTATGTTCCTCTACCGTCCATGACATTCTATGAATATATCCATTTAGCACTTAGAGGAAACAATAAAATTGACTTACATCGAATTTCCCCTCTGAATATAATCTTTTCAAAGGCAACAATAGCTCCATCTTATATCATCAGTGACTAGGCATAGCTATTACTCATACTTAGAAGATGTTCAATATTTATTTACTCAAATGAATGACAATCTGTATTTAGAATTCCAATGAAATAATAAATCATACTGGGTACACACGTACGAGTTCAATCTCTGATAACATCATCTCTTGTCTGAGACAAAAATTCTTCGACAATCATCAAAATCTTTTAGCCCTGTTAAGGTAAGAGAAACCCAGACAGAGATGTCTGGATTGGATTTCTGCCCTCAGGTGATTCCTGAACCATCTCCCCTATACCTGTGACAAGATAGTCCATTTTTACCTGCGTTGGATTGTGATAGTCCTTCATATCAGTTCTTTTTAGGCTGAGGACTTATGATACTCAGAAAAAGTAAATTTCCTCTAGTCAACTTCGTGGGTTTTTTTTCTTTTACTTTGCATATACCACAAAATATAAGAACTTAAAATTTTATTGCAAGAAATTAAGAGTACTCCCCAGCCCGTTCCTTCTTTTTTTTTTCTCAAAGACAACTTGGAAAGGCTCTATACCAGGGTTTTTGTTCAGTGTCTATGTTTCTGTCTCAAGAGATGAAAGTGGAAATGTCTTCCTTGGGTCTCAATTAGATTCTGTCTGCTAAAATTTAACTACTTTCCTAAGAATCTTCACCGAAATGAAATATGGTCTTGTCATTGGTGGGGATGGCACATGTAATAACAGCAAATGCGTTTCCATAATAAGTTTTAAGTAGAACTTTCTTCAACTAGAGGATATTTTTGAGCACAAGACAAAGTCATTATATCTGGGCAATGATAATGTGAGTTGCTTTCCAGCAAGTTATTTCAAAATTGGTTCTCTCTTCTGGATTTTAAAGGCCTTCTCTGTGTGACCTGGCCTTCCTTGCAATCACAGTCTCTCCTAGAAGGTCTGTGAATAAATGAACTGTATACAAAATGCCTCGTGCTATTTCTAAATGGAATGCTAATACAAATGTAATTATTTCCAGTAATAACAGAATCCCCCAGATGAATATGGGGGACAGGGTTGACCAGCACAGAGGCAGACTTGGTAGCATGGAAGAACAATGACAAGGGCAAAGCATTGCAGATGCATTCCTGCTCCCTATGGTTTTTTATCGGTCTTTTGTGAATTTTGTACTCGTAGCCTTTTTCAAGGGCTGGGGCCATAGCACAGTGGGTAGGGCGTTTGCCTTGCATGCAGCTGACGCGGCCGACCTGAATTCAATTCCTCCGGCCCTCTTGGAGAGCCCGGCAAGCTACCAAGAGTATCTAGCCTGCACGGCAAAGCCTGGCAAGCTACCTGTGACATATTCGATATGCCAAACACAGTAACAACAAGTCTCACAATGTAGACGTTACTGGGCCTGCTTGAGCACATCAATGAACAACGGGAGGACAGTGCAGTGCAGTGCTGCCTTTTTCAAAAATTGATTTTTGAAATGTTATTCTTAATCAGGTGTTTTGTTTTATTCTCCCTATAATTGATTTGTGTATTTATTATTTTTCTTCCCAATATATCTTTGGGATTCTTTATCTAGATGATTGACTTTATCGCTGTATGCAATGATTTCCCCCTTGTTAAATGAATTTAAAGCCCCACCAGAAGTGACCTGAGTGCAGAGCAGGAGCAAGTCCTGAGCAACACCAGGTGTGGCCCCCAAACAAAAAGATATGCCTGTTTTGGATTACACAATCACTGTCACTGTCACTGTCTTCCTGTTGTTCATTGATTTGCTCGAGTGGGCCCAGTAATGAGCAGGCCCAGTAACGGCTCCACTGTGAGACTTGTTGTTACTGTATTTGGCATGTCAAATATGATTTTCCAGGTTTTGCCATGCAGGTGAGATACTCCCGGTAGCTTGCCAGGCTCTCCAAGAGGGGTGGAGGAATTGAACCCAGGTCAGTCGGTTTGGCCGTGTGCAAAGCAAATGTCCTACCCACTGTGCTATTGCTCCAGCCCAAGACTAGAGGTGGGATATGAGCTAGAAGGACAGTCCCAGACTCTCCCCATGTTAACAAAGAAAATCGGGTCCCTCTTCATTGTACCAGGTACTTCTGGAGTGTGGATGAGGTAATGGCTATAGTAGGCCTCCATTCTGTTGTGTCAATGAGCCTCGCAATGTAAAACTAGCCACGGGTCAGGCATGGTGCAGGCTGAATATTCCTCTCAGCTCAGCACAGTCCTTCCTGGTAGTCTGAAGATAGCCTCGGATGCAGTGACTCAGCAGTTTTTGCCATTTGAGGGAGATGAGCCTTGACTCACTAGCTGCACTCCTGCACAGCTGTGGGCAGGGCTAACTTCTGGAAGCTCCCCCAGAAAAAACAGGGATGAGAATGTGCCTTCAAGGGGAAAGTCTCAGCACAGCGCTTTGTGAGGGGAAAGATCCGTCATTGAAACGGCACTTCTCCTAAGGTGTGTAGTCGCGGAGGTTCCTGTCACGAATCCTAATTTAATATTGATTGGCAGCCTATGCTGATGCTCCGGATCCCTGAAGCATACTGCGACACCACCGGACTACATATTCACACCATGATGATCCGCACGTATTGATCATGCTCACTCTGTGCGAAAAGTGTCTGCGACCGCATTGTGCTGTGTGTCATCTAACCTGTGCCTGTAGTGGTAGTGATGACAGTGGTGGCAGAGGTGGAATCAACGTGGGGGATATATTTAATATATGTTTGATAATTTTTAATAAAATATTCTCACAATTTTCATTTCAATCTCTTCTTTCAAGGCAAACAAGCAACTTCACTTTCTTTCCTTTTTTCTTTTTGGTGATTCTTTTTGGGGCTATCCCCAGCAGTACTCAGGAGTTACTTATGGCTCTGCACTCAGGAATTATTCCTAGTGAGCTTAGGGAACCATATGGGTAATGGGCATTGAACCTGGGTCAGCTACATGCAAGGCAAATGTTCTACCCATTGTACTATTGTTCCAGTCCTGGAAACTCCAAATTTTAACCATATTTACTTTTGAGGTAAATTAACAGCTATATATATATATATATATATATGTATAATGTACATATATATAATCTCCTATATTATAGTGTTTTTTCACTTTACAGATGCTTTAAAAGAAAGTAAAGTAATTTTTTTCTTACAGTGAGCTCTGAACTCCTTCCCTTTGGGAAGACAGTGGGAAACATGGCAAAAGAGGGCCAGTTGACCTCCTGCAAATCACAACTCCATGCTTGCTCTCTGGGGTATCTTAGATAAATAAGTCCTGTGTGCCTCAGTGTACTCATCCGTTAAGCTGTAGTGAGATTAAAAAGTTATGAAAAGATAGGCTGGAACAATAGTGCAGTGGGTAGGGAAGTTGCCTTGCATGCAGCCAGACTGGGTTCTATCCCAGACACCCCATGTGGTCCCCAGAGCACTGCTAGGAATAATTCCAGAGTGCAGAGCCAGGAGTAACCCCTGAGCAGTGCTGAGTGTGACCCCAAAAGCGAATAATAAAAAAATTAAAAGTTATGGAAAGAATTAAAGGTAATTTGTAGGACAAACGAAATAAAAGTTTCTATTCAAGGAAATACCAGACATCACTACAGATCATTTATGTAAAATATACATAATATCATTTTAGTGTTTCATAACAGCAATTATTCCTATTTGTATCAGAGATGATCTCTGGGGGGAAATACACATTCTTCCTGAGGAATTATTGGATGCAGTAATAATAAACAAAATAAAAGAATTAAAGGGAAAATCAGGTAAAGGAAAACCACTGACTTCTTTTCAGTGGTTTGAAACAGCTCCGGAGCCACGCCCCTGCACTCGGTGAGTCCGGGTTCCAGACAAGGACACTGGAGACGGTTGTCTGATTCACAAGCTCTGCAGATTGAGCTGGAAAAATTCACAGGCTGGGCCTAAATGCTTCAACGGAATTTAGCTTGTCTGTTTTCCCAGTGAGTTGGCAGGGGAAAAAATTTACAGCCAGTCAGCTGTGTTTTAGAGCAAAGGTAGCACAAATGACCAAGAAAACTTATATCTGCCAATCAAAAATCAATAAAAAAAAGTTTGAGAGCATACCCTGAAAGGATAATCTATCTCAAATAAAATATAGAGCTGGTTTTGATCTAGAATGTTAAGGATTTGACTATTGCATAAAGTAGTCCTGTACTCGTGGCTCGAGGAATGAGTATTTACTATCTTAGAGACAACCACTGCATAGTTCATGAATATACATTAATATGCTAAATGCAGAAAAAATCAAGGCATGGGAAATCAAATTGAGATCATGTTCCAGCTTTCTAGAAATAGCTTGCACATAAGAACAACTAAAACACTCATTTTGCTTTGTTTAGTCTTAATTTCTATTTCTGTGGTTAATTAAAACTCTAATTTTCAAATAACTCTGCCTATAGATAAACGACTACTTTACAGCCAACAATGGCTGGCTGACTCATCTTGGTTCACAAGTCTCAATTCCATATAAAAAAAACATGGAAAAAATGCCTTGATTGTAAGCAATCAGAAATGAACACCCTTTAATTAAAAAGGAAAATCCCTAGTAATTCATTTTTTCTCTTTCTACTCTCCCCCCTCCCCCCCCAAAAAAGAGAAGTAGTGCAGAGAAGCAATTAAAATGCAGCCACTCTGTGCCCTCAGGATGCCTGAGGAGAACCTTTACGAGTGAAATAATTACCTTCAGGTTTCTCATTTTCTTCCCTCTGCCAGACTGAATTGCTTTTAGTCCTCCTCTAGAAACAATGCATTGTCTTGCCTCTCCCATCAACCCTAGATTTCTAAGTCGTAATCTTTTTTCTGTGAAAATGATAAGGCGTATGTTTATATGGCCACTGTCCGTTTGAATGGGACCGCAGACAGGAGAAGGGACCAGTCTAATGACAAACTGCACTTGGGATGTAGAACTTTGGAGATGAGGTAACTAGTGTGAAATCAAATGAGTGTGTTCATGGCCACCCCACGAATCTGTTCTCACAAGGAGGGCTGGCACGAGAGATGAATCCCCACACCAAAAGGTACCAAGACTCTTGCAAAATTTCAACACTGATCTGACAATTTTTTTTTAATCATGATAACTTTTTTTTTTAAACCACGATCACCCTCGGAAGAAAGCACATCTTCCACTCTGATCTTTGCAAAGCTGTGGCATGGCTCACCTGGAGACTGCAACCACACTCGATGGGAACTCCAGGGTGACCAGCGGCCCCCGTGGCAATGTGACACAGAGCACAAGTCCAGGGAAGGCTCAGGACCAGAAACAAACAGAGCAGCGCTGCAGCATTCCAAACAGTTCACAACCACGCGCATGCATGTCTTTGGGATGTGGCAAACAGAGATAAGACGCGGGGTTCCAGTAAAGCGAGTATCAATGCAGTTTAAGGTATTTACGAAACTTCATGCCAGGTCACAGAGTGTGCCAGGAGCCCAAGAAATGGAAAGGGAAGCGCCTTCAGAAGCTTGGGGGAGGTGCAGGGTCACTAAAAGAGTACGAGGAGGAGAGCACGGTCAAACCACAGGATGACACGGTCACGAGACAGCCTGAGCGGCACTCAGGAGGGAGAGAGCCCTTCCCGAGGAGCGGCCCATGCAGCCTTGGCCAGCACTCACAGGGGCACAGGGGCAAAGAAGAGAGAGCGCTCTTACTGTAGCACACGGGAGTGGCTGAAATCGCTCATATCACAGTCCTGATAATGCGGACTTAGCACTCCCAGCCCACTATCACTCAGCACGTGCTTCCGCAGGGGAGGGTTCCACCAGTCTGACATCCTGGGAGAAAGAAGGGCACCAGACATTTCAGCATCAGCAGTCAGCCGCAGGACTTCCTCCTCCCTTCCTCAAGGAGCTGGGGAAGAAACTCTAGGGGGTAGAGACCCTGCACAGAGGGTTTTCTCTAATCTTCCCAACAGTCTATGAGTTCGCTCTCCCTGTTTGTCTGCTCCTTCTGGGCCTTCACCCATAAGTGCTCAGGAATGAGCCCAAACTCAGTGTTCTAGGGGGCTCCATGGTGCTGGGGATTAAATCTGGGCAAACTCTGGGCTCCAGACCCTGCAGGTATCTCTCTGGTTCAGAGTTTGCCCTCTTTCTGGATGAGAAGAGTTAAATTGAGGGCAGATTGTATTGTTTTTTTAAAAAAATAATTTACTGGGTCTGAGTGATAGTACAGTGGTAGGGCATTTGCCTTGCATGTGGCTGACCCAGGTTCGATCCCCAGCATCCCATATGGTCCTCTGAGCACCACCAGGAGAAATTCCTGAGTGCAGACCAGGAGTAACCCCTGAGCATCATCAGGTGTGACCCAAGAAGAAAAAAAAATTCCCCCCATTTATTTTTAAATTTCTTTATGTACACACGCAATTTTATTTTATTTTATTTTTAAATTTTCTTTATTGAATCACTGTGAGATAGAGTCTTACGAAGCTGTTCGTGATTAGGTTTCAGTCACACAGTTTTCCAACACCCATTCCTTAAACGTGTCACATTTAAAGACATTTTAAATTGTCTTTAAATGTGATACAAATGCAGAAAGAAGAGAGTCTGATGCTGAAGATGTAGACCAGAAACCGTCAAACTCGTCCTCTTTTGTTGCTTCTCTGTTTCTAATTTCTTTCCTCTGTTCCTAACTTACTTCTGCTACGTATGAGGTTCTGGTTCAAGTTCTAATGGGTGGGAGTGACTGAGGTCTAACACTGGGCAGGGCCCCTTCCTTTGGGCCAGTATTTGATTTGAGAGAATAACTGAAAGGACAAGAAAGTAAAAGAATGAGGGGGGAATGAGGTTGGCAAAATGGTCCAGAAACTGGACTGGGCAGGTGGGTGAGCATCTCAACTCAGAACTCACTGCCCTCCGCAAGCAGGACATGGTTTCTTGCTGGCATTCCCCATACTTGATAGGCCTGATTTAAAAGCACACACGTGGGCTGGAGCTATAGCACAGTGGGTAGGGCCTTTGCCTTGTATGTGGCCAGCCCGGGGTTCAATTCCCAGGATCCCATATGGTCCCCCGAGCACCACCAGGAGTAATTCCTGAGTGCATGAGCCAAGGAGTAACACCTGTGCAACGCCGGATGTGACCCAAAAAGCATAAATAAATAAATAAATAGGTAAGGAGGTAAAGGTAAAGGCCCTCCCGTTGATCGTCGATTTGCTCGAGCGGGCCCAGTAACGTCTCCATTGGAGACTTTGTTGTTACTGTGTCTGGCATATCGAATACTCTCGGTAGCTTGCCGGGCTCTCCGAGAGGGGCGGAGGAATCGAACTCGGGTCGGCCATGTTGGCCGCTTGTAAGGCGAACGCCCTACCCGCTGTGCTATCGCTCCAGCCCAATAAATAAATAAATAAATAAATAAATAAAATAAAAGCACACACTTGTCTGTCAAGGGGTTTCTCACCACCCCCTTCTTCTATAAAGCACCAGCCTGGGCTTCCTGCCAGGAAAGCCATGCTTAGCATGTCATTAACTCCATCATCCTAAACACAGCTCACTCACTTTTCATTCCGCCCTGCACTGCTGTGTTACCTTGACATACCAAGACTGGGTACACGCCCAGGGTATTAGCTGATGCAGCCAGAGGGGAAATTCTCAGACTGAGCAGCAACAGTCAAAAAAAGTTAGGGAAGGGGCATTTGCACAGGCTGGTTGAGTGTATGCTTTCCAGGGAGATCTTAATCGGAACTAGCTTCCAGTTACGAGTAACCACTGAAATTCATGCCACTTTACCGTAATGAAAATTTATGTTTTTATTCTGTGCTGTTGTTCCCCCAAATGCTGCTGTCAGTGCCTGCACATAAAAAAGCACTCTAAAAAAATTTTTTTTTAAATTACGGAAATAGACTAGGAACACAGTAACATTTTTGTGTTCCAATGTAGCAGCTTAATGAAATGGCCCTAGAATGAGAAAACTGGAGAGCAATGTCCATTTTTCACTTGCATTCTGTACAGAACTCAGAAATTCACAAACCCTATTAAGCCTTGGTTTTCCTACCTGCAAATTTAGGATAATAATAGTGCCAAAGACAGGAAGCACTGTGAAATGATGGTAATGATTTTAATCACATCGTGTTTAGTAGCACATATTTAGGCACCAAGCACTATTCTAAAGGTTTTCACATGTTAGTCCACCTTCAAACAATTCTGTGAAAAGGTGGTATTATTTTCATTTTGCAGGTAAGAAACAGGCCCAGAATACGAAAGATGATTAAGTCATGGAGAGGTGGCAGGGATAAAAGAAGGGCATTTAACACAGTAGGTGGCTCATCATAATTGCTTAATTTATGACAGCCATCATTATGAAACCTAAATGCCTCGGGTCACCTAGATAGAACAAAAAAGAGGAGAAAAAGGAGAAAAATAGAAGGAAAAACTGAAACAAGAGGACAATAAACTGTCAAACCACTTCTGCAATTTGTATTTGGATAAATAGTCTGTACAGATGCTTGAGTACAAATGCAAACACATACGAGTGTTTGCTAGTTTGCTAGAAAATATGAACATGATGGCTAAGGAAGACTCAGATATGGTATAAATTCTAGGTCAGAAAAAGTAATTCCATACAGCCATGGAACTAGCTACATTGCGTCCTAGAGAAATACTAGAAATCCTCCACTTTAAAATAGTGTGATGTCATTTCATTAGAATATCAAGTTCAAAGTCAGACTGGACGTGGCTGTTACCCATGACCATCAAAGAGCAGCACACTTACCCCGAGGCTTGCTCCACCACCAGATCTGGCATTCCTGGGGGTGTTCCCGCCTGCTGAGACAACGCCATATCTGGGTCCAAAATGAAAATCTCATCCTGGGAAATCTCCATCACAAAATGCAAATGTTCCTAAGGAAGGAAAAGACACCCGTTAGATGATGGATGGGGAGTTCAGATCCATCGTCTGAAGGCTAAACGCAATGCAGCACTCTTGAACTTATGGAATAAGGAAGTCCTGAAACACACTAAATGACCACTGTAGCTTTGAAGTCCTGACTGAGCAGTGGGACACTCCAAGAAGCCCCACTGGGACAGGAAAATGACGGCATGGACCGAACCTCTCTTGGGGGATCCCAGTCTAGCCAGGCAACCAGGTGTAGTCTTACCTCTTATGATTCCAAATATTATTAAATAAATACAGTCCGCATGCAACTTGGCTCAGGCCAAGTGAACAATTACCCAGATCTGGTTGAGTCTAAGTGGCTTAATTACCAAATGGTTTAAAACCAGGACTCCCAACCACACTTTCCTACCCAGGGAGTCTGGGAGCAGGATCACTTATCACTGAGCAGAGGAAAAAGGAAAAGACTTTCTCTCCTCTCATTGCCAAACTCTGGGAAATGATAGAGAAGCCTTGATAGACACTTGAGGTCTCAAACTTGCTAACCAAAAATGAATTTTAAGAGGTTTAAAATTTGGTTTGGATGCAGTAACAAAAGCAATGTGAGAGTTTCGAGTGCAGGCTGAGAATGACAAACCCAGTTATTTTCCATCCTTCTGATGATTAAGCCACGCCAGCTTGAGTCTATAAATCATGGACTACATAAATATAAAGTGCTCCTAGTTTGTTTTTTGCTTTTTGGGTCACACCCAGTGATGCACAGGGGCTACTCCTGGCTCTGAACTCAGGAGTTACTCCTGGCGGTGCTCGGGGGACCATATGGGATGCTAGGAATTGAACCCGGATCGGCTGCATGCAAGGCAAACGCCCTACCCACTGTACTATTGCTCCAGCTCCCAAAGTGCTCCTAGTTGAGGTTCTGAATGTAATCACACACAATTTACAAATCCTCCTGCCTTTTGTTCCCAAATTTGTAAGAGTTACAAATAAAGTTCATTTACTTGGATATTTTTCACTTTCGGAAGAGGCTCAAGAAAACTTACCTGAGATCTGTCTATTCGATAAAAACGATCAGCAGATGTTGCTAGGAAGGGAAAAAAGCATATGGCGGTCAGTGTCCTGTGATCTGGAACAAAGCTACAACATTCTCTCTTCTGTCACTCTAAAACTCTGCCTTCCAGTCAGGCCAGACTCCTGCCCCATTCCTTAACATACTAAGAAAGAGTCCGGACCTTTGCCCCTGCTAGGAAGCCCTTCTTCAAGGCTTCTGCATCACCAGATCTTCCATGTCTTCTAAGGACCAACCCAAAGAACTTCTCTTCCCAACTTCCCTAGCCCAGGCAGAATTCACTGCCCCTGCCTAAGTGCTCATGGATGCTTTGTTTCGATTTCTTACTGCACCTTTGCTCATGGATAACCAACAAAAGCAATGATAACCTGCCTTTCTAAAAGTCTATGTTTTATTCTTTTATGTCTCTAGATATGTATTAGCACAGAACCCTAAAGAGACACAAAATTTAAAACTTGGTATGTATTTATTAAATAAAATGATTTAAAAAAAAACAGTCGTTAGCTAGACTTCCTGGGGATGCAATTTTCATTTTGCAAAAGAAGTCGAAGATACATAGCCAGAAATCACATCTGGTATAAGAGAAATCATTTCACTGTAAAACAGAACTCTCTAAGCCATGTCTATAGAAAGTCAAAATGGGAAGGGGGAGGAGAGAAAGTATGTAAGCATTCCTATAAAAGTATTATATTGCATCTGTAGTTTGTGGAGAAAAAGAAATTATTTATTTGGGGTCTCTAGAAATCACTCTATTTTTCATATTCAAAAGAATTATATATTTTTCTCCCACTTAAACCTAAGAGTCCAAATGTTGTGAGCAGATTTTTGTACAAAGTACATCCTTCTTGGAGAGAAAACAAAATGCAAATAGTCATAACTAAAATTAATAAATATTTAATGAGTAGCTTTGGTCTAAGAGAACTGGGCAAATCAGACACACATGGTCTCCCGCCCTCTGAAAGCAAGGAATAGGCTTTACATGTGAAGGACTTGTTTTCTTTTCAGTCATGACTGAAATCACTTTTGAGTGTTTAAAATTTTTTTTATAAAACTATCTATGAATAAAACTAATCTGGATTAAGATAATTATCTACATTTGTAGCTTTGGTCTATAGAACAAATGCTACAGGAATACAGTGTTGTAAGGGGCCTGAGCAGTAATACAGTGGATAGGGTGCATGCCTTGTACATGTCAACAGGGTTTGATCCTCAGCACCTCATATGCTACCCCAATCACTCCCAGAGGTGATCCCTGAGTGCAGGAGTAAACCCTGGGCAGTATTGGGCATGACACCCCTCATACCAAAAAAAAAAAAAAAAACCAACCAAAATACTGTAACAATTTTCCTAAGCCTAAGTCGTTCCTCTGAACTCAGAAAAGAAATGACTGAACAAAGAAAAAAAGAAAAGAAATGACTTTTTCATTCTGAGGAATGGGGCTGGAGCGATAGCACAGCGGGTAGGGCGTTCGCCTTACAAGCGGCCAACATGGCCGACCCGAGTTTGATTCCTCCGCCCCTCTCGGAGAGCCCGGCAAGCTACCGAGAGTATTCGATATGCCAGACACAGTAACAACAAAGTCTCCAATGGAGATGTTACTGGGCCCGCTCGAGCAAATCGACGATCAACGGGAGGGCCTTTACAATTCTGAGGAAACAGAGGAACAAACACTGTGTGAGTTATTTTTAGAGGCCGTAGGCAAACCAGTAGAGAAAACCTGTCATGATTTGTGTGGGTTAAATCTCATATGGACACAACTTGTACCTTCATATACTGTTCACCCGTTCAGAGATCTGGTTTTTCTCTTGCCTATATTTGTAACCTGTGAGATGATGCCCGAACAGATAAAGAAAAGAGAGGTGTACAATGAAATTCATGTGTCCATAGGAAGGAGGCTGGTTATAGATACAACAGGCACTGTGCAAGTGGGAACACATTGCAACATGGTAGCTGGAAAGAAAGATGGGATAAAATCACCTGCAGGAGGTAAGAAGTGCATGAACTAGAAAATGAACTCATTAAAATATTAAGAAAAATAGCTGACCTAATATGCATTCCATATGTTAAGCTCAGTAGAACAAAGGTGAGTGTAATTGGCATTTTTTAGGACTTTCTTTAAAATGTATGCGTTGTACTGAAATGATGTTTTGTTTGATTTGGGTTTGGTTTTGGTTTCAGGGCCACACCCAGTTGTCTATTACCCGGAGATGTTCATGTGTAATTTGGGGATTGGACCCAAGTAAGTGGTCTTGCCCATACTATGTCTCTGACCCTGATATGATGGTGTAATTTACGACAGTCCCCTCATAAATTAAACAATACACAAATTAATCTCTATTTGATCTTGCTGAATCCACAGACTGTCCTGAATGTTGGTCAGGTACTCAGCCCTGTTTAGGAAAAGGCAGGTAATCAAAAGAAAAGTGACAGCTTGGTCAGTGTGACACTGAGAAGTTCAACTAGAGCTAACCAGAATCAAGTTCACCTTCTCTGGGATGCAGATGCCAATCACGAAGAGCTTCTGGATATTATTCTGGAAGACCTCATTCTAAGGATCTTGTCCTGGTAATCGCCCAACCCCCACCCCTCTGTGAAAGACAGAAACACTCACCATCTAGAAAGCACCAGCGTGGGGAGAGCCTCTGAGCGGAGAGCGCCCTGGGAAAGGAGGTTTCGTGATCCTGGAAAGAGACACACACATCCTCAGGGCTCCAGGTGATTGACCTGTGGGGTGGCCCTCACTGGACATCCTGCTGCCCTACCACTTTCTCAAAACACACACCCTTTTCTGAAAACAGTGCTAGCAGGAGACCACATCATGTATTTTGACCCGAAACATAAACTAGGATTCTGTTTCACAAAGAATTTCTGAAACCATAAGACTTCCAGGAGGTTTTCAAGGCATTCATAAGTTAGAAAGCTTGATATATTCATTTCTTTTTTTTTCTTTTGGGACTACACCCAGAGATGCACAAGGGTTACTCCTGGCTTTGCACTCAGGAATTACTCCTGGCAGTGCTCAGGGGACCATAGGCGATGCTAGGAATCAATCCCAGGTTGGCTGCGTGCAAGGCAAATGCCCTACTTGCTGTGCTATAGCTCCAGCCCCGAGACATTCATTTCTTTCGGAGAACTGCTTCCCATGTGTGGAGCAGGAGGAATGAGGGACCGCTGACTGTCACATGTAGTCTGTTTCTCCCACATAGATGAGCAAATACCTCCAATGAAGAGACTCTCAGCCAATGGGGACCTTAAAAATCATCATGAAGGGGCTGAAGCAATAGTACAGTGGGTAGGGCATTTACCTTGCACACGGCCGACCCAGGTTTGATTGCCAGCATTACATATGATCCCCTGAGCACCACCAGGAGTAATTCCTGAGTGCATGAGCCAAGAGTAATCAATGTGCATCACTGGGTGTAAACCAAAAAGCAGAAAAAAAAATCCTCACGAAATAAGGAGCCCATTCTAGTTTTCAACACTGGATTCAGAGCATGTTATGAAAGCCAAATTACAAAGGGAAAATGGGGCAAATGAGGAGGGAGATGTGATATCTGTGGGGAAGATATTTAATAGGGAATTGAGATGGTCAAGTCTAAGCAACTATCCCTTGGGTGTATCAGGGTGTGGGTGACTGAGCACATGCAGCGAATGGGCGAAAGAAAAGGAAGTAACCTAGTAGTCTCTATGTTATGATGCTAGCCTGCTGTTCTGGGAACCAACTATTGTTGGGGGGATGTTAATTGATACTTCCTCCAGTTGTTTGTGATCCTCAAGCAAAACCTAAACTTTAGTGGTTTTCAAAATGCACACAAAGGAATAGCAGTCCACTGGGAACTCATCAGAAGTGCCAAGTCCCAGGTTGCCACTTCAGATTTACAGAAAATCCAGGGTGGAACCCAGCATTGAGTAAGTCATTCAGGTGAATGTCCTCAAGTCTTAAGTTTTAGAACCACAGATCTAAAGTTACTGGGGGAAAAGGAATCCATCCTACTATTAGGAATATTGGATAGATAAGAGTTGGAATAAAATAGGAATAAATAGGAATATTTAGGAATAATAGGAATAAGAGTTGCACATTAAATACTTGGTAGAGGGAAAGTTGGTCAGTACTAATAGTGAAATGTATGTTTACGGAGAACTGGTATACCTCTGTACATAAACATTCATTTTTAAACCGACTTGCCCTTTTGCTTGTTGAACTAAATTAAATATTGACATATAATTATATGTTTTGACATATGATAATGCCTATTTATATCATAATAATATCAAACATCCTGGTGAATTATGTTTTGATATGTGGTATCTTGTTTTAAAGGAATGTAAGTTTTTTCATGTATTTTTATGAGACACATAGAGAAACCGATTTGTCTGAATTTAAAATATCACTGTAAATCAGAGAAACATAGTTATAAATCAAGAAAATCTAAATGTAATTTGAAATATTCAATGGCAACTACAAAAATGAATAAAAAGGGTAAGTATGAACAACCTCTTCTATAAGAATAAAGGCAATTAAACATTAGGGACGTTTGCTGCTTTCAGCAATCATCCAGGGATAAGATCCTATTTCCCAAGTCAGAGTCTGACAGAATACAGAAACACTAACAGATTATTTTTTAAAACTTAAAGATTGATAATGTTCCAAAGAAGAAAATAGTGTATATGATTTAGTCTAGCTTAATAAAATGCAGACTGACATAAAACCTAAGCCCCAGAACTATGAGCCTACCACATGTTGGTAACCGACACTAATAAAACAGTGTACTTTTTCATGTGCAGATGTGTTTGGGGGGGGAAGGGGGAAGGGATTGCATGCATATATCTAGCTTTATCTATTTATTTTTATTCAATTCTTTTCACTTATTTACTCTATAAATCACAAAAACATTTGCTATAACTCAAATTTCTGAAGGAGACTGTTCAGGGTAATAATTAATGGGAACTGAATATTTTTTTATTAGTTTTTTTCATTTTTTTTTATTAGTGAAGCACCATGAGGTACAGTTGTAGATTTACAAATCTTTGTGCCTGAGTTTCGGTCATACAATGATCAAATACCCATCCCTCCACCAGTGCCCATTTCCCCCCAGCCTCCTCTGTGGCAGGGCAGTCCCCCTTGTTCTCTCTCTCCTTTTGGGTGTCGTGGTCTGCGAAAGAGGCATTGAGTGGCAATCATGCTCAGTCCATAGTCTACTTTCAACATGCATTAATGGGAAATGAATATTAAAGATGTGACTATACTTTACATTGTCTATTTAAAAGTTGTTGAAATTAGATTTATAAAATTTTCATCAAGAAAAAGACTGCAATGTTATGGTGATTGATGTTAATTAGGCTTATTGTGGAGCTCTTTCTGCAATGTATACAAATACCAAGTTAAATAATATCATATATTTGAAACTAACACATTATAAAGCATTATATAGCATTATTATATCATACATTAATTTTTGGAAAAAGAAAGTTTGGTTAAAGTGAATGTTCTCAGTTTTCTCTGTAAAAACACCTCAGTTGAACAAAAGGGAATGCCCTGCCACAGAGGTAGGGTGGGATAAGGGGGATGGGGGGCGGGAGGGGTGCTGGGACCCATGGTGGTGGAGGATGGGCACTGGTGGAGGGATGGGTACTTGATCATTGTATAACTGAAGCCCAAGCACAAATATTTGTAAGTCTATAACTGTACCTCATGTTTCACTAATAAAAAAAATTTAAAAAAAAAAACCTCAGTTGTCATGTAGCATTTTGAAACATTTCAAATAGGGTTAAAGAGGTTTTCAAGTAGGGTAGCAATTGAACTCCCTGAAATCTTACAAAATTCAGTGTATCTAAGTGTATGACCAATTCTGCATTGTTTTCTAGTGACTATCAAATTGATCTCAAAAGTTTTTTTTAAAAACCTAAAACTTTAAGTCAGAAGAATTTTTTTGAAGTGGAATATTATAATCAGTAAAATGCTTATTTCAAAATTACTAGTGATTCTAGTATCAAAAACAGAAACTCTGAACTTGCAGTCATTCTTCTGATATCAGGCAAAACTCAGACCATGCTCTACACAGAAGGATTCAATGAACCTTTTGTTTATTTCTATCCAGGCACCCTCCCAAATGTCTGTTTTTAGCCTATTATACAAAGTGCTTAAAGATTTTGTGCTTACATTTATCATTTTTTTAAAAATCAGGAAAAAATACTTGTATTAAGTTTTAGACCAGCTCATACTAAAGTTAAATAATGCTTCACTAATTAAGTGTACATAAATTCCATAAAAAATAAAAGTTATTTAAAAAATTAATTGCACGGCCAGAGAGATAGTGTAGTAGGTCGAGAATTTGCCTTGCATTCAGCTTACCCAGGTTTGGTCTCTGGAATCACATATGGTCCCCAGAGCAGAGCTAAGAGTAAGTCCTGATCATAGTAGGGTATGGCCCCCAAGCCCCAAAATATTATTTTTAAAGCTTGAATTAAATGCTTTCTTGGTCACCTGGAGATTAAACTGCAATCTTGAGCTTATACAGCACACACTGAGCTCTAGATTCTTAGAATGATTTGCTCGAACTGGGTTTGTATTATACTCTTGCTCCTTTTTAATATAATTTTCAACATGCCTCATAATGTTGAGAATTCTGAAGGGGACAATATTTAAAATAATGAGGCCTTAAATGAAAAGAACATGGAATTCCAATGGGATTTAAATGTGTTCAATGTCTATAAAGTTGGGAAAGATTTATAGTGTGTTGCAATTAAGCAACTTACATATAACTTACTAAACTTTTACATATCTAAGGAGATATATAAAAGTTCAGTCTCTGCAAAATTCTGCCCTTGTAGCTAAATAAATCCACATATGCAAATGAAAGGTTCTGACATGTACTGTACTCAGAAAGTGGAAGATTATCCTAAAACTAGTGTAAAAGGATGTTTTAATGCAGCTTACTGACAAAACTGTGATACACACCCACAAAACACACCAATGATTTATATATTGAAAAGGAAGGCAGGAGATTGAGTAAAATGTGGTGCTAGGACAACGTCTCTAAGATCTGGGAGAAAATAGGAAGGGAAGAGCACAAAAGGAAGAGCAAACCTGAAGGAGGTTAAGGCAGTTGCTGATTTCTTTTCAGTTAAAAAGTTAAGCATTCAATTCTTTTTAATAAGCATGCTTTGAAAAATGAATAATTTTGTAAAATGAGATTATTACACCTCAAATTTGTATGATCAAAATATTCCTTTCCTTAATACATTTAAGTGTCATAGGAAAACCAGTTTATTAACAGGAAGGAAGAACAATACAATTGATTATATATGTCTCAATTTTAGTGACTGTATATGTTCCAAGTCCAGATGTACTGGGATTCCCAGAAAGAGGAAGAGCACTGAGCACAGAGCCTACCTGGCTGTAAAGAGGTAACATGTAGTGAGTGCAAGTTTCTTTCCCATCCCATTTCTTAGGCGCTTTGTTCATAAAATAGGAAATGGCCATCATCATCAGAGTCTGTCATCAAGGATTCTTTTTTTTTTTTTGGGTCACACCTGGAGATGCTCAGGGGTTACTCCTGGCTCTGCACTCAGGAATCACTCCTGGCAGTGCTTGGGGAACCATATGGGATGCTGGGAATTGAACCTGGGTCGGACACGTGCAAGGCAAACGCCCTACCCGCTGTGCTATTGCTCCAGCCCCACTCATCAAGGATTCTTGTGAGATTAAATCATGTAACATGTAAAGTGCTTAATCTACTGGCTGGTGCCAATGTTATATAGTTCTAATGTGCTAGGTAAGGAACGTTGGGGCAGCCAAGTCAAAATTATTTTACCTGAAATTATTCTGACCCCTAACAACCTAAGGAACTCTGGGGACAGGGAACATTTCAAAGCAAATTATATATGTGGTACTACACCAAAACAACACTAATTTACCCACAAATGACTGTGTTCAGGGTCTTCATTTCAAGCAAGATAATTGGCAAGTTGAACACACAAAAAAGAATGACATAAAATAAATGTCAAATTCAGGTCATTTGCTGGACTGTGGCTTGCAGAGTCTGTCCCAATCTGCAATCCAGTGTGTTTTCCAGTTTTGGAAGCTGTGGAACTGTCTTGCCTAGAGGGAACGGTCTTTGCTAGAGGGTACTGTCTTCAGGGCTGAGTGGTTTCAATCACCAAGAGCATTTTATTTCGGAACAGCATCTTAGTGTCCTTTCCTCATTCAATGATATTCCTGATTTAACACTAACTGTTAAATAGGATACTAAGCAACTGGTACTTCCTTAGTTTCACATAATGAGCTTTCTGCTTGCAGATTTGGGTTGTCAGTTGTCACATAACTGTACATTATTCTGGCTCCTGTGACATAATTATAATCATTTTTTCAATGTCCATTTATGGAAGCTAATGAAGCATAAGGAATGGATTTGAAGGTCACAAGGAAGAAAGTGGGGACCATGTCTTCAGAGTGTCTGTGGCACTCGGAGCCACCCAGGAAAGAGTTTCAAGCCCCTTCTTTGGTGTTAACAGTCTCCAGCTTTGTTTCTCCAGGGATGGCTACTTCAATTATGGTTTTCATTGACTTCCTGTAAACTGTCAATAAGTCACTGATTTCAGAGAAAGGGGATGGAGTAAAAAACTCTAAGAGTGGGAGTTTACTAATAAAGAGAGCAGAAAACAAACACTGTTGAGAAAGCCAAGGGAAGGGTGAACTCAGGTCTAATAAAATCCCTTTCTCTGGTCAGAAATTTTGGCAAAAACCTTGGGTCTGGGGCAGTCATACTCAATTCATCCATATGTAGATGAGCAGCGACAGGTACATACAGGCACACATCTAAGTCACATATTCCCATTACACACAGTGACTCCAGCTCTCCTTGTGTCCCAGCAACTTCCTCCTTACCTAATGGTTCTGTGTTGAGTCACTTCCACTCTCTGGCACAAAAGTGTAGGAAACAATAATCTCAACTGTCATCTACTCAGTAATTAAGAACATTTTTCTGAATGATAGATTTTCATTCATTTTATCCTTATGCTAATTTTTTGCTTTGGAGATATTTCCATAAATATAACCCCTACTTCCATACTCTTTGACAGTTCTATATAAATGAAATTCAGAGTGTCAATGAAATTGTTATTTTATTGTTATTGTTATTTCATATATGTTCACTGTTACTTCATATATAAATACTATAATTAGAAATTACAAGCCATAGCACAGCGGTAGGGTGGTTCCCTTACAAGATGCTGGCCCGGCTAAGCCAGGTTCTATTCCTCCGCCCCTCTTGGAGAGCCTGGCAAGCTACCGAGAGAATCCCACCCACATGGCTGAGCCTGGCAAGCTCTCCGTGATGTATTCGATATGCCAAACACAGTAACAATAAATCTCACAATGGAGATGTTACTGGGGCCGCTCAAGCAAATTGATGAACAACGGGAGGACAGTGCCACATATAATTAGAAAAATTCTTCCAGCAACATCTGTAGGGGAGAAATTACCATCATGGCTTGTGAAATCATCCTTTTGGTTTACATGAACTTGGTCATGGAGTTCATTAAGAAAGGTCAGGCTTCTCACTCATTTTGATTTTTTTTTTAATGTAGGAGTACTGCTATTTATTCAGCCACTGATTAGCTGATTTAATTGGGCATGAACTCCACCTCTCCACCTTACTTTTTTTTATAATTTTATTTATTTTTTCTTCTTATATTTATTTATTGAATCACTGTGGGAAAAGTTACAAAGCTTTCAGGTTTAAGTCTCGGTCATACAATGATCAAACACCTTTCCCTTCATTTTGATTTTTTTTCTTTTTGGGTCACACCCAGCTTTGCACAGGGATTACTGCTGACTCATGCACTCAGGAATTACTCCTGGGGGTGCTCAGGGGACCATAGGGGATGCTGGGAATCGATCCCGGGTTGGCCGCGTGCAAGGCAAACACCCTACCCGCTGTGCTATCGCTCCAGCCCTTCATTTTGATTTTTAAGTCACATTTTAACACCTATTCTTTCTGTCATTGAGAATAATGAATAGTCTAGCCCCTATCTACTTTTCTACCATTTTTCCTACCATCCTGGCTGAATTTTTGATCTAAAACAAATAAAAAAATAAATAACTTCACCTTTGAAATTTAAATATGTTCAGTGCCCACCTAATAAGTGGCTGAACTGAAATTAATATGTAGACAACACACACACATACACACACACTATATATATATATATATATACACACATATATTATATATCAGTTTTGGTGGCCACAACCAGCAGTGCTCAGGGCTTACTCTTGCTCTTCTCAGGGATTATGCCTGACAGGACTGGGGGACCACATGGGCTGTTAGGGATTGAACATAGTTTGTATGTATGCAAGGCAAGCACCCTACCTACTGTACTATCACTCCAGTCCTTGAGCTAAAATTCAGACACTGATTTCTTTAATTTCAGAAATAATGCTCTTAAATACCAATTTTAAATGCCTTCTAGATAAATTATGATTATTTGAAATTCTGAAGAGTTGGTATGATTTGTAGAGAGAGAAGTTGTTTGGCTTACCTCAAGCAAAATTAGTTTAATGGCTAGACCTTCCTTCAACACTGGTATTCTGGAATTTTCCATAGTTTTAGCTTATGTTAACTGCTAAATGAGCTTCCACTTTTGACAGTTCACTACCTAGTAATTCAACATACTTTTGCCCTCAAATTTTCTAGTTTCATTTCCTGCATGCTTAAAACTTTCATTGATCTCTCTGTATGGAATCCCATAGAATTATGATAGGAACAATAGGGAATCATAATCCAGAAACAAAAAACTGAGATGATATTCAAATAAAATAATTGGGCTGGAGCGATAGCACAGCGGGTAGGGCGTTCGCCTTACACGTGGCCAACATGGCCGACCCGAGTTCGATTCCTCCGCCCCTCTCGGAGAGCCCGGCAAGCTACCGAGAGTGTTCGATATGCCAGACACAGTAACAACAAAGTCTCCAATGGAGACGTTACTGGGCCCGCTCGAGCAAATCGACGATCAACGGGAGGGCCTTTACCTTTACCTTAATTATAGGGTTAGCAGTATTTATTATAATTGATTTTCTATACTCCACACATATGGGTGGATATTAATAGCTTGTTTAGCATGTGATATGGCTGCTTTGTTCACTTAATCACTTAATCACTTAACTTCCCGTTAGTCGTCGATTTGCTCGAGCGGGCGCCAGTAACGTCTCCATTTGTCCCTGTCGCGTGCTAGTGTAGCCCAATGGCATCTCTTCGCTCCGGGAACATGGAGGGCCTCAAACCGATCGTTCATGACCTTGACAAAGAAGTCTGACCATCTGGTAGGTGGGCGGCCACGCGGTCTCTTGACATCCCGTGGAATCCAATCAGTAACAGCTCTAGTCCAACGGTCGTCTTTAAATCTCATTACGTGACCTGCCCATCTGATTTTCGACACCTTGGCAAATGAGACAGCGTCCCTGATCCTTGATCGTCGACTGATGTCAGAACTCCGGATTCGTTCTCTCATTTGAGTGAAACGTGATATTCCAAGCATAGCTCTTTCTATTCTTCTTTGGGAGACCTGAATGGCGTTCTCATCTTGTTTGCGTAGGGCCCAGGTCTCTGAGGCATATGTTAATGCAGGAAGAACAGTGGAATCAAAGAGATGTGCCCGGAGCCGGAGGTTCTTCGTCCTCTTAGCTATTTCTTCGACGTTCTTGAAGGCGTTCCAAGCCGCTCTCTTCCTCCTGCGCAGCTCGGGTGCCAGGTCATTTGTCATGTTGACCTCTCGACCTAGGTACACATAGCTGTTGCATTCGGAGATGGTCGTTCCATTGAGAGCGAATGGGGCGTCAGGAACAAGGCTGTTTCTCATAAACATTGTCTTCGTAAGATTCAGCTGTAGTCCTACCTTTCCACACTCACGGTCAAAGTCGGCCAGCATTTGTGCCGCTTGGCTGATGTTTGGTGTTATTAAAACAATGTCATCAGCAAAGCGGAGGTGGTGTAGTTGCCGACCATCTATCTTCACTCCCATTCCTTCCCATTCCAGTCGTCGCGTGATGTTCTCGAGGGTGGCACTGAAGAGTTTCGGTGAAATGGTATCACCCTGCCGCACCCCTCTCTTGACATCAACGATCACTTCTTTGTAGAATGGTGAGATCCTGGTAGTGAATCCGCAATACAGCTCACGGAGGATCCTGATGTATTGGGCTTGAATGCCCTGATTGGCTAGGGCTTCAATGACCGCTTCCGTCTCAACAGAATCAAAGGCCTTCTTTAAATCAATGAACGTTAAGCAGAGCGGCATCTTGAACTCCCGAGAAACCTCAATGAGTTTGGTTATCGTGTGGATATGGTCGATGGTGCTGAATCCTTTGCGGAACCCTGCTTCCTCACATGGTTGTCCTTCATCTAGTGTTCTGCCAATCCTATTCAGGATGACTCGAGTGAACAACTTGTAGATGACAGACAATAGGCAGATCGGGTGATAGTTGCCAATGTCATGGATGTCTCCCTTCTTGAACAGTAGTACGGTCCTGCTGGTTTTCCATTGAGATAGAACCTTGCATTCAGACAGGTAGCGAGTGAAGAGCCGAGCCAGTGTATTGATGAGTACTGACGGCAGGTTCTTCAGGTGTTCAGGTCTGACCTTGTCTGGGCCGGGTGCTGTTTGCTTCTTTACTGACGAAATGGCATGTCAGATTTCGGAAGGGAGAACGTTGGGAACGACATACCCATCCTGTGGAATTTGGTATGTCGGCAAGTGGACATGGCTATCGAAGAGATTTGAGTAGAAGTCATGGATAATCTTCTCCATTGCCGTTCTGGAGGATGTGATGGATCCATCAGGACGTCGGAGGGCAGTCATCTTGGTCTTATAGTTGGCGAAGGACAGGCGGGCGTTACGAATACTTTTCCCGGCTTCTGCCGCATCTACCAGTACTTCTGCTCTTCTCTCTTTGAGGTCTTCCTTGATCGCATCTCTGCACTGCTTTGCAAGCTCGGACGTTAGCTTGCGGTTGCCTGAGGCATGCGCCAAACCACGCTGGCGAATTAGCTCAAGAGTTTTCGAAGATAGGCGACTTTTTGTGGCTATCTCTCTCTTGGCGTTCCTCGCACATTCATGGAGGTGCTGAACCAGTCGATCGTATTCCTCGTCAATGTTGTCAACAATGGCATCTTCCCATGTTGCCGCAATAGTACCAAAGAGTTCCCAGTTGGTGGTCGTTCTGGGAGTTCTCTTTTTGAACTTTGCAGCCCTTTCTCCCCGCTCTGTGAAGTAGAATTTTGCACGAAGGAGACGGTGGTCCGATCCCGTTCGAAATTTTGGGACAACAGCGACATCAGTCAGGCAAAACCGTCGATTGAATATGATGTGGTCTATTTCGTTGTGGAATCGTCCACCGGGAGACTCCCATGTCCATCGTTTAGATTCTGCCTTCTGGAACTGTGAGTTACCATGAATGGTCTTGGTCGACATGATGAACTCAGACAGTCTCTCACCCTGTTCGTTCCATTCTAGGCCATGGGTTCCGATGTGAAGTTTTTCAGCTGATCTTCTCGGTCCTATCTTGGCATTAAAATCACCCACAATGATCTTGTAGAAGGTGTGGTCTTCTTTATAGAACTTCTCTAGCTCCATGTAGAACTTCTCGATTTCTCTTTCATCATAATGAGATGTTGGTGCGTAGACAACGAAGATAGAAACTGCAGGCAGTGAGCCACATCTATTCAAATGTAAACGTCCGATTCGGGTTGTTAGGCATTCGAATGAATCAATGCTCTTGGCCAAGTTTGTGTTGACAAGGACACCGACGCCTCCAACACCTCTTTTATCGCATGTTCCGAGGAACAATTCTTCTCCAGTGTAGAAAACGGCATGGTTAGATTCGTGTCTTCTTGTCTCGGTCAGACCAATGATGTCGTACTTGATCATTCGCGCTTGTACCATCAGGTCCTCGATGGATGCATCTGATGCTAGAGTACGTGCATTGAAAGTACAGACGATCATTTTTGTCTTCCTTCGTTGTGGCAGCCTAGGTCGGCCTTGAGATTTTGTCGGCCTCTCCTTTCTCATCCTTCTCAGTGCTGCCATGTCGGTGAAGCCTTCAGGGTCAGGTGAATGAGACCAGTTGTAGTTACTGGTTTTGGCATATCGAATACACAGCGGATAGCTTGCCAGGCTCTTCCGTGCGGGCGGAATACTCTCGGTAGCTTGCCAGTCTTTCCGAGAGGTATAGAGGCTTTTGGGGTGACCTCTCATCACCCTTGTAGGTGTTACCATATTTGAACCCTATCAAGTATGGTATGACAATTCCAGAAGACGGGTATTTAGTGTCTTATGATGTGTCGTTCGGCCGCTTGCGGCCGCGCGGGTCCGGAAAGCGTCCTGGAGTGTGGCGACGGCTGGGTAGTGGAAGTAGTGTCGAGAGTGGAAGTCTGCCAGTGGGGTATTTATCTGGGTAGGGTGGGTCTCCTGTGCACAATTCGATCCCTGGGTGGTTGATGCTGCTTTGTTACCACTTTATTTTTGAATCTGCACAATGATTCTTATCACAGCATGGTTCACAAAATCCGTGGGAAAACTTTATGCAACCTAAAGTCTGTCTATAGAGATTGGATTAAAAATATACCATGAAATAGAGTAGTCATTTAGAAAAGATTGGGTTATTACTTCATTTATTAGCAAGACACAATTCCAATGGTATATTTCTATTAAAAACAAACTGTGGTACAACACAGGCAGTGAATAAAGAATTCAAACCTATATTATTTTTAGCAATGAACAAAAACTTGTAGATGTATCCATGTACATCTAAGTGTGCAACTTTGCCCCGATATAGAGAAAAGTACAAGTGGCTGCATAACACAAAACTGTGGCCCTAAGTTCTACTTTAGATGAGACATTTAAAAATAAGCAGAAGTCTGGAATTGTGTACATTGGAAAACTAAGAGAAAGCAGGATTATAAAATCTGACAGACTTCATGATTCCAGAAGCTGATACAGTTGAGAAACACCTTGCAGGAACTTAATACTGAAGACAATTTGTGTATTTGGATGTTAAATGTTAAAAACGTAGTAGGAGGAACACAGATGCCCCCAAAGGAATTTATGATAACTCAAAACTTTAAATACTTTTGAAAATTCTGTTTTCATATACATTTTTTTGTGATTATAGTTTAGGTCACATGATTCCAGTAGTGCTCATGTTTATGGTTTTAATGTACCACAACTCACAACTACTAAAGTCATAAACTTCTTATTAATAAAAGAACATACAGATGACTTGGCTGTTCTATAATCAGGGTTCATACAATTCCACTATCTTGTCTACTATAATCTTTCTCTCCTACTCAAAACAGTATTAGAGGGCTAGGAGGAGCTAGAGTGAATGTTTTGCATGTCTTTTGCATGACCCAGATTCAATCCCCACTACTGCAGTCTCCCAAGCATCAACTGGGTGACCCACAACACCACACATGGAAGAGCGCCTGAGCACCACCTAGGTGTGGCTCCCAAAGAAATTAAAAACAAGGGCCAGAGTGATAGTACAGCTGATAGGGCATTTGCCTTGCATGGGGCCAGCCCAGGTTTGATCCCGGCAATCCATATAGTCCCCCAAGCACTCCCAGGAATAATAATTCCTGAGTGCAGAGCCAGGAATAACCACTGAGCATTGTTGGGTGTAACCCAAAAAGCAAAAAGAAAAAAGAAAAAAAAAGAAAATGAAACAACATACAAGTGACTTGCAGTGATGTGAATGAATAATGTAATATTGTATTTGTTGTGATTGCCTTGAATACTTTACACTGCTAACATTTTTGGGGTGATGTACCTACTGTTCATCATGTCCCAGAGAGAAGAAAGCACACAGGGACAGGGGATGTGGTCCTGGCAATAAAGACTCCTGGATTCAGGGGAGTATGTTCCTGGAAAGTGACCACAAGTGCAGTGAGGACCATGATCAGGCCTGAGCCAGAAGAAGGAAGTGAGTAAAACCAAGTATCCCCCTAGCAGGAGGGCGAGTCTTTCCCTCTCAAACAGAGCTTAGCTTCACTTAGCTTAGGGAACTTGAGGTGGGATCTGGCACTGTCCTTGTGGCTGAAGAGAAATGGTCAGGACTGTGTTTGCTTTGTAAATGCTCTATATTAACGTAAGTATACAGACCTCTCACCCTGTTCGTTCCATTCTAGGCCATGGATCCCGATGTGAAGTTCTTCAGCTGATCTTCTCGGTCCTATCTTGGCATTAAAATCACCCACAATGATCTTGTAGAAGGTGTGGTCTTCTTTATAGAACTTCTTTAGATCCATGTAGAACTTCTCGATTTCTCTTTCATCCTAATGAGATGTTGGTGCGTAGACAACAAAGATAGAAACTGCAGGCAGTGAGCCACATCTATTCTAATGTAAACGTCCGATTCCGGTTGTTAGGCATTCGAATGAATCAATGCTCTTGGCCAAGTTTGTGTTGACAAGGACACCTACGCCTCCAACACCTCTTTTATCGCATGTTCCGAGGAACAATTCTTCTCCAGTGTCGAAAACGGCAGCGTGAGAGACTGTCTGAGTTCATCATGTCGACCAAGACCATTCATGGTAACTCACAGTTCCAGAAGGCAGAATCTAAACGATGGACATGGGAGTCTCCCGGTGGACGATTCCACAATGAAATAGACCACATCATATTCAATCGACGGTTTTGCCTGACTGATGTTGCTGTTATCCCAAAATTTCGAACGGGATCGGACCACCATCTCCTTTGTGCAAAATTCTACTTCACAGAGCGGGGAGAAAGGGCTGCAAAGTTCAAAAAGAGAACTCCCAGAATGACCACCAACTGGGAACTCTTTGGTACTATTGCTGCAACATGGGAAGATGCCATTGTTGACAACATTGACGAGGAATACGATCGACTGGTTCAGCACCACCATGAATGTATGAGGAACGCCAAGAGAGAGATAGCCACAAAAAATCGCCTATCTTCGAAAACTCTTGAGCTAATTCGCCAGCGTGGTTTGGTGCATGCCTCAGGCAACCGCAAGCTAACATCCGAGCTCGCAAAGCCGTGCAGAGATGCAATCAAGGAAGACCTCAAAGAGAGAAGAGCAGAAGTACTGGCAGATGCGGCAGAAGCCGGGAAAAGTATTTCGAACGCCCGCCTGTCCTTCGCCAACTACAAGACAAAGATGACTGCCCTCCGACGTCCTGATGGATCCATCACATCCTCCAGAACGGCAATGGAGAAGATTATCCATGACTTCTACTCAAATCTCTTCGATAGCCATGTCCACTTGCCGACATACCAAATTCCACAGGATGGATATGTCATTCCCAACGTTCTCCCTTCCGAAATCCGACACGCCATTTTGTCAGTAAAGAAACAAACAGCACCCAGCCCAGACAAGGTCAGACCTGAACACCTGAAGAACCTGCCATCAGTACTCATCAATACACTGACTCAGCTCTTCACTCGCTACCTGTCTGAATGCAAGGTTCCGTCCCAATGGAAAACCAGCAGGACCGTACTACTGTTCAAGAAGGGAGACATCCATGACATTGGCAACTATTGCCCAATTTGCCTATTGTCTGTCATCTACAAGTTGTTCACTCGAGTCATCCTAAATAGGATTGGCAGAACACTAGATGAAGGACAACCATGCGAGCAAGCAGGGTTCCGCAAAGGATTCAGCACCATCGACCATATCCACACGATAACCAAGCTCATTGAGGTTTCTCGGGAGTTCAAGATGCCGCTCTGTTTAACGTTCATTGATTTAAAGAAGGTCTTTGATTCTGTTGAGACGGAAGCGGTCATTGAAGCCCTAGCCAATCAGGGCATTCAAGCCCAATACATCAGAATCCTCCGTGAGCTGTACTGCGGATTCACTACCAGGATCTCACCATTCTACAAAGAAGTGATTGTTGATGTCGAGAGGGGTGCGGCAGGGTGATACCATTTCACCGAAACTCTTCAGTGCCACCCTCGAGAACATCACGCGACGATTGGAATGGGAAGGAATGGGAGTGAAGATAGATGGTCGGCAACTACACCACCTTCGCTTTGCTGATGACATTGTTTTAATAACACCAAACATCAGCCAAGCGGCACAAATGCTGGCCGACTTTGACCGTGAGTGTGGAAAGGTAGGACTACAGCTGAATCTTACGAAGACAATGTTTATGAGAAACAGCCTTGTTCCTGACGCCCCATTTGCTCTCAATGGAGCGACCATCTCCGAATGCAACAGCTATGTGTACCTAGGTCGAGAGGTCAACATGACAAATGACCTGGCACCCGAGCTGCGCAGGAGGAAGAGAGCAGCTTGGAACACCTTCAAGAACTTCGAAGAAATAGCTAAGAGGATGAAGAACCTCCGGCTCCTGGCACATCTCTTTGATTCCACTGTTCTTCCTGCATTAACATATGCCTCAGAGACCTGGGCCCTATGCAAACAAGATGAGAACACTATTCAGGTCTCCCAAAGAAGAATAGAAAGAGCTTTGCTTGGAATATCACGTTTCACTCAAATGAGAGAAAGAATCCGGAGTTCTGACACCTGTCGACGATCAAGAATCAGGGACGCTGTCTCATTTGCCAAGATGTCGAAAATCAGATGGGCTGGTCATGTAATGAGATTTAAAGACGACCGTTGGACTAGAGCTGTTACCGACTGGATTCCACGGGATGTCAAAAGACCGCGTGGCCGCCCACCTACCAGATGGTCAGACTTCTTCGTCAAGATCATGAATGATCGGTTTGAGGCTCTTCATGTTCCCGGAGTGAACAGATGCCATTGGTCTACACTAGCACGCTACAGGGACTGGTGCCCGCTCGAGCAAATCGATGACTAACGGGAAGTTAAGTGATTAAGTGATACATACAGACCTCATTCCCAACAGAGCTAAAGAGCAACATTAAAAATAGGCACCTTTCAAAAAACATTTACTAGACATACTTCAGAAATGTAATTGTGTAAACACAGCTACACTTCGAGAAAATTCACATCGTGACCTGAGCTGTGACACTGGCCACTGCACAGGTCACTTTGGGGCCTCCTACTCTTCTCAGTCCTTGCTCCAATTGCGTGATCAAATTGATGATTGAGCAAAAAGATAAGATCTTGGCTTGTTCATCTTTTGATCAGTTATTTTCCTTCATATAAATGAAGCACAGAAGAATGCAACAGCACACCTGTCACTGCTAACTAATGTAGACAGAATGATATAACTTTAGGCATATTGTATTCCTTTCTATTCTCAACGTAATGACTTTTAAAATTGTGTGTTCTTTAAATGAATACTAATAAAAAATATGGCTCATTCCAAAATCCCTGATGTGAAAATTTTCTTTTTTGATAAGTTCATGGAAAATGTGTTTCTCATGCTAAAAAATACCACTAAGTGCACAAAGGGACAACCACTTTATATATATTTTTGTATATGTGCATGCATAGCTATCTCTAAAGATAAGTATATTAGTTACATATAATTGATATGAAGATTATCTAGACTACTACCTGGCATGCATGAGGCAAACTTGCTTTTAATTTACATTCAATTACTCATAGCTGATGCAAACATAATCTAATGAAGGCACAGCATTCCATTACACACTCCAGTAGGTTATCCAATTAAGTAATATTCACCTAACATTAAACTGCATTCACTGTGAATGAGATTCCTTTTGTTTCTCATAAAAATTAGGACAAAGAGAAATCCCTTTGAACTGGGAATCCCTGTTTTACTTTGTAATACCTTGTTGACAAGGTAAGTTACTTTTAACTTACTCTCATTAAAATTCTCTCTTGTTTATCTGTCCACATCTCTCCTTTGTCTGTATTGATATTTCCCATCTATTCATTCATTCATTCTTTTCCTGTCTTTCTAACATCAACTTGCATGACAATATCTTTCCATCATTGGTAAACAGATCCATCAAAGGTGATTAGAAATATTTTATGAACCACTAGCCAACTATAATTTCAAGCAATAGATTAGTTGCTATACTTTTCATCTTTCACTCCTTCCCCTCAAATATATTTTATTATTCATTATGCTTATAGTAGAGGAATTAAAAAATGGAGTTCCTACTTCCAAAGGTGGCTTTGAAAGAAAATAAAACAGTGATGACGTGATTAAAGATAACAGGAGAGATACTCTACCACTAACAATAACTCTGTGTGTGTGTGTGTGTGTCCCCTTCATTTGTAACAGCAAATAAACCTGGCATTATGTGAGTCTTACCCTAATTCCTCATTAAATCATGGCTGAAAGTTTTCACCACTTCAAAGGAATACTACTCTATAAAGTTCCTATCTAACTTCTCTCCCTACAGCAAAATAAATTAATTTCCAAGGATGACACCCTTAAATTTGTTTCAACCCCTCCTTTGAAAGTCTCATCTAGAAGTCATGAAATTTACATACAAGTGGTAAAATATGGAAAGTATCATGCTAAGCGAAGTGAGTCAGAAAGAGAGGGATAGACATAGAAAGATTGCATTCATCTGGGGGATATAAAATAACAAAATATGAGATTAATACCCAAGAATAGCTGAGATCAACACCAGGAGGATTACTCCATAGTTTAGAGGCCAGCCGGGTATTCTAGGGGAAAGGACAGTTCAGATAGAGAAGGGAGCACCAAATGGAGGGTGTTTGGAGGATCCTCCCAAGAGGGGAGATGCAGGTTGAAAGTAGACTGGACTGAACATGTTTGCCACTCAATGCCTCTTTTGTTGATCACAACACCCAAAAGGAGAGAGAAAACAAAAGGGAATGCCCTGCCACAGTGGCGGGGGGGATGGGGGGAATGGGGGGGGGAGGGATATTATCCTTGGTGGTGGAAAATGGGCACTGGTGGAGGGATGGGTATTTGATCATGGTATGACCGAAATCCAAGCACAAAAATTTGTAAATCTACAACTGTACCTCATGGTGTTTCACTAATAAAAAATAAATTCAAAAAAAAAGAAAACTGAAGATGACCATTCTTAGAGTAAATGTTACCAATAAAATTATTTTAAAATAAAAAAAAGAAAGTCTCATCTAGAATCCATAAAAAAATACATTGAGGAAGTAATTTCAGAGAATATAAAGAAATGAGTAAGAATAGTCAATATGAAGAGAAGGGGGAAAAAAATAAAATATTTGTGGAAAATTCTACTTTCCAAGGATGAGACAGAGCTCTGACAGATTTGTCCTGCAACAGATTGGTCCCCCAGCAAAATATTAAGTACATTTATAATTGAAAATAAGAGTCCAGAAGATGAACAAACGGATATAGATTCATATCTGACCAAGAGTTGTTGTTTAAGTTGTCACTGTTATTTTCTTATGGAAACAAAATTTATGTCTGAAGGCCAGAAACAAAAGGTAGGCAAGAATGAAGAAAAAAAGGGGAAAAATTGGTTTAGTCTCTATATAAAATAGTTTAAAAATGTCTAAAAATAAAACAAAAACACACCACCAGAATTACCATACTAATCTAGCAATACTAACCTAGCAATTCTATTCCACTTCTTGGTATGTATCCCAAGAACATAAAAGCTAATTTAAAAAAAAAAAAGATATATGCATTGTATTTATTGAAGTACTATTATACCACAGCTAAGAATGGGAAACAGCCCATGTGCCCCCAAACAGATGGATGAAAAAACTAATTGTGGCATACATACACAGTGAGATACTACTCAAAATATAAGAAAACGGCATAATCTTGTATTTTTCTGCAATCTGGGTGTATTAAAAAGGTGTCACATTAATTCAAAAGGAGAAAGACAATGATCTCACTCCCATGAGGTAAAAAACAATGAGCAAGAGAAGAAACAATGTCCACTGAAAACATACCCATAGACCTGCCAATTGATTTTGTCACTTTCTACACAAAAGTAACGATACCTCCAGCTCATGTGTTCTAGACACACTCCTTAGAGAACAAGAGAAATCAATAGACAAGTCCTCAGAACTACAGTTACGAAGGCAAAAGGACGTGGTTAAGAACTGTGCTAGGGACAATGGTGAATGAATACAATTACTTTGTTGGTCAGTGTGGTAACACTGTACTCATAAAAAAAAAAATAAACATTTACACTCTTGTAAACCAATAGTTCTGCAATTAAAAATGTGATAAATAAAAGCTTTAAAATGTCAAAAAAATTAAAAATAAAGGACAAACTAGCTCTTAAAATGTTACATTTATTTTGAGTATTCCATCCATCCTATTTTTAAGTAAAGTAATACTCAAAGGAGAGTAACTATGACCTGTAAGGATAGATTTTTGTGCCTTCATGTGAATCCCACTTATTCATTAAAATTCCAATCACCTCAGAATGTTCTAAAAAGTACAGCCCTGTGGGTCAATCAACTCTGAACCTAGGGAATACGTTCCCTGGGAAAACAGGTGACTACAAAAAAAACAAACAAATAATTGTTTTTGTTTTTGACTCCCTAGTTTTTGGTTCTCTGTTTATTCTACTCCACCAAATCTATAAGACCTCTATTTTTCTCTTCCTTATCCTCCTTTTCTTTCCTTCATCTTTCCTCCTCTTGACTTCCATCTGACTGCAGTCCCATTAAGTCCGGAGAGCCACCAGAATGACTCAGGGTTTCTCAAGCTCTCATTGATCAAAGGATAATTCCTTGTTTTGAGGGACTGTCCTAGTCACTAGAAGATGTTCACCAGCAACTGTGGCCTTTACTTAAGATTCCAGTGGCACCCAAATCCTTTCTAGTCATAAACATAAAAAAAAATGTTCAAGTTGCCAAATGTACCAGATAAGGGGCAAATCTCCCCCAGCTGAGAACAGCTGGGGTAAGTGAATCTGCCTCAATTCTTTTCCCAGTAACTTTATGATTTATAGTTAATTAGGGATAAAATTAAGTTCATGGAGGAGCAGAGAGAAACTTCTACTGAAGGTGGGCTCAGGAAGCATCATTATCAAAAAGAGAGACAGTCTTTTTTTTTTTATGAATTCTAGTTTCTCTGCCAAGTTCAAGAACATCCTGAATCTGCAAGCACAATGGATTTTGCTTGTCTAATTTATCAGTTACAGATACATGAAATGCCATTAGGATGAAGGGGTCTTTCTATTTTCACCTCAGAGATGGAGTAGGCAGGAATTTTCAGCAAGCTATAAATATCCAACACATTCTGAGGTAACTCATAATGCCTTGTTAGGTTAATACAAGGTGTCATTTTTGAGCATTAGTGCTTTGTTGGCAATTCACTCTGAATTTGGGAAAGGAAGAAACCAAAGCAGTGAAATGCTTAAATGGCTAAGAGCTATCTTATAGCTCATGAACACAGTATCTTGGGTACTTGCACTTGTTTCTCTTCTGGTTTTCTCTTGAGTTTTATCTAGGCTTAGGAAAGTCAGATAAAATCCCAACTTGGAATCAATCAGTGAGCAGATAGGAATGTCTCAAGTTGTTTTTACTTTTTTAAAAAAATATTGATATTTATATATTTTAATCAGATGAATTCTCCCAGTGTATTTACTGCTAGGGCAAACATAAGGAAGGTGACCAAGCATCAAGGGAGGGTCTTCTGATAACCCTGTTTCCGGCTAGTCTTTCTCCTACGCCTGCCACTCACTTACTCACTATCTCTGACCCAGACAGATGACAGGGTCTGACAGGTCAGTTTCTAAATCAGGAAATGAAAAGACCATGCCTCTAAATTTCTGCCACTCTATTTTATCACTTTGTACACAAGAGTAATGATGCCTCCAGCTCAAATGTTTCAGACAAACTCCTCAGAAAATTAGAGAAATCAATGGACTTCCATAGTCACTTGAGGTTGCTAGAGAAACAGCCAGTAGGAAGAATACTGAGCTCTATTGAAAAAGAAATAAAGTGAAATGTACCTTTTAGTAATTTGTGCAACAACAAAGGCCAGATTCGTAGGTAGTGTGCCTTAATGTAAACACACGCAAAGTGATTTTTCATCACTGGAGCCAGACTCTAGAATCATGGGGTGCTTCGGAAAATAAATGCACGGACAAGTAAGAATACCAACGGCACTGATGCTATTAAGCCTTACAATAACAAGGCTGATTTGGCTGAAGGTTCAGAGTATTTACTGGCAGGAGGAGAAACAATACAAAGAAGACCATAAGGTATAGATTCCTTTGAAGTAGATGCTTTTGTTGTTTATGCCAAAGGATGTTTAAATGGAGGCATCGGCTATAGCAAAATAGACACAAAAAGTCAAAAGTGAGGTGCCAAGCCATGATTTATCAATTTAGACATCTGGACATCCTTCACCCATGTGGATGTGGAGGTAGAGATGGTCAGGGAGTAGATTTACATGATGGGTGTCCCTGGCTTGCTAGGTACGCCATACTCCTAGCAGGGAGGGTACTTGGCTCCTGAGAGAAAGGTTTTTTTTTTTTTTAAATTTTATTAGTGACAAACCAAGAGGTACAGTTGTAGACTTACAAATTTTTGTGCTTGGGTTTCAATTATACAATGATTAAGTACCCATCCCTCCACCAGTGCCCATTTTCTACCACCACGGATCCCAGTATCCCTCTCACCCCCTATCCCCCCATCCCACCCTGCCTCTGTGGCAGGGCATTCCCTTTTGTTCTCTCTCTCCTTTTGGGTGCTATGGTTTGCAAAAGAGGCATTGAGTGAAAATCATGTTCAGTCTATAGTCTACTTTAAGCATGCTTCTCCCATCCTGGGAGGATCCTCCCAACCCCCTTTATTTGGTGCTCCCTTCTCGATCTGAGCTGCCTTTCCCCCAGCGTGTGCGGCTGGGCTCAAAGCCACGGAGTAAACCTCCCATACTTATCTCGGCTCTTCTTGGGTGTTAGTGTCCTATTTTGTTACTTAATGTTCCCCAGATAAATGCAATCTGAGAAAGGTTGTTTTTTGTTTTGTTTTGTTCTAAAATTTTTTTTAAAAATTGAGACATTGGGATTTTAAATATTGTTAGTCATATTTTCATCATTCCATACCACATGTACCACTGAGAGATTATTTCCCTCCACCAATGTCCCAAGGACCTTTTCCCCAACCCCCATCATCCCCACATAAGCTCATTTCTATCAACAAAATCTTCAGTTCTGATGACTCTGATCATTAGCTGTTTCCTTACTCTGTTTCTTCTTTTATCTCACATTTGACACAGATCTCACTCTCTCTCTCTCTAATTGTGGAGGTGGTGACACCCGCGTACATACAGGTAAACTCCTGGAATAGAGCTAAACTCCTGGAATTCCATAAAATAGTAAATAAATGACAAACTGATAAAGTAATTTCCCCCCAAATTCTAAATTTTCTACAGGTATATAAATTAAAAAAATTAATATCATGAATAGGTCTGTGCTAACACATTTTCAGATTTATATGAAATAGGTAAATTCTACAAATGTCAAAATAGAAAGAGTGAAGAGGGTTAAGAAAAAAGTAAGAGGATCTGAATAGACCTACAGAAATATAAAAGTGTGTTTTATCCTAAGAGCAGGAATATGGGTTCCATTCAAAAATAATATAGGAACCTCAGGAATGCTGCATGTGGCCCGTGTGGCCTAAGATCATACTATGCACTGGTATTTGAAGAGAAACCAAAACGAGGAAGAAGTTGGTGGTAGATACCAGCTCAGGAGGGGTGGGGAAGTAACTGGTCTCCCAAAGATGGTTCGGGCAAAGAGTATTTGAGTGTTTTTTTACAAATGAGAAGTGGGGTACAGAGAGAAGCAGTCTGGGTTTTGAGACTTTGTCCAAAAGACATCACAGATGAGTCAAGCTGCATTTTAGAACACTTGAGAAGCACACAGCCCTGGATGTTAGTAAAATCATCCTGGACCAGGAACACATTGATTTTAGAAGTAAAGTTGACAGCAAGAGCTGTGAGAGCAGAAAGACTAGCAGGAAAATGGAGCTTCAGGGCTGGAGCAATAGTAAGGGGGTAGGGTGCTTGCCCTGCACTCACTCAACCTGGGTCCAATTCCCAGCATCCTTTATGGTCCCTTAAGTACCACCAGGAGTCATCCCTGAGCTCAGTATCAGGAGCAAGTCCTAAGCACAGCCAGATGGGGCCCTCAAACAAACAAAATGGAACATGAATGTTGACTGCAACTTTTTCTTATATGAGCCAACAGCATCTTTTCCTGCCAAGATGTCTGGGTTTTCAAGTCACGGTAAGCACTTCACTGCATAATCTTTTTTCAAATGAACTGGGAGAAAATTCATAGTCTAAATTTGTGCTAGACCCTTCTGGAAAACAGTATGGATGATTCTCAAAAAATTAGAAATTCAGCTCCCATTTGACTCAGCAATACCATTCCTGGGAATATATCCCAAAGAGGCAAAAAAGTGTAGTCGAAATGACATCTGCACTTCTATGTTCATTGCTTCACTGTTCACAATAGCCAAAATCTGGAAAAAACCCGAGTGCCAGAGAACAGATGACTGGTTAAAGAACTTTGGTACATCTACACAATGGAGTACTATGTAGCTGTTAGAAAAGATGAAATCATAAAATTTACATACAAGTGGTACTACATGAAAGTATCATGCTAAGTGAAATGAGTCAGAAAGAGAGGGACAGACATAGAAAGATTGTAATCATCTGGGAAATATAAAGTAACAAAATAGGAGACTAACATCCAAGAATAGTTGAGATAAGTACCAGGAACTTCACTCCATGGCTTGAAGGCCAGTCACACATGCTAGGGGAAAAGGCAGCTCAGATAGAGAAGGGAACACCAAATAAAGGGTGTTGGGAGGATCCTCCCAGGATGGGAGATGCTTACTGAATGTAGACTATAGACCGAACATGATTGCCACTCGATGCCTCTTTTGCAACCCTCAGCACCCAAAAGGAGAGAGAGAACAAAAGGGAATGCCCTGCCACAGAGGTGGGATGGGATGGGGGGATGGGGGGATGGAGGGCTACTGGGATCATTGGTGGTGGAGAATGGGCACTGGTGGAGGGATGGGTACTCGATCATTGTATAATTGAAACCCAAGCACAAAAACTTATAAGTTTATAACTGTACCTCATGATGTTTCACTAATAGAAATTAAAAAAAAGTCATGCTAGACCAGAACTGCTCCCAAACCAGGAAAAGACAGGAGTATCAGAAGACCAACTTTACTTGATTCCCTGCATAAACTCCATCCCTAGGAAAGATGGAAACTGAAATCCAAATGAGTTTTTGTTAAAACATGGACTTCTTTTGATCATAAATTAAGAAACAAGGAGAGTCAGCAAGATGTTACCTGGTAATGAACTCTCTGGGAGCCAGAAGAAACTGACTGCAGGTCCTAATGGGAAAATGGGGGGGAAAAATCCATATCTTAAGATTAGTTCAAATCAGCAGCTTCCATAACTGTCTCAACTGAAGACCCAATTTCATATCATTACGTGCATCCGAGTTCATTAAGGTTAAATAAAATAAGATCCTGCAAAAAATTTTTAAAAATGCCAAATTCAACTAAGAGGATTAGGGCCACTTAGCTACTGAAATTCATGAAACCTACATAAATGCAGGTAAACACTGTATTATTTCCCAGATAGCAAAGACCGGATGTAAGAGAGGCAATTTGTTTATATAAATGGGGAGGTCATTTTAAATTAGCACCAGAACTTTTGGCTTGTGAAGAGTCTAGAAGAAAAATCTCCTTAAGCACTTAGAAAAAAAATCATTTCTCTTACACCAAATACACTCTGTCATGGTAATTGTGTTTACACAGTTAAGTTGCTTAGCAAACACAGGTTTTCATAGACTATGAAGAGAAAATCACCCACCACCTTTGCATTATCACGAAGCACAAATTAACAGGGTGGAAATGAATGAGGTTTTGCTGGCAGATGGTGAGAGCCTAGCTCCCTTTTAAGGTTTTATAACTAAGCTGTCCCCACCATCATGTCCTGCAGGCATCCTCATTAATGAGTCCAGGGATTCTATTTGCAGATGGCAGCGATCCTGGCCACCTCTGTCTGCTGCCTATGGGGCTTTATCGGCTTCTTCTCTGTGCCCAAGTGAATTTTAAAAGTTTTCCTCCTTGGATTCTTCCAGGAGGGGAGATGCATGTTGAAAGTAGACTATGGACTGAACATGTTTGCCACTCAATGCCTCTTTTGCAGACCACAGAACCCAGGGGGAGAGAGAGAACAGAAGGGAATGCCTTGCCACAGAGGCAGGGTGGGATGGGGGTGGGTGGGAGGGATATTATCCATGGTGGTGGAAAATGGGCATTGATGGAGGGATGGGTATTTGATCATTGTATAATCGAAACCCAAGCACAAAAAATTGTAAATCTAAAAAAAAAAATAATGAATGTGATCAAAATAGAGAGAAAGTTAAGTGGAAATCATCTGCCTCACAGGCATGGGGAGGGGTGGGGTGGGGGGCGTATATTGGGCTTCTTGGTGGTGGAAAATATGTACTGGTGAAGGGACGGGTGTTTGATCATTGTATGACTGAGACTTAAACTTGAAAGTTTTGTAACTGTTCTCACAGTGATTGAACAAATAAATTTTTAAAAAATCCTTAAAAAAAACAAAGAAACTAGAGCAGAGCAATAGGACAGTGGATAGGATATTGGTGCCCTAATAACTGCTGGAATTGATAACTGAATGCAGAGCTAGGAGTAATCCCTGACTACAATGGGTGTGGCTACAAAAAAAAAAGTTTTCCTCCTTGAGGACTGGAGAGAGAGTATAGAGGGCAGAGAGCTTGCCTCGCATGTCGCAGACCTAGGTTCTATCCCTGTCACCACAAATGGTCCTCTCAGCACTGCCAGGAGTGATCAGAGTTCAGAGTGAGGTGTGACGCCCAAGCAAAAAACCACACTTTTATTTCTCTCTCTCTCTCTCTCTCTCTCTCTCTCTCTCTCTCTGTTTGCTCTTTCCCTTTTGTAAAACAAGAATGCCATTTTTAATTGACTATGGGTGTGATAAGCATGCCAGTGGATTGATTTTTCATAAAATCAATTCATCAGACATATTTTTCTAGCATAACACTTTAGGTGACTTTTTCTTTTTCTTTTTCTTTTTTTAAGGAAAGATAAGAAAAAGATTTGAAGCGGTCACGGTTCACTTCTTTAAGGCAGGCTTGTTGAGTGATGTTCCACAAGAAAATACATTCTTTTGAAGAATGAGATGCCAGATCTTCCAAGAATATTGATTTAGGCCTGAGATACATACTAAAAAGTTCACAAATTTTAACACGTTAAAACTATCCTTGGTAAAAATAGTCAAAGAGCCACAGGTATAAAAGTGGCTGACTCTTCTCTTACCTATATTCAAATTTCCCACATCATATTAAAACATTTTATATTCATGATTTCATCTCTGTCCTTAATGATGCTAAGGAGAAATTTAATAGTGTTTACATCATTTCTTGCTTCCTTTTTGAATTGGTTACCACCAAGAGAAACTGAACCTGATGTTTTAATCTAAGTGGCTCTCACTTTTAGGGATTTTGATCACGATCACAATCATCCTGTTGTTTGTCGATTGCCTCGAGCAGGCCCCAGTAACGTCTCCTTCGTCCTAGCTCTGAGATTTTAAAAAGTGCCATATTCAAGGCTCTTTCAGGGTTAGGAGAATGAGACCCATCATTGTTACTGGTATTTGGCATATTGGGTACACCACAGGGAGTTTGCCAGACTCTGCCGTGTGGGCAGTTTACATTTGGTAGCCTGCCAGGTTGTCCAAAGTAAGAATGAGATAACACCCACAAACTGGCCCCCTAGTGCTGTGTAATCCCATCAACGGCCAAGACACAGAGACTATAGGGATTTTGAACACTATATATTTGCTTTACTTGTGACAGACTATATAATGTGCTTTCTGGAAGAGAATTGGTCATATTGGATTACCTATCAAAATTATTGATAGATACATCAATAGCTTAAAAACAAATGTCTAGACCTCACCCAAGAAAATGACTCTAATGTGCATCTTTTAACAAGAAACATTAATAAGGAAACAGTTTTTCAGGCCTTTTTCCATTTGTAGATTGAAGGCGATGATCATGTTCCCTTTAAGTTTTTTATTTTATTTTAATTTATTTTTGCTAAAACAACCCCAGTGATGGGTATAGATCTAATATGTCCTGGTGTCTTCTAAATTCATGGAAATGTCTTCTATGCCCCCTTTGTTTCTCTATGGAATGAACCAGATTAAGGGAAAAGAATAGAGAAATTATTCCTTTGAATTATGATACAAATTTTAAATAAGCATAGGTTTTTATTTTCCATGAAAGTTATGGTTAAAAATAGTCTAGCTATCTCTGACAGAAGTCTGTATAACATATAAAACAGCCAATAATTTTAAATCTCTGTTTTCCTTCATGATTTACCAGTGTCCTCTGAAATTCTCTGTAGGTTTTTTCTAAAAAAAAGTGTGGCAAGAAAGACAGATGTTTTCAACTGAAGTTCTGGGATACCCTTGAACAATATTGCACTTGCCCATTCCACCATCTTGACCAGAAAAACGAGCAATGAGGGAAGGAAGGAAGGAGGTATAGCGGATGCTTAAAAGACATGATCACCTCATTTTCCATTTCCTCCCCCAGCCCCAACACTTTGTACATAATTTAAGAGCAGATATATGTAGCTGATAAATCTTTACAAAGATAGAAAGTTGAAGAAATAATAAATTTTCTAAAAAGAAAAAAATAACAAAACTCACCTCTTGTAGACGATCTATGTACATACGGCAAGTCTCCAAATCACAGTCTCCACGTACAACTAGAATACCCAGAGGGATGGCTAAGGGCGAAGGAAAGAGAAAAGTCTAAAATGACATATTTGAATTGTCCATTTTGACATAAATGTGTCTCTTGTGGCTAATAAAAAGTTCTAATATTATAAATAATATTTCCATTGAAAAAGCCAAGTACCCAAGGGTGATAGTGCAGATGGCAGGGTGCTTGCCTTGTGCATGGAGGACACAGGTTCAATCCTGGCAATACATATGGTTCCCCAACCCCACCAGAAATGATCTCTAGGTACTGAGTGAGAAATAAACCCTGAGCACTGCTGGATGTGGCCCCTAAATAAATGAAAATAAACAAATAAGCACAAAACCAAGTACCCTCTCTTTTGATCTCAATCTCTTCACTTCTGCAGTTATCATACACTTTCTCTCCATGGTCATGTTGTCCATGGCCTTGCACCTGGCCTACATCTCATTGTGTCTTGGTGGCCCTGAAATGAATGTAATGTCAGAAAAAATCTAGATGTGCAGGATCTGGGAAGCAACTCTCAGACAGCTGATTACATGTGCCTGTGTTTGAAGCAGCCCATGTATTGGAGAGAGATGCAAGAATCTTGGTTGTGGATTCTTCCTCCTTTCCCTCCTGAATGCCTTGAACTACTCAGTCAGTTTGCAACAGTTCCCTATGTAAGCTTCCCAGAGCACAATTACTGCATGGTAACTAACACAAACATGCACACACACACACACACACACACACACACACACACACACAAATTCCATAAGACTTGTATCTTAAAAGTTCACTAATTTTAGACACAGAGATAAAGATTTTTCTCTCCTGTTGAGCATGGGCTGACATATGCTATGGCATACAGGAGCCCTAGGTCCAACACCTTGTTGACCTCTGTAACACCACGTGGCCTGAGTATAAGCTAGAACTTGGGGAAAGATGGCCAGTGAATGGCAGTTTGCATGACCAGATCATTTTGCAGTCAGATCTTTGCAGGTAACAAAAGGAATAGGATCATCAAAGCAGAGGAGGCAGGAAAAATGCAAGATCATATGATTAATTGTTTGATATCAGAAACAAGGAAGTATGTCACTAATGCAAACTATCCCCATGTCTGACAAGAAGATACCAGTTCCCTGCCTCAGAACTAGCCTTGATCAAAATATGGTAACATCTGACAACCTTAGGTTTCAACTGCTTCGTCATAGTTTATCTTGCCCGCTGATATCAACAAAAGCGCTTTCTTGACCCATATTTTTAACAAACAGGAGACTCTCTGGTCAAGCTGGGAAACGGGGGCCAACAGGGCTTCTTTGCCCTGTGGACTGCTCCTTCCTTTGTCAGTCCATCAGTTTTCTCCCTACCATTTTTGAAGGGTCAGATCAATCGATCAGCTGCGGATGTGTGTACATGTATGTGTGGTGGTCTTTAGTCAGTTCATTGTCTGTCTGTCTGTCTGTCTGTGTGGAACACTCGAGTGCTGGTACCAGGTTGAAATCAGAAGTAGAAATTCTTGAGAAGTCAGTGATATGCAACTCAGTGATTGAAGGAATGCAGTTGTTTTTGGAACTTGTTAGACAAGGTTTAAATGAAGATTTCTTATCAGAAGGTTGAGCCTACAGGGAAAGCAGAATTCTCAATCTAGATTTCTTATTAGAAGAACATTAATGATTAGTAACAGTTGAAATCCTTTTGAACTTAAGAATCTGTACTATCTAGAAGAGCTGTGGAACTAGAGTCTGAAACTAAAATGAAATAAAGTTCAGAGAATGCAAGGCTTTATCTTACAAGCCTCAGCCAATTGTAATGAGGAATTTAGCTGTTTTACAAACAACAGAGGTACATAAGCCACTAAAATAAAGTTTCCTCATATTAATTAATAGTTTTCTTATGTTACCATAAACATTGACAGTCCAAGTGCTTTTTCTATGCTAATATCAAAGTTTGGTAAAAACTAAAGGGCTTTTTCTGTGTCTGAAAACATGTTTGTATTCTTGTGGAATTGGTAAAAGTATCTGGTGTAGAAAGCTTATGATTGAAATAACTAAGGGACAAGAACTATTGAAATTAAGCAAAAGAGGGTTTACCATGTTTTATATTAATTGGCAGTTCAAAGGTTTTATGCTGTTATATCAATGTACATATTTGTATTTGCATTGGATTAGAATATTTGACCTAGAAAATCTTGTGAGTTGAAATAATGTGGTACATAAAACAGGTTCATGTTTATTTTAAAATATGAGTTTCTAGAGTTATAAAATTAGTTGCAAAACTTATCCTACCAGTGGTTTTTATTTGATCTCTGAGACTTTTGGTAACTAAAATTTCTAAAGGTACCTAGCAAAGAATTATGAGTGATCTCAGATGTCATCTTGATAGTCTGAAGCCATAGCATTGCACCTTGGTGAAAGTATGAGATAACTGTATTGTTAATCAGCTTGTCCTGTATGTGAAAATGCATGCTATTATTATGATAACTTTATTTCATGCCAAGCTTTGTCTCCAGGTATCAACCTAGTCCTGACCTTGGCAGAACTTTGTACACAAGTGTAAAATGCTTTCTGTTCTATGGTAATCTGAGTGTTTAATCTTTTTGCATTTGTGTTTTCCTAGAAATCAGAATTCTAAAATGTCTCTTGGTTAATTTCTAATGTAAAGTGAACTTTTGCCCAATGAATATATGTTGTAAGAACTTTAGTTGTGAGCATCTCTAAAGCCTTTTAAAATATCTATAGAACTGAGGTAATGCTTTTGAAAAGGTACTGCAGAGTATTTTTGTCATGTTAAATGAGATGATTGGTAAGTAGTGTCCAAACTTGGGAGATCATGTGGTACTAAGTTCAGTAAAATAAGAGTTCAAACTTGTGGGATGACTCTTGGGAATATAGACATGTGTCTCAAGTCAGAAAGATACTGGACGGATTATCCAGACTCCTGTTACAGTGCTCTTAAGATAATTGAATTTTTCAAAAGTTGCAGGAAATCAAGGGTTTTGATATGGGATTGAAAACACATGTTAAACGGTATGCTTTATCTCTACAGATTTTAGCTTCTCTGACTAGGACCCACAGCAAACAGGTGTATTACATCTCTGTGAGTAAAATGAAATGCTTGCTTTTCTCTTCTTTTATACCTTCAGTATGTTTTTTGATGTTTCATGGCACTATGTTGGTTTGCATAAATCCAGATAAGTCTTTCCTCTCTGTAATAGGGTCTACCCCTCATGCAGACAGGAAAAAACCAACTATGGGACCCCAAAGCCCTCTTCCAGGGAACAGTCAGGGGATCTGTCTAAATGACAGGAGCAGGGATTTAACAGGTACTGTTTTCAAGTACCCTACAAACCTCAGGGCGACCCTAGAGGCAGGCTGGCTCGAGGAAAGAGTAGAAATCATCACTGCTATGGAGAATGAGGAATCCAGGACTCTGTAATGACTAACTCAGTCTGGGCCTACTCTCAGCGTCAAGGAAAAACCTGGAAACCAGGATTTCTCCCACCCCTGAAGAAGGGATGGGATGGACTCCTTTCTGCCAGGACATCTCTGTGGAAAATGAGGCCCGAAGGCTCGAGGCCATCCAGTTCGTCGCGGGACATCTTATGGCCAGGCCTGGGTAACCCTGACGTGCCAGATAAGATTAATGCCACTTTTGGTTTGTCTCCTGTCTTTAGTCGATCCCCAGGACTCAGTAAATAATGCGGTATCCCAAATGGAGAGTTCTCTAATCTTACTGTGTTTATGCAAAAGAACAAGCCAGGTTTGTTAAACTATCTTGCAAAGTTTTAAAATGAAGGTGGAGAGAAAACCATGTTTCTGCAACTCGTTTTTTGTAAGAACCAGATTCTAATTCTACAGAGGTGATTGAATAAATGTATTTAATCTTGGTCTAAAAGGTACCCCTCTTTGGGAAATTTAGATAAAACTTGGTTACTCTCTGTAGGTAAACAGCCTAATGTATAAAGGAACTCAATGTTATGCATGCTGTCACTAGCTCGATCAGAGCTTTACTAGGGTGAAGCTCATCTCAAAGTGCAGAATTGCTTTCCCCCAGTCTGTGAATTGGCCAAGGTGTCAAGAAAGGGCATCTAAACTGGTTAAATTAGAATGGATTAATATCTAGTTCTGAAATACTGTGAATTTTCTTTCTATACTTTATTGCATCTCATTTTCTGTGAACAGTTATTTGGAAAGAAGAAGGATATTAACAGCTCTTAATTTTTGTTGCATCATGGGATTAACACCAGAGAATATTTCCTCTAAGCCAGAATGCTCTGCAGAAGAGGAACCATGGACATTGGAGGTTTCCAAAGGAAGTTGATGGATTTACCCAACAAGGAAAGTTACTAACTCCTGGACCTATGCAATGGAATATTATTAAAGGGTTATGCTTTAACACCAGTGAAAACCATCTTCCATGGAAAGGAACTGAATAGCAAGTAAGGTAGAAGTAATTCAGAACTGTGCTTTCTGTGCCATTAATGAATCTAGAGGAAATCCTGAGCCTCCTCTCCTAACACCTGTTCAGCATCAAGGAACTTAGAGGAGGATCAGCAGCTTGACCTTATGCAGATGATCAAATGCTCATACGTTCAAGCTATAAATACCTGTTGGTTCTCATTGAGAGCTTCAGTGTATGGGCAGAAGCTTTTCCTATCTGTACTGAGAAAGCCAGAGAATGGCTTGGTGTTTCTGTGTCCAGTAGAAATATCTGGACACAGGAAGTCATTTTTCTTTCAACCAAACCTGCAGGTAGAGTTATTCCTTTCCATTATTTTAATGATAGATATGGGTATGGCATTATGTCGCTTTGGTTTCTGTTGCTTTAACTCTTTGTTTTTTAAGACAGCAAACAAAATTGTCCTTGCTGGGTCAGAAAGGACCTTCTACTCCTCCCAGGGTCTAACCATTTCAAAGTGATAACCCTCAGTCTAATCGAACTGATTTTTTCTTTCAGATAACTTCAGGAACCCAACCAATTCATTGCTGAGGGCCACTAAAAGCTGAGGTAGTATGAGATTTCACCCCTTGTGTAGGCAGGGCCAGCGTCCCATTGTCAGCATGAAGCAGCTCCAGAAGATGGACCTTCTGCCATTCTCCCTTAAAGATTTAAGGTGGTAGAATCTCTAGGGGGGATTTGATGTAGGCAGGTAGATAGGGAAAGGCTCTCTGCAATGAAACAAAGTCTCATAGAAGAATTCTAGGACCAACCCACCCTGTGGAGACAGAGAATAAGGACTTGATAAGACCATCCCCAGACCCTGAAGATATGGGCCTCCTCCCCATGAAATTCCTCCTTTCCGAGAACCCCCCTTTCAATCCGGTTGACTCCAGCGACCCAGCCCCAAGGTGATTCCAGGACATTCCAAGTCAGATGATTCTCGAACCCCTTTTCAATCCGGTTAACTCCAGCGACCCAGCCCCAAGGAGATTCCAGGACATTCCAAGTCAGATGATTCTCGAACCCCCTTTCAATCCGGTTGACTCCAGCGACTCAGCCCCAAGGAGATTCCAGAACATTCTGAGTCAGAAGGATCTATAAGAACCAGCTCGAGAGCCCACTTGGCGCTCTCTCCACCCTCGGAGAAGCCCGCGTTCCCTCTGGACGCGTTACTCTCTCTCTCTTACTCTCCATTCACCCGCTTATCTGCTTATCCCTTTCTCTCCCTCTCCAAAAGCCTCCAAATAAAACCTGTTACTTCACTGCTCGTCTACTCCTGAAATTCTTTTCTGCGAGCGAGACAAGAACCCCAGAAACCTTGGGTAAGGCTTGGGACTGGTCTCTCCTTTCCTGCGAAGAGCAAATTCTCGCCCCAGCTTGAGTCCGTGGCTCCCCGAGCAATCGGGTGGCGGGGATTAACTCCCGTGCCGAGAAGATCAAGCGGACTTCAGGTGTGGCTTGACGGCCACCTTGTGGGGTTGGCGGGGCTCAGGCCCGTGCCGAGCAGGTGCTCGCTGCAGACTTTACTGGTCCTAGCCTACCCAGGGTTCCGGGTGGCAGAGGAGGGTGGGGAGAAAGTGGCCGTCTTTCTCCTCCCCACTTCACATAAGTCACCCGTGGGGCCCACCGACATCAGTACCACATGGACCCTGAGCGCTTCTGGTAACAGTCCCCAAGCACAGAGCTGGGACAAGTCCCTATGCACCACTGGCTATACTTCCCACCCTCCAAAAAAGCCCAACTAATTTTAAAGATGGTCAGTATAAATGTGGAAATAGCATCATTTCAGTAACAAACACAAGCAGCTATTAAGTCCCCATTCCAATGGTGGCAAATGTCACTGTGGCCTTAGTTGAGCAGGAAGCAGCTTGTGACCCCTCTAATACAGGAAAAAGAACCTCTTCACCAACTTAAACTAATGTATGTGAAGATTTATTATTTAAAAATACAGTTACAGGGTCTGGAGAGATAGTTGAGGGATTAAACTGGCCTTGCATGTGCCTGACATGACCCTGTAGGCTCCCAGGCATTACGTATAGTCCCTTGAACATCACCAGGGGTTCTCCTGAGCACCACTGGGTGTGGTTTACCCCAACCTCCCTATCCCTAAAATCACCTCCAGGGCACCATACTGTGACCATTGAACACTACACCACCAGAGATAATCCCCACATAAATAAGATTAAAATACAGTTGCAATATTATATCAATAATTTAACAACAAAACTTGGAAATCTTGAATCAACTACCTAAAGACTGGCAAGTAGATGATATGATGGTGGTATCCACTAAAGATTTTTTAAATTAGTTCATTAAACTTTTTTTTTCTTTTGGGTCACATCCAGCGATGCACAGGGTTTACTCCCTGGCTCATGCACTCAGGACTTACTCCTGGCGGTGCTCTGGGGACCATATGGGATGCTGGGAATCGAACCTGGGTCGGCCGCATGCAAGGTAAATGCCCTTCCTGCTGTGCTATCACTCCAGCCCCATTACACCTATTTTTAAATTCTTGTTTTAAATAAATGGGTCTGAAAAGTGCCCAGGGGTAAGAAAAATTAATAAAATAGAGAATATATTCTACATACATAAAAACCTTGAGTAGCTTCCAAATTAGACATACATATAACCAAAAAATATAACACTAAACATAACATGCCTCTACTAAAAATATGTACTTATTTATTCGGAAGCTATAGGAGTAAACTAATTTTTGCTCAGAGGGTATTTTAGATTGTCTTGAAGGAGATCATGTCCCATTGGTTCTTTTACTTAAAGAACAAGGGTGTGGTAGAGAAAAAAAAGTTTGTTTTACCATTTTACTTCCTAGACTGGTTTCCAATGGGAGCTCAATACCACTAATCTATTTCTTCAGATTACAAAAGTTCTGCATCCATTAAACTTGAAAGCATCCATAATGTTATAAAACTATTCAAGCCATTGAATGAATATGGATTCTCCGACATCAGGAATAACACTTGTCTATCTTCAGAAGCCCATTGGGTGGTAGAGAAATGACAACTATTTAGTAATAGCTTAATAAACAAAGAGGGAAGAAGAAAAGAATCAAGTTCAAGTCAAGTTCAATTCATTTTAAAGGTGAAAGAGAAAAAGTGAACTAAGTCAACTTCTCAGGGTAGACAAAGAAATAAATATTTGGGACAGAAGCAGAGAGTGTGTATTTGGAGTAAAATTTCCCCTGCCTAAAATTCCAGAAACTAAGTCAGAAACTAAAATTTCAGAAACTAGGCCAATCAGCTAAAAGAATGAAAAAAATTCAAGTTTAGGAGAACAAAACCCTGATGAACACATTTTCTCTTCTTGAGTATAGATTACAATACATTAAAAAAAAAAAACCTTAAGGGGTCAGACAAGTAGTACAACAGGTAAAAATTTTGAAAACAGAAAACATCTACAGTTTACATGAGAGCACACATTAGAATCTTTACTAAGGCACTTGCCTTTCAAGCAGCTGATCTGTGTTGGATCCCTGATCCCCTCTGTGGTCTCCTGACCCCCCACCAAGAGGGATCTCTGAGTGCAGAGTAAGCCCTGAGCACTTCTAGGTGTGGTCCAGGAAAACAAAACAACAATAACAAAACTTTACTATGATAATGATGCATCTTTGAAGAGACTGGAAGGGAAATCTGATTAAATCTCTTAGAGTGCTCCCAAAGTACTTATTAATGTGATCATCCTCAGCAAAACCACTACTGAGATACAGATATGGTGAGCTACTGTGATAAGAGAAGAGAGATTTCTATTGAAGAATGTTGCTCTAGAAAGTAAAGTAAAAATTTTGAAAACAGAAAACATCTACAGTTTACATGAGAGCCTACATTAGAATCTTGACTAATGCTTAATACTTGTCCAATAGGTAAATGTAAGAGATTAAATGCAAGTGATAGTTACCTCTTGATATGAATCAAGAGACATATTTTATAGAAATATAGAAAATTGGTCATTCTCACTGATTTTCTTTTTTATTGCCAGTGTTTTGAGTTTATCTTGTTGTAAGTTTGATAACTTGTAAGAAGCTATTTTATACTGGCTGGAGCGATAGCACAGTGGTAGGGCGTTTGTCTTGCACGCAGCCAATATGGCCGACTCGAGTTCGATTCCTCCGCCCCTCTCGGAAAGCCAGGCAAGCTACCGAGAGTATCTTGCCCGCACAGCAGAGCCTGGCAAGCTACCCATGACGTATTCGATATGCCAAACACAGTAACAACAAGTCTCACGATGGAGACGTTACTGGGCCCGCTCGAGCAAATCAATGAACAACGGGAGGACTGTGACCGTGACCAATTAGAAAATGGATATTCCAGATAAGGAATAAAAAGAAAATAACTAGGAAAACGTTATATGTATGTATATATATGCATATATATGTAGGTATATATATATGTTGTATGTATGTATATGTGTATAGTTGTATATGTATATATGTATATGTGTATATCACTTAATCACTTAATCACTTAATCCCCGTTATTCATCGATTTATTCGAGCGGGTGCCAGTAACGTCTCCATTCATCCCGGTTGCGTGCTAGCGTAGCCCAATGGTATCTGTTCGTTTTAGGAACATGTAGAGCCTCAAACCGATCATTTAGGGTCTTGACGAAGAAGTCTGACCATCTTATAGGTGGGCGTCCACGTGATCTTTTGATGTCTCGTGGAATCCAATCAGTAATGGCTCTAGTCCAGCGGTTGTCTGTAAACCTCATTACATGTCCAGCCCATCTGATTTTTGATGTCTTGGCAAATGAGACAGCGTCTCTGATTCTTGAGCGTTGACGAAGATCAGAACTCCGGATTCTATCTCTCATTTGAGTGAATCGTGATATTCCAAGCATAGTTCTTTCGATTCTTCTTTGAGAGACCCGAATAGTGTTCTCATCCTGTTTTCGTAGGGTCCAGGTCTCTGAGGCATATGTTAATGCAGGAAGAATAGTGGAATCAAAGAGATGTGCTCGTAGTTGGAGGTTCTTTGTCCTTTTAGTTATTTCTTCAATGCTCTTGAAGGCATTCCAAGCCGCTCTCTTCCTCCTGCGTAACTCAGGTGCCAGGTCATTCATCATGTTGATTTCTCGACCTAAGTATATATAACTGTTGCATTCGGAGATGGTGGTTCCGTTGAGAGCGAATGGAGCGTCAGGAACAAGGCTGTTTCTCATAAACATTGTCTTCGTAAGATTCAGCTGTAGTCCAACCTTTCCACACTCACGGTCAAAGTCCGCAAGCATTTGTGCCGCTTGGCTGATGTTTGGTGTTATTAAAACGATGTCATCAGCAAAGTGGAGGTGGTGTAGTTGCCGACCATCTATCTTCACTCCCATGTTTTCCCATTCTAGTCGTCGCATGATGTTCTCGAGGGTGGCACTGAAGAGTTTTGGTGAAATGGTATCACCCTGCCGAACCCCTCTCTTGATATGGATGATTACTTCTTTGTAGAATGGTGAGATCTTGGTAGTGAATCCGCAATAGAGCTCACGAAGGATCCTGATGTATTGAGTTTGTACGCCCTGATTGGCTAGGGCTTCCATGACCGCTTCCGTCTCAACAGAATCAAAGGCCTTCTTTAAATCAATGAACGTTAGACAGAGCGGCATCTTGAACTCCCGAGATACCTCAATGAGCTTGGTTATTGTGTGGATATGGTCGATGGTACTGAATCCTTTTCAGAATCCAGCTTGTTCACATGGTTGTCCTTCATCTAGTGTTCTGCTAATCCTATTCAGGATGACTCGAGTGAATAGTTTGTAGATGACAGACAATAGGCAGATTGGGCGATAGTTGCCAATGTCGTGGATGTCTCCTTTCTTGTATAGTAGTACAGTCTTGCTGGTTTTCCATTGGGATGGAACCTTGCATTCAGACAGGTAGCGTGTGAAGAGTCGAGCTAATGTATTGATGAGTACTGATGGTAAGTTCTTCAGGTGTTCAGGTCTGATCTTGTCTGGGCCAGGTGCTTTTTGTTTCTTTACCGACGAGATGGCATGTTGGATTTCGGAAGGGAGAACATTGGGAACGACATATCCATCATGTGGTATGTGGTATGTGGGCAAGTGGATGTGGCTATTAAAGAGATCTGAGTAGAATTCATGAATAATCTTCTCCATTGCCCTTCTGGAAGATGTGATAGATCCATCATGATGTCGGAGGGCAGTCATCTTGGTTTTGTAGTTGGTGAAGGACAGGCGGGCATTACGAATGTTTTTCCCAGCTTCTGCTGCATCTACCAGTACTGCTGCTCTCCTGTTTTTGAGGTCATCCTTGATGGCTTTTCTGCACTGTTTTGCCAGTTCGGACGTTTGCTTGTGGTTGCCTGAGGCACGTGCCACGCCACGTTGGCGAATAAGTTCAAGAGTGTTCGAAGAAAGACGGTTTTTTGTGGTTATCTCTCTCTTGGCATTCCTTGCACAATCATGGAGGTGCTGAATCATTCGATCGTATTCCTCATCAATGTTGTCAATGACGGCATCTTCCCATGTTGCTGCAACAGAGCCAAAGAGTTCCCAGTTGGTGGTTGTTCTGGGAGTCTTCTTCTTAAACCTTGCATTCTTTTCTCCTCGTTCTGTGAGGTAGAATTTTGCACGAAGAAGACGGTGGTCTGATCCCGTTTGGAATTTTGGGACAACAGCAACATCGGTTAGGCAAAACCGCCGATTGAATATGATGTGGTCTATTTCATTGTGGAACCGTCCATCGGGAGACTCCCATGTCCAACGTTTAGATTCAGCCTTTTGGAATTGTGAGTTACCATGGAAGGTTTTGGTTGACATGATGAACTCAGACAGTCTGTCACCTTGTTCGTTCCATTCCAGGCCATGGGTTCCGATGTGGAGTTCATCGACTGATCTTCTTGGTCCTATCTTGGCATTAAAATCACCGACAATGATCTTGTAGAAGGTGTGATCTTCTTTATAGAATTTCTCCAGCTCCATGTAGAATTTCTCAGTTTCTTTTTCACCATAACTGGATGTTGGTGCGTAGACAACAAAGATAGAAACTGCCGGTAGTGAGCCACATTTATTCATATATACATACATATATATGTATATATACAACTTTACTCCTCAAGAAGCTAATTAAAAAATAGTGATTTTTCAGCACTCAAAATGAGAAAGATAACAAAGGGAATGCCCTGCCACAGAGGTAGGGTGGGATAGGGGATGGGGGGAGGGAGGGATACTGGGACTGATGGTGGTGGAGAATGGGCACTGATGGAGGGATGGCTATTCGATTATTGTATAACTGAAACCCAAGCACAAAAATTTGTAAGTCTACAACTGTACCTCATAGTGTTTCACTAATAAAAATTTAGGAAGAAAAAAATAAAAAATAGTGATTTTTAAATAAAGAAAAATAGTGATTTTCGTTGGTATTAGATATGAATTGTTAAGTAAAAGCAAAAAGAAGGCATTCTCCACAGAGTTTCATAGCATGGTTACTGACCTCTTGTCAGAGTTATCCTATGTAGGCAGCAGTGAGCTGTTGAGAGGATTTATGGTTATTCTGTCTTAAACTCAAATCCCAATGCTGCTTTGATCTTCTGAATTACTGAACTTAGCTTTCTGGTCTTGCACAGTACTCAATTCTTCTAATCCTAGAAGATGGTTGTACTTGGAACAGACGACTTCTAGGACTTTATGAAGATTACATGCCACGCGATACTTAAAAATGAATTACCGAAACATAGATGTTAACGCTCCCTTAATCCCTTTATTATCTTTGGAGCATCTTTAGCTAAAAAACAGATACATCCAATCATGTATCTTCTGACTTATCATAACACTCTCAGGATTAGCTGTTAGGAAGGATTAGCTGTAAGTATATCCGAATAATAGATTTCAGTTTATGTAAAATCTCTACTCTTTCTGCAACAGAAAAGTAACCATAGTATAAAATACTGTAATCCGACACTTCTGTTTGTAGTATTTTTACAGTGAAAGAAAAGCAGGAGTGTGTGGGAAACTACCATATTTATTTTACATGACTGACAACAAACTACAACTTCACTGAGCTTTCAACATCTTAATTGGGAGCAGAGAGAGGGCTTATCACCAGAGCGTTCACTTTCTTCTCCCTCTTATTTTGGCCTTCAAAGACTTTACTTGACTCCAATAAGCATCAGCTAATATTCACATAATGAAACTTTTACTGCAGGAAGCAAAAGTAATAGAAGTTAGAAGTAAGCAATAAAAAACCAGCCAGTTTCTAGACTGATAGCAGATCTAACACACACACACTTTGCTCTCATCAGAAACTCTACTAAATTACAGTATGTGGGCTTTTACAAGACACAAACCAACATGAAAGAGGAGAAATGACGAGGAGAAATTAGTAGCAGATGAAGCAGATGAAAAATTGCGCATATAACTTGGGGCTGCCACAGAGTCCAATCTGAAACCTTGGGTGGGCTGGATGAGAATCAACACGATTATACTGCCAACACCCACAGGAGACTGCCAAACCGTTAGCATTGGGTGGGTGCCTTGGGAACTGAAGATAAACAGGGTAGCTAAAATAAGGAGCATTGGGTATCATATTCTATCATTCCTCCTGGTGTCTGCAGTTCAACCTTGACCCCAAAGCATAGGGAGAAGAAAGCAAGAGTGGAGGAGAGGGTACAGATGAAGAGCAATGGAGGTCAGATGAAGAGGAGACAGATGAAGAGCAATGGGGGTCAGGTTAGGCAATCCAAATACCAAACAACAGAGCCAAAACTGAAATCAAGAGGCCCAAACTTTAACAACCTGACTTAGAAAGTGTCTGTCAAGTGAGCAGGCTGGGTGGAAGTGGGGGGATATGAAGGGAACCTGGGAACTTCAGTGGAGGGAAGATGACAATACTGGTGGGATTGGCTCTGTAATGTTGTATGCCTAAGACTGAATATAATTAACTTTGAAAGTCACAGTACTTTAATAAAAAATTTAATGGAATATAAATAAATAGTTCTGTACTCAGGAATCACTCCTGGTGGGTCTCATACGGGATGCCCAAGCCTGCTGTGGGCAAGGCAAAAAGCCCTATACACTGTACTTTAGCCATGGCCCAGATTTTAGCTTTCTAACTTTAGGCCCAACATACACAACTGCATTTCTCTTTGTTTTTATTAAGTTGGACTTATGCACTTCTTAAATTCTTCGTAATTCCTAGTAATAGCATCCCTTGGCTGAATAAGAGCGAGTTTATTTCTATTGTCTTAACAATGTTTTGATATTCACTGCTCTACCTTCTTATCAAGACATGCTCTCAGATGCTTCTCAGGTACAAACTGGGCACAAATTGAGTCTAAATGAATAAAAAATTATCAAAGGGTACATAATAGAGCATCTGAGTCTGAAATTTGAGCTAATTTAATTCACCAAGGACTGAATGTTTGTGTGTTTTCCCAAATGACTGCTGAATGCCCTAACCCCAAATTCATGAAACACTCTCTGAGATGTGGATCCCGAGAGGTCAACAGGGTTAGATGAAGTCACGAAGGTGGGGCTCTCCTAATGGGATGAGTGCCCTTAAAGGAAAGACCACAGAGTTAGCTCTTTCCCTTCCGGGTAATAACATGGTATGAATGTGACAGTCTATTTGCACCAATGCAGGCTTTCACCAGCAATCAAATAAGCTGGTACTCTCATCTGAATTTTTCAATCTCCAGAAACATGAGAAAACATATTTCTGTTAAGCTACCTAGAATATCTTTCTGTTACTATGGCAGACTGAGATGGTTAAGTCCATGGTAAAGCCTTGGCAAACTTTGACACCCAGAGGGGAAATTACAGAGTTAACAGCTGATCCTCAGCTTTGAAACAATCACACCACAAATTACTTCTTAGTCAAAACACCATTCCTATCCTGATTCACACCTAGCTAGCTTCACCCTGGTCTCTGCTAACCACCATTCCCTATTTCTATTTGTATAAATACCTCATAATCCAGAATTTGAAGAAACTAATTGGTTGAGAAAAATGCATAGTCTACTTCATCTGTGCGCACTTTAAATTTCATGTTTGAAATAATATGCCAACAGATCATGCTAATTAATTTTGTCTCCTAAACTTGAAGGTAGGTCTACTTGAATGCATTATGCAAACTTTATGCTAAACAGTGCATAAATTAACACTATACATCTCCAGCGAACTCAGACTCCTCTAGCAACCAATCCACCAATGTACTCCTTCATCCTTAAGAAACTTCTAAAGTGCATTTCCTCTAAAAGAAAACATACAAAACAGGTTTCCTTAAATATATATTCCAGTGCCATGCAGAATCAGACAACAGACAAAGCTCAGGTACCTAATCGAAAGGATTCAACTGTCACAAACTTAAAAAACAAAAGAATATAAAGGCTATTTGTGGAAAATATTAAAGAGTTTTTAGTGCTGTTGTTTTGGGGGTTGGGAGAGTTTGGTGGCAAGGGCCTGAGAATAGGGTACTGCTCAGGCCCTGTGAGGCAGAGGATACTTGGCATACCCCAGCCTCCAGGAATACACTCAGTGGGGTTGCGGGGCATCCTTCAGGGCTGTACCTGTTAATGCCTGGAGGACCATGTGGTTCCAGAATTGAACCCACGCTCGTACATGGGTCAGGCATATGTCCATACCTTAACTACCATACTATCTTTTAACCCAAATGTTTAGTTTTGAGTAAATTGCAAATTTGTTTTTCCAAAGTTGAAGGTATGATACAAAACATAATTAAATGATTTTCTTACCTATTTGATTAAGAAAAACAAAAGGTCTTATTATAAGGGCTACTGTGAACGCTTCCCAGAGACTTCTGAAGCTCTTTCCTTCCTCCCTCCCTCCCCCACCCCTCCCTCCTTCCTTCCTTCCTTCTTTCATTCCTTCCTTCCTTCCCCCCCCCTCCTTCCTTCCTGCACTCTCTCTCCATGGGATTTTGCAGAGAGCAAATGCATTGAACTGTGTGGAAATCTGAGGTTCCTTGCCTGCTTTCTGTGTTCCCGACTAAGAATGCAGCCTCAGCTTTTCTGAGCCTTGGCCTGGAACTTGGCCTGGAACACTTCAAGAGGAGTAAACAGGTGGGGCCCAGGAGGTTAGCTGCAATCATTTTCTTAGTGTACATCAGAGCTTCACTCTAGGAACACCAGCAGTACCAGTGCTGCCCTCTGGGAGTCTAACCATACTCTGGGAGTGTGGCCTAGCACCGTGACCTGGGTTACCAGGGCTGATATGATCTAATGTGACAAATGAAGCCTGAGTGGCTCAATCTTACCCAACAGGAAAATGGAACTGATGATTATATGAGATAAAGAAAGTGGAGAATAAGAAGGAAGGGGATGAACGAAAAAAGGGGAGGAAACGGAAGCAGGAAGAGGGCATAGGGAAAGGAAGAAAATAACTTACATTAACATAAGGAATGCACCTGTTCTGTTTGGTTATTTAATCTTTGCCACAATCCTACGAGGTGGATGACATCAGTCCTGTTTTTAAAGTGAGGAAACTAAGTCTCAGAAAAGGAGGCAAATGTCACAACTACTAAAAGGAATACAGATTTCAGTCCAGGGTTTGTGTTTTCATTTGTTTTTAACAAGCTTAGCTTCCTGTTTTTAACTCTTTCTACTTTCTATCTGGAGCGATAGCACAGCGGGTAGGGCGTTCGCCTTACACGCGGCCAACATGGCCGACCCGAGTTCGATTCCTCCGCCCCTCTCGGAGAGCCCGGCAAGCTACCGAGAGTATTCGATATGCCAGACACAGTAACAACAAAGTCTCCAATGGAGACGTTACTGGGCCCGCTCGAGCAAATCGACGATCAACGGGAGGGCCTTTACCTTTACCTTTTACCTACTTTCTATCAAACTTGGACCACACAGAGCTTGGAGTTTCTATTAATTTTCTATACTATACTTACATTCGCGGCCGCACGACCTCTTATTGTCTAGTTCTCGCTCTCAGAGAACCCGGCAAGCTACCGAGAGTATCCTGCCCACATGGCAGAGTCTGGCAAGCTCCCTGTGGTGTATTCAATATGCCCAAACCCAGTAACAATGATGGGTCTCATTCCCCTGACCCTGAAAGAGCCTACAATGTGGCACTTGCTAAAATCTCAGGACTAGGACGAATGGAGACGTTACTGGTACCTGCTCGAGGAAATCGATGAACAATGGGATGACAGTGATACAGTGATACACTCACAGAAGTAAAGTCAGAACTCAGAGACAGTGTGAGCCAGATGTAAAGCTGGAATCATGCCATCCTATTTGATGAGGCAAGAACTGAGAAGGAGAGATTTTCAGGGAAGGTAGCTGACTCAAAGGCAATATGACATAGGAACTGTAAGTAAAGTCTAATCTACTTTCATGAACATAATTGCAGAAGTGAAGTATTTTGAGTCTTCCTACACCTCTCCCTTTCCAATAGGCCAGCATTTGAAGGACTGATAGAATCAAATCTGACCAAGCCATATTTATTTAAATCGAATGCTTTAAATGGTGTGCAACTTGAAGGTCACCGATTTAAACCATGGTCTGCTTTATAAGGAAATGCAAATATATAATTGTCAGGATATTCATCATTATAAGGATGGTGGAGATAACAATAGCACATCAGACCTTAATCAAACCTGTGACAAAAAAAATCATGTGCTTTGTTATGCTATTAAAATCACTGCATTAGGATTTCTGATATTGAAATGATGAACTGATTGACAGTTAACCAAAACTAAGCATAAAGTTCACACTCTCACTCAAGTTATAAAAAGTTCATTAGGTCGAGGCACGAGATATTCAAAAGCATTTCCCATAGCTTTTTGACAGTGTTTACAAAACTCTAGCTTCAGTTTGATTAACTCTTGACATTAGTAAGTTGGCAATTTTTTCTATGGTTGGCATTGTTGTATCATTAAGTGTTTAATTGCTTGGTAAATAGTTTTATTGATAAAAGTCATAATTACATATATTTTCACATGTATATACTTGAGTTGAATTTCTTTTTGATTTTATTTTATTGATTTTCATTGTATCACAGTGAGATACAGTTACAAAGCTGTTCATGATTGGGTTTCTGTCATTTAATATTTCAACACCTGTCCCTTCACCTGTGTTTCACATATGTTTTTGATCATTTTCATTCTTTGGTGACTTTATCTTGCCCTTGATGATCTTGCACTATTGTCTGTACAGGCTATATGTTAAAAAAAAAAAAGAGTGTGCATGGATTTCTGTAAAGACCAAATTGGGTCCATGCCGATATAATACATAATGTCTGCAAATCCACCCTATGTTCACTCCTCTCAGCCTTATTACATGAATAAATTTCTTAGGTAGTTTTAAAATGTACCGACCATTCATAAAACTTCCAACCAATTTTCACATTAAAAAATGTGCAAATGTTTGCTGTTGTACCAAAGTCTGTAGGGCATAGGACATAAACCAGAACAGGTATGTGAAAGGGTCCACCAAGACTACAGTGATCTGAGAGTAAGAACGACTGGCTGCTTTTACAAGACTCTCAGTGTCAAAGCAGGAAAGCAACACCTTTGGCACTAGCACTGTGTGCAACTGTGATCAGGGCTTACAGAAAGGGAGAAAATTTGCCGCAGTTAATTCATTTCCTGCAAGATCTTATAAGATGTTAAACAAGGTATCTCTGTGGAAAGGAAGGGCTGAAAGTTCATCATTTTACAAAAAGAAAGGATTTAATTTTCTGACACTTGAGCAATTACGGTGCAATTCCTGTTAAAACAGAATTGTAGCTAAATGGGGACTATTTACCTATTCAAGTAGCAAGCAAGACTCTCTTCAACGGAATCATGAAAAGGTGTGAGACCTTAGAGAAAAGCTTCTCAAAAACTGCAAAGGATTGAAAGATCGCACTGCAAGTTCTAAATATATACATAAAAGATGAAAATTGCAAAGGCTTTGTTTAGGCCAAATTAAAAGGTTGTCACTTTCCAAAAAGAACAAAAGTATACTATCACGTGCTCAAAAATTTAAAAGTATGAAAGAATTTTGAACAATATGATATACCATCAAAAGATGAACAATCTTTTTATGACTATATTTTATGTTAAAATTTTTGAGAGAAAATTTTTGATATATCCATAACAGCACTTTTAAATTTATTGACATAATCAATAGTTGGGCTGGAGCAATAGCACAGCAGGTAGGGCATTTGCCTTGCACATGGTCACCGGGTTCAATTCCTCCGTCCCTCTCAGAGAGTCTGGCAAACTACCGAGGGTATCCGGTCTGCACGGCAAAGCCTGGCAAGCTACCCATGTCGAATTCAATATGCCAAAAACAGTAACAAATCTCACAATGGAGACAATACTGGTGCCCGCTTGAGCAAATTGATGAACAACAGGAGGACAGTGCTACAGTGCTACAATCAATACTTTATGTTCAGTATCCACTATCCTTTTTCTTTAACAAACCTATACACAATCTTAACAAACCAATAGTATAAAAAGAAACTGTTTCCTACAAATAACAAAGGAGAAAACATAGAAAGATAGCTAAATTGAGTTTGGTGAGGACATTTTGGGTATAACGTCCAAAAACATAATTCATGAAAACAAAATGATTAGGGGACTTCATTAAAATTAAAACTCTGCTGGCTCTGAGAAAGACGATGTTAAGAAATGAAAAAACAAGATGCAGGTTGGGAACAAATCTTTGCAAAATATGTATCTGTTACAAGATTGGCATTCAAATTATTTAAAGAACTTGACAATGTCAAGTTTACATTTGAATAGATGTGGCTCACTGCCTGCAGTTTCTATCTTCGTTGTCTACACACCAACATCTCATTATGATGAAAGAGAAATCGAGAAGTTCTACATGGAGCTAGAGAAGTTCTATAAAGAAGACCACACCTTCTACAAGATCATTGTGGGTGATTTTAATGTCAAGATAGGACCGAGAAGATCAGCTGAAGAACTTCACATTGGGACGCATGGCCTAGAATGGAACGAACAGGGTGAGAGACTGTCTGAGTTCATCAAGTCGACCAAGACCATTCATGGTAACTCACAGTTCCAGAAGGCAGAATCTAAACGATGGACATGGGAGTCTCCACAACGAAATAGACCACATCATATTCAATCGATGGTTTTGCCTGACTGATGTCGCTGTTGTCCCAAAGTTTCGAACGGGAATGGACCACCGTCTCCTTCGTGCAAAATTCTACTTCACAGAGCGGGGAGAAAGGGCTGCAAAGTTCAAAAAGAGAACTCCCAGAATGACCACCAACTGGGAACTCTTTGGTACTATTGCGGCAACATGGGAAGATGCCATTGTTGACAACATTGACGAGGAATACGATAGACTGGTTCAGCACCTCCATGAATGTGCGAGGAACGCCAAGAGAGAGATAGCCACAAAAAATTGCCTATCTTCGAAAACTCTTGAGCTAATTCGCCAGCGTGGTTTGGCGCATGCCTCAGGCAACCGCAAGCTAATGTCCGAGCTCGCAAAGCAGTACAGAGATGCGATCAAGGAAGACCTCAAAGAGAGAAGAGCAGAAGTACTGGCAGATGTGGCAGAAGCCAGGAAAAGTATTCGTAACGCCCGCGAGTCCTTCGCCAACTACAAGACGAAGATGACTGCCCTCCGACGTCCTGATGGATCCATCACATCCTCCAGAACGGCAATGGAGAAGATTATCCATGACTTCTACTCAAATCTCTTCGATAGCCATGTCCACTTGCCGAAATACCAAATTCCACAGGATGGATATGTCGTTCCCAACGTTTTCCCTTCCGAAATCCGACACGCCATTTCGTCGGTAAAGAAACAAACAGCACCCGGCCCAGAAAAGGTCAGACCTGAACACCTGAAGAACCTGCCGTCAGTACTCATCAATACACTGGCTCGGCTCTTCACTTGCTACCTGTATGAATGCAAGGTTCTGTCCCAATGGAAAACCAGCAGGACCGTACTTCTGTTCAAGAAGGGAGACATCCATGACATTGGCAACTATCGCCCGATCTGCCTATTGTCTGTCATCTACAAGTTGTTCACTCGAGTCATCCTAAATAGGATTGGCAGAACACTAGATGAAGGACAACCATGCGAGCAAGCAGGGTTCTGCAAAGGATTCAGCACCATTGACCATATCCACACGATAACCAAGCTCATTGAGGTTTCTCGGGAGTTCAAGATGTCGCTTTGTTTAACGTTCATTGATTTAAAGAAGGTCTTTGATTCTGTTGAGACGGAAGCGGTCATTGAAGCCCTAGCTAATCAGGGCATTCAAGCCCAATACATCAGGATCCTCCGTGAGCTGTATTGCGGATTCACTACCAGGATCTCACCATTCTACAAAGAAGTGATCATTGATGTCAAGAGAGGGGTGCGGCAGGGTGATACCATTTCACCGAAACTCTTCAGTGCCACCCTCGAAAACATCATGCAACGACTAGAATGGGAAGGAATGGGAGTGAAGATAGATGGTCGGCAAGTACACCACCTCCGCTTTGCTGATGACATTGTGTTTTTTTTCCCCTTTTTTTATTAGTGAAACACCATGAGGTACAGTTATAGGCTTACAACTTTTGTGCTTGGGTTTCAGTTATACAATGATCAAGTGCCCATCCCTCCACCAGTGCCCGTCATCCATCACCACGGATCCCAGCATCCCCCCCACCCCCCATCCCCCCCATCCCATCCTGCCTCTGTGGCAGGGTATTCCCCCTTGTTCTCTCTCTCTTCTTTTGGGTACTGTGTTTTGCAAGAGAGGCTTTGAGTGGCAATCATGTTTGGTCTATAGACTACTTTTAGCATGCTTCTCCCACCCTGGGAGGGCCCTCACAACACCCTTCATTTGGTGCTCTCTTCTCTATCTGAGCTTCCTTTTCACCTAGAACGTGTGGCTGGCCTTCCATTCATGGAACAAAATTCCTGGTACTAATCTCAGCCATTCCTGGGTGTTAATCTCCCTTTTTGTTGCTTTATGTTCCCCAGATGAATGCAATCTTTCTGTGTCTATCCCGCTCTTTCTGACTCATTTCACTTAACATGATACTTTCCATGTAGTACCACTTGTATGTAAATTTCATAACTTCATCTTTTCTAACAGCTACATAGTACTCCATTGTGTAAATGTACCAAAGTTTCTTTAACCAGTCATCTGTTCTTGGGCACTCAGGTTTAGTCGAAGTGACATCTGCAATTGTTTGTTCATTGCAGAACTCTTTACAATAGCCAGAATTTGGAAAAAACCTGATGACATTGTTTTAATAACACCAAACATCAGCCAAGCGGCACAAATGCTGGCCGACTTTGACCGTGAGTGTGGAAAGGTAGGACTACAGCTGAGTCTTACGAAGACAATGTTTATGAGAAACAGCCTTGTTCCTGACGCCCCATTCGCTCTCAATGGAACGACCATCTCCGAATGCAACAGCTATGTGTACCTAGGTCGAGAGGTCAACATGACAAATGACCTGGCACCCGAGCTGTGCAGGAGGAAGAGAGCAGCTTGAAACGCCTTCAAGAACGTCGAAGAAATAGCTAAGAGGATGAAGAACCTCTGGCTCCGGGCACATGTCTTTGATTCCACTGTTCTTCCTGCATTAACATATGCCTCAGAGACCTGGGCCCTACGCAAACAAGATGAGAACGCTATTCAGGTCTCCCAAAGAAGAATAGAAAGAGCTATGCTTGGAATATCACGTTTCACTCAAATGAGAGAAAGAATCCGGAGTTCTGACATCCGTCGACGATCAAGAATCAGGGACGCTGTCTCATTTGCCAAGGTGTCGAAAATCAGATGGGCTGGTAACATAAAGAGATTTAAAGACGACCGCTGGACTAGAGCTGTTACCGACTGGATTCCACGGGATGTCAAAAGACCGCGTGGCCGCCCACCTTCCAGATGGTCAGACTTCTTCGTCAAGATCATGAACGATCGGTTTGAGGCCCTTCATGTTCCCGGAGCGAAGAGATGCCATTGGGCTACACTAGCACGCGACAGGGACAAATGGAGACGTTACTGGCGCCCGCTTGAGCAAATCGATGACTAACGGGAAGTTAAGTGATTAAGTGATTAAGTGGCAATGTCAACAATAAGAGTCAATTTAAAGGTGGGTAGAATATTTGAAGACATCTCACTAAAGAATGATACCTAGATAGCAAAAATCATATGATAAATATCATTAAGAAGTTTCAGGTTAAAATGAGATAACATTGTAAGTTTATTAGAATACTTAAAATTTAAAAACTAATACCATCAAATCTAGGTTAAAATATAAAGCCACAGGACTTCTCATTCAGTTTCAGTGGAATTTTAAAATGATAGAGACAACTTGAAAGATTGGCAGTTTATCATAAGATGCACCACATAAATCAGCAATAATGTACTCAGTATTGATTTAAATGAATTTAGAATCATATACCACAAAAGTCTAAATCTGTATGGCATCTATACTTGCAATTGTTAACACCTGGAAGCATCCAATATGGTTTTCAATAGGTGAATGGCTAAACAGATGGTTCTAACATACAGTGGAATATTACTCATCCATAAAAAAAGAAAATTCAGACCATGAAAATACAAAGAAGGAACTTTAATGCACGGTGTGCTGTAAAAGAAGTCAATAAAAACTTGAAAAGGCCACATACTGAAAGAGTCTGACTATACGTCACTTTAGAAAAGGCAAAGTTACTGGGACATCAAAATGATCTGTAGTTGCCAGAGATTTGGGGGGAAGACTGTATAAATAGGAAGAGCACTTAGGGCTGGGGAAACTATTCTGTAATGTCTAGTGAACCCATGCCATAAAATGAACAGAGACCCGGAGAGCTACAGAACACAAAGTGAATCCTGCTGCAAAGGATGGACTTGGGAAAATATAAATTCATGTTAACTCACCACTTATAGTAAGTGCACCACACTAGAGCCAGATATTAATGGGGAAAACTGGATACATAGTGGGAGGGTGGCATTCAAGGGATGTATAAAACTCTACATTCTTTCCATTTAATTTTTCTGTAAACCTGAAAATGTTCCAAACGAAAGTCTATGAATTATTTAAGACAGAGACAAAAGAAAAAAAGAAACTACAGATAGACACTTGACATTTATCAGAGAATCCTGACATACAGGAGAAATAACTGTCACCTATTTTCCAATTCATAGTGTTCATCCTCTACAGGAAGCCAACAGGTTGATGAGAAAATAGGGATTACAAGTGAAAACCAAGGAGGGAGGTGGGGGACAAGAGAAAGGCATGGGAGCCCTAGGGAAGAGAGGAGAGAAAAGTGGGAGCTTTCTGTTTGACCTCATTAGCTCAGAATGTGTCAGTGCTCCCCTAAAATGAAATGCTGACTTGAGAGCTGACAATAATTAAACAGAATGAGCTGACAATATCTCAATGCAGTTCTTACCTTAGGTGCTACAGGTTGATTCTACAACAGCTGTCACCATTAACTGTCCACACTCACCTGGAACCATATATCTAAGCCTATTAGCATTCAAAAGAAAATAACACCCTGAGAACTTTCTTCCTCATCATGCCACGCTGGGGTCTGCTGAGGGTTCCTCAGCCCCTGGCTTTTTGATTACTCTGGAAACTCGAGCTAAACTGGCTCTTGTCATGATTCCTCCAAAATGTCAACTGTAAGATAAAGGTCAGCTTTGTCATTTATATTGTCATTGGAGACGTGCTTTCTAGAAACTAGCAGGTTCTCTATAACTCTGGGTTTCGATGGCAGATCTGCTTTTATTCCAGAGAGCATGGGTACCTGAAGGCCACCCAGAGGATATGCAACTCCTTTTTGTTTTAATCCCTTTAGATGCTGTGAAATTTATAATCCTGGATAACAATTTATGGTATTAGCTTTAATTAAATTTGGAAAATGTGCACAGTTAATACAAGGAATGGTGACAAAATATTTTTCTAACCTAAAGTCATTCGTTCAATCATTCAGAACATTTTAATAATTTTCTTATTGCCAGGGGTATCAGAGCTAGAAGTTTGGCATGTAATACTAAGATATAGTAATGCCAGGCATCACCAAATGGATGACATAAAAAAAATTTTAGTCTTTATATATATGTCATGGTTTTTAATATATAAAAAACAATATACAGCCAAGGAGATAGGAAATCGTCCCCATGACTGAACAGACTTCTTGAGGAATTGTCTCTCAAGTAAAGAACATACAGTAGCTTGAAGAGTTGAATTGGAAGAAGAAGAGGAAAAGAAATTATGAAAATGATATAAAACCATTGTGAATGATGAATATTATTATGTTGCTAATAATTACTGAGAAGGTAGCTTAGAAAATATCTGAAAGGGATTTCAGAATTAAAATGCTAGCAAACGGGGCTGGAGTGATAGCACAGTTTGCCTTTCAAGTGGCCGACCTGGGTTCTATTTCCAGCATCCCATATGGTCCCCTGAGCATCGCCAGGAGTAATTCCTGAGTGCATGAACCAGGAGTAAGCCCTGTGCATTGCCAGGTGTGACCCCCAAAATAAAATAAAATAAAGTAAAATGCTAGTAAAGAAAGAACTTAAGAAAAGGCTGTTCTTTTAAATATGTCTTTGTTTGTATTTTCTTGATTTACTTGTTTATTCATTGAAGTGATATAGGATCATAAATATTATATTGCTCTCAGACAGCCTGAAGCAACAAGATCAGAAAAAGAGACAAAAACAGATGAAGAGCATGCTCTAACTTCTCAGACACCCACCCAAAGTAATACAGTAATACATCACCCAAAGCCTAGAGTGCAACACTTCAGGAATTAAAGTTAGTAAGAGATCCTTTTCTTCTTGTCCTTCCCCAAATGGAAAAGCATCCCCAGAACAAAGAGTGTTAAAGAAAATCCCTGAAAAAGATGAAAAGAGTTGGGCAGAGACTACAACCCAATTACAGCTTATGTGTTTAAAATTGTATGGATTTTCCTTACTTCTGATAAATTTGACTCATGTTTTACAGTGATAATGCAAGGGAAGTATGGGCAAAAGGCCCAAAAGTCTCTTTCTCTGCATAAATAATAGACGCCATAGCTCAGATCAAACATTTCTACAAAATCATCTATTTTTAATGGACGGAATTCCATATAAATGAAGGCTGCTACTGTCATATGCAGTGAAATTCTAGTACTATTGAAAGATTTATTCATTTTCAGTGTTAAATGCAATCAAAATGGGCAAGTCACTTTGTAGTACTAGAATGCCTCTTGTCAATGGATCCTGGAAAATGATATAATCTTTTCAGGCACCTTCACTGAGAAAGCAGTATTTGCTAATTTTGAGGCAGACCACCACTGATAATTTACTGTCAGTCTCTAGTATTTGGAAAAGAACTGCCAAGTACTTGATTATGATGCTGAAGTCTTTTCGGTTCTGTGAGATATAGGTACATTTACTAAAGCAGGTGTACATTTACTTCGCTTGTCGAATAAATACAAAAGCAAAGATGAAATATCAAATTTCTATAACAAATAATCCTCTAATGATATCAAAATATTAGATGTTTAATATGATGGCTGGAGACATTGGTCTCTTTTATGATTTCAGCCTCCTATTGCTCATGGCACTGTACAGGATGGATAAGAGGAGGCAACTAGTCAGAGTCTAAGGACCCATTCATCCCTGAAATTTGGAACTAAATGGATACAGTGGAGAATGAATGACAGAAGATTTCCTAAATAAAATCTGTGGAAGGGGGTTACGTTTCTTTCTAGAAGAAAAACACATAACGAACGAATTACACACAGACAGCTACCTCATAACAGTGTGAAATAGGGTTGTCTTAAGCTAGTCATCTCTAGCATCTAAAGACTGACAGGGGCTCTATTTATGCTTATTCATGACTCCAGGAGAGTAACAGTGGATCTGGGATCTAGGAAACACACTATGTATTAGTAAAGAGAGCTTCCTACCAGCTCAAAGTTTTGAAAGGCCTGTGGCTTTTATCCAAGTAACTAAATATATAAATTGGTAGTTCTGAGTGCATCCCCAATACGTTATATTCAAGCTAGCACACATGTTGTTCTGGTACTTTTTAGTTCAGTGTCTTTAGTGCTCAATTGGATGGATGGATGGATGGATGGATGGATGGATGGATGGATGGATGGATGGAAGAAATGTCTGGGATAGTGAAGATCAAACTGAAGTTTTCTCTACCGATTAAAGTATCAGGCTAAAAATGGTGTGCTGCAATTTAGATCGTCTCACATTGATGTTTTCAACTTTTATTACTCAAATCTCAAATGGGAGACTATTTAACTTGTCTAATATCCTTGCCTGAAATAAGCAGTACTTGGTACATAAGTAGTTGTTCTGTGAGTAGCTATTACATTTAGTGAGTGAATGGACTCAAGGAGTTTGGTTTGTGGGTTGCTGAATTCTGGACTAATTTTAAAAATCAGGTGCTGAGTTGCTTAAGACAAGATGGTGCTTTCTGAATTGATGTGTCTAATCCATACCCATGATGGGACTAAGGAACTTGATTTCCTCGCTATGGGAAATATTGGCTCAGCTCACGTAGTTATAGCTGGGTCCTTCTCCAGGCAGGAAGCTATCATATCCAGCATTTACCCAGAGGACAGGCTGATTTGTATCCAATAATTGATGCTTTAGCACAAACAACTCTGAATGGATCTAAATATCCCTGTGGAGCCCTCTGCTGCAACAACATTTCAAGTCAATTTTTTCCTCCACCCTGTCTGGCTGTCCTCACTCTTCACAGCTGCTTGCACTTTCTTGGAGGAGCCCCAGTAAACCTTCCTACATGTACATAAAAATCTGAGTTTGCTTCCCAGGGAACCCAACTACTATCAAGAACTATGAACCCGAAGTCTCTCTTTAAACACATTTCTAGAGGGGAATAGCTATGTCTTTACAAATAAGAAGGGTTGCATACTTGAAATCATACTGGACTAAGAGAGAGAAGATGTCAATTATTAAAGTCTTGTCAGAACCATATGATCCCTTGGGGGGCCATTTTACTAAGGGTACCCCATGATGCCATATGTATGAATTACGGATGAAAATAATCTGCTGATCATGAAGCCCCATGCAAACATTAGGTATCATTATTTACTTATTAAATATGTCATGAATCTTCAGTGGCTTATCTTTCTACTCACACATTAACATGATGAATTAAAAGGGAAAAATATTATGCAGGGCTCTTAGGGAAATGAAAGGCCTTCAAAACTAAAGCTAAACTACTTTATATCGTGCAGCTGTCAACCTGGAAAAGTAAGACAAAATAAACTAAAATTGATCCATTATTGTGTCTGTGTGTACTTTGTATACACATATAATAAACCAACAAAAGGTAAAACATAGTTGTCCACCTGAAAAAGTAAACAAAATGAACTAAATTGTCCATCATTGTATCTGTGTGTCTGTGTGTATATTGTGTATACACATATAATAAACCAACAAGAAGGTAAAACATTCCTTTAGGCAAAGACTTAAACATGTGTCTTCAACTGATTGTTCTCTTACCAAAGGCTGTTTTAACAATGCAAAAAAAAGATATCATTAGATATCATTATCTATTAGATATCATTATCAATTCCTTGGGCTTATTTCCTTATCTGAGAGCTAACATCATTAGCATCTAATAAAGCACAGTTCTGGAAGTACTTCTTAGTTTCTTATAAACAAAGCAACACTTTGGATCACAAACAGAACTAGATAATGAAGGGATTTATATTAAAAATAATATCATCATCTTTCAGCCTAATATTCATCTTTAAAGTTAGAAGCACAGCGCTTATATGTATCCATAAGCTAAGTCCCCAAGAATAGTGAACTAGGATCTGGACTCATATCCATCGCTTCCAGTTGCACATGAACCCACATTTGACACAGCTGTCATACCTCTTCTATAAAGCATTTTTCTTCTCTTGGCTCTAACCCGCAATCTCTCCAGGTGCCCTTTTCAATGTGCAACCCAACATCCATCAAATGGAGGCCTAATCTCTCCCCAACAGCTCCTTTGTCAACTTGTTTAATAAGGGGGAAAGATTCAATTTTAGATGAAGCAATTGATCAAAAAAATCAGTGATTTTTGCTAACTTGAGAAACAAAAAAAAATGATTTTTCTAATGGATGTTCTTATAATAATAATGGTTAATCTGGAATTTAAGGATTCACTAAGAAAACATGGCAAGAAAAAATTTTTAAACTATATAATTTATATAGGCCTAAACATGTACTCTACTGTAATAAGTTCTTGGGAAATATCTAGTTTAGCCTTTGCACTTAACAAGGAAAAGCATGTGAAGCCTAAAGACAAAAAGTACATTGTCAAATCTTATACAAAATGTAGCTTGATTGGGCATTTTTATTTTTGTTTATATGTTCCATCTTCTTTTTTAGTTATTTAACTTATGTTTTGCTATAAATGTATGAGCATGCTATTTTATAGTCTTACCAAAGTCCTGATCACAGGAGGAAAAATGTTCAGAAGACCAGGATATTTCTATTTGGAACTTGGTTCCCCCACCCCCACCCCCTTTAAATCACTTGTTTGTTCAGAGGATATAATAAATGCTTCATCTTTTAAAAGTCAGTATCTAGAATGGTCTCTAGCATAGAACTGTAGCACTGTCCTCCCGTTGTTCATCGATTTGCTTGAGCGGGCACCAGCAATGTCTCTGTTGTGAGACTTGTTATTACTGTTTTAGGCATACTGAATACGCCAGGGGGGGAGCTTGCCAGATTCTGCCTTGGAGGCGGGATACTCTCAGTAGCTTGCCGGGTTCTCTGAGAGGGATGGAGGAATCAAACCGGGGTTGACCACATGCAAGGCAAACACCCTACTCACTGTGCTATTAGAAACTATGGAATATCCAATGGCCCAACAACCCCCATTTTGAAGATGGGTTGAACAGTTACTCACAATCAATAGCATAAATAAAGGGAAAAAACAGTCATCTCACAGAGGTCAAACCTCACAAATACAACCTTTAGTTAGTGATTAGTTTCCCATAACAAGACAAGATCAAGTTAACTGCTGGTCACACAAATCACAAATCATCCTGTTATTCGTCGATTGCCTCGAGCAGGCCCCAGTAACATCTCCTTCATCCTAGCCCTGAGATTATATTCAAGGCTCTTTAGGAGAATGAGACCCATCATTGTTACTGGTATTTGGCATATTGGGTACACCACGGGGAGTTTGCCAGACTCTGCCGTGTGGGCAGGATATTCATAACTGCTGATATGATCAGAAAAAAAATTCCCTTTACAGCCTTATTTCCAAACACCGACAACTCCAATATAATTATGAGTAAGACAACAGACAAGTTCAGATTGTGGATATTCTACAGAAACCTGGCCAGTATTTGTCAAAGACACCAATGCGATGAGAAATGAGAGGAGGGAACAAGAACAAGAAAGTTACAGAGACCAGAAGAAAGCAGAAGACAAGTGGATCTAATGCAATGTGGTATCCTGGACTGGATCATGAAGTGAAAAATTCAGAATAAACAGCAGTGAAGCAATATCAGCTTCTCTGACAAGTTGTACCAGGTGTTTAAAAATGAGGAATACTTGGTGAATATAGGCCCTCCTATAATATTTTTGAAATTTTATAGATGTAAACTTATCCCCCCCAAAAAAAAGTTAATTTTTAAGAAACTAATGATGGGGCAGAAAGATAGTATAGGGCATAAGGTGTATGCCTTGCATTTGGCATTCTGGGCTCAACTCCACCACACTGCATATGGTTCGCCCAGCCAAGATCAGGAGTGATTTCTGAGCACAGAGTCAGAAGTAAGCCCTAAGCGCCATTGGGTGTGACCCCAAAATAAAAGCAACCAAAACCTAGATAGTGCTGGGATGTAGGGAGATAGCTCAAAGAGATGGAAAGCCAACTTTGAGCAGGTGGGCTCCGGACAGATCCCCAACACTGAACAGCCCCTTGAGCACTGTTGCATGTGGCTCAAAAAAGAAAGTTAATTCTCAAGAAGTTAATACAAAGGATGTTTGGAAATGGAGCCAGTACGGTGCTTGTCTTGCATGTGGTTGGCCAGGTCCAATCCCCAGTACTCCATATGATCTCCTGAGCCCTCAAGGAGTGATCACTGAGTGCAGAGCCAGAAGTGCACCCTGAGCACTGCCAGGTTTGCCCCACAAACAAACAAACGAATAAATTAGTGATAGATACTGGTTCATGGGCTTAAGAGAATGTTCTAAGGACTTAAGCAAGGACTTCCTGGGCATTCAGTGTTCACGCTTCATAGGTTCCAGTAGATTGCCATAACACTTTCTCATAGTAGTCACAATAAATTAAGTTAAGGGCTTAACTGTATGTTTCTCATGACCACTTAGTGGTATTCATTCATATGTTGAGTTCTATTTTTGGACACGAGGAAATGATTCAGAAGATGGAATGTGGAGTCTGAGGTGAGCTGCCACAGGACAGGGAGTGCCAGAAGCAGACCTGGGCAGCTCCTCTATGCACATTTTCTGGACCTGCAATGGTGGCTGGTGAGACTAGAGTGAGACCTCAGAGACCACAACAAGCAGAGCTCTCAGTTATATGAAATGGTTCATGTGCCAGAGCTTATGCCAAGGGTCTTAGATATATGAAATTACCCTTAGCCCTTCCTATACTATATAGTTTTGCAATGACAATTTCTTTTTAGAGATGAACAATTTGATTTCAGAGAAATTTAATTATTTTGCCAAGTTTAAGCACAAACATTTCTGGCTCTTCTACTAAGCCACTAAACTGAGAAAAACAAAAGACATAAAATTATATTATGGAGAATGCCTGGATAGCTCATTAAAGCGCAATTCTAGTATCATTAATCTTTATCAGAGAATAACATACTGATTTATTACATAAACATTATAAATATCCGTGTGTTTTCTATTATGTTGTAATAATATAATATACATATATATTAAGGTTGTTAATCACTATCTGATATTTAACAAATATTAGTACCTCCTACCTTTATAAGCTATCTCTATTTTCAATTAGCTCCAAATAGGAGTCTAGCTCCAAATTGTACTTTAGGTCCAGACTTGTATGAATTCAAAAATGCAGAGTAAGTTAATGCACTGTTTTTTCTTTGCTTCTTTTGGTTTTGTTTTTGTTTTTGTTTTTGGGTCACACCTGGCGATGCACAGGTGTTACTCCTGGCTCTACACTTGGGAGTTATTCCTGGCAGTGCTCAGGGGACCACATGGGATGCTGGGAATCGAACCCGGGTAGGCCGCATGCAAGGCAAACGCCCTAACCGCTGTGTTATCACTCCAGCCCTAAGCGAATGCTCTCACCCCTCATAAATATGCATTATTTTCCCTGGAAGATTCCCAAGCAGGTTTCATCCCCCTAACACTATTTGCCATTGAAACATATTCTTTCAAGAAGCTTGCTCTATCACTTGTGCTGGCCAGACTTGCTTCCCAACGTATATATTGCTTTCTAGCCAGCAAAATCCTTCTTTCCTATTTAGCTGTTCCTGTGATTTTTGGATAATAAATACATACATTATTAAGGATTTATTACCTCATACAGATTATAGAAGAGAATATCTGCTTTCATTAATATAGTTATTTTAAGAATTATTTTGATGGGACTGTTTTTATTTAATATTCCACTTCTTCTGTAGGATAGACTTTTTTTTATTGGACATGATGTCCTCGCTGGGGCCCCTTGGAGGGGGGTGGGTTGAGTTTCCTCCCCGCCCTGAGCAGAGCCCCGGCAGCTGAAGACCTCCAGAACCAGCCACAACCATGCTGAGACCACTCTCCACACGCATGAAGGTACCGGCAGAGGAACAAAGGCATGCGGGTCCCGGGGCTGAGATCTCCAAGCCTGCTCAAATTGGGGCTGAGCATTCTCCACCCAGATCCTCCATCTTCCAGTAGGCTGGGGTCAAACCCACCAACTGCCCCCCCTCCTCCTCCCCACACCATGTAATCCCATCAACAGCCAAGACCCAGAGACAATAAAACCCAACTCCCAGAAGACATCTTATTATCTAGTTCTTACTTTGGACAACCTGACAGGCTACCGAATATAACCTGCTCACATGCCAGAGTCTGGCAAACTCCCCGTGGTATACCCAATATACCAAATACCAGTAACAATGATGGGTTTCTTTCTCCTAACCCTGAAAGAACCTTGAATATGGCACTTTTTAAAATCTCAGGGCTAGGAAGAAGGAGACGTTACTGGTGCCTGCTTGAGGCAATTGACGAACAACAGGATGATCGTGATCGTGATCGTGATGGTGATGACCATTATCTTGAGGATAAAACTCACAGACCAATGAAAATAACCTAATTATTTTAAGTGAAACAAATTTACCAGCTGGAGCTGATGAAGGGACTGGCAAAGACTAACTTTCCTCATGGTATTATTTTAGGAAGTATTCTCCAAGGAGGCTTAAGAGAAGGGATGTGAGATGTATTGGAACTAGTGGAGTCATCTTTTTTCTACACTAAAACAAGAAAGACCATTGGAAGGAACACCAGCCTGTAATTACAAGGAATCTTACAGAATAGACAAAATTACAAATATTGTTAGATAACAAACATTTATCACTCCAGGATCAAAGAGAAGATTCTGCAGGATTAGGACAAACCAGAACTCCCCACTGTGAGACCCCAGCACCTGTCAGACTGGCACTTACTGATCCACCAAGGTACCCCCTGCTCCAGCTTGGAGGGTTTGTGCTCTGAGAACTGTCTTGTTGAGAAGTAAGCAGAGGCAGACTGAAGGGGAGGCTTAGAAGCAAAGGCTAAGGGTCTGCAGGTAAGGTTCTATTATCTTTAGTGTTCCTGAAAAGGGATCACCAGACTCTTTGGCCATTTTGCTCTTTTCATCTTTGTTTCGATATGCCAGACACAGTAACAACAAAGTCTCCAATGGAGACGTTACTGGGCCCACTCGAGCAAATCGACGATCAACGGGAGGGCCTTTACCTTTACCTTTACCTAACAAACATTAGAGCTTGTAATCTAAAATACCTAATGACCTGAACACGTGAACAAGATTCTCTTAAACAGACATGCCAAATAGACACATAATGCCTGAGTGAATCACTTGGTGTATTATTTAAAAAGGGACCTCCAGCTGGAAGATGTGTGCTGAAAGTAGATAAAGGACTAAACGTGATAGCCTTTCTGTATCTGTATTGCAAACCATAATGTCCAAAAGGAGAGAGAGAGTAGGGGGGAAATTGTCTGCCACAGAGGCAAGGGAAGGGTTGGAAAGGGGTGGGGAGATACTGGGGACATTAGTGGTGGAGAATGTGCACTGGTGGAGGGATGGGTCGATCATTGTATGACTGAAACTCAAATATGAAAGCTTTGTAACTATCTCACAATTTCCCCAAAATAAAAAGATTTTTTAAATAAATAAATAAATAAAAGGGAACTCATTTTTTTTTAAGCTCAGCAGCTGTTCTATTTTACTTTATTTATGAACATTGACCATAAAGTGGGTTGGCTCCCTTTGTTTTCCTCCTCAGATGCTAATTAAAGTCTAAGAGTCCTCTTATCTAGATGTGTTAGATGCATCAGTATGTATGTCATTTAATGTGTCTCAAGTAACATGCACTATGTTGGCCTGCACATGATCCATAGATTTGAACTGCTTCTGCCTTTATAAACAACTTGAATTCAGTCAGCCTCACCATAAATTTATAATCAGGTTTCAGACAGGTAATGAGGGAGGGTGAATGAGAGATCAACAAACCGAAGGGCGAACTTTCCTGAACAATCACAGTTCATAAGCATTATCATTCTAACTAAAGTATTATCACTGTTTTATAAAGAGAATGACTTTTACTTCTTTTATTTTCTCCTCTCTCTCCATTTTTATTTCTAATTAATATATTGCTTTCTTTAAACTCAAAACTTTATTTCATTTTATGTTTTTTGCTTTTTGGGTCACACCCAGCGATGCACAGGGGTTACTCTTGAATCTTCACTCAGGAATTACTCCTGGCGGTGCTCGGGGGACCATATGGGATGTTGGGAATCGAACCTGGGTTGGCCGCATGCAAGGCAAATGCCCTACCCGCTGTGCTATAGCTCCAGCCCCCAAAACTTTATAATTATTCTAATCTTCTGTGCTTGTTTGCTCTTTGGGGGGGTCTCAATCCATTTCCGAATTTACTGAATGCATGCTAAGCCACCTCCTACTCCCACTTTGACAAAAGAAGTTACCTAGAAGGGAAGTTTTAATCACAAAAGAGTTGATGAGTAAATTACTTGCCAGGAAATGGCAGTTTCTTGTAAAAACCAAATCACAATAATCTCTTACTATGTTGGACAGATACTGCCACATAAAAGATAGAACAGATCCTTGAAATTCATAGACGAGCTGAAAATTTCATTTCGGCCAGAATTTTCAAATGTTTCCCCACCCCACTGAACTTTTTTCAGAATCGATGGTAAGCTGAAAAATACTGCTGACTTGAAATTTACTCTTTTTGCTCTTTATAGTACCTCAAAAAGTTATCAACTATTTGCTTAGAAATTTGAAAGAGGAGAGAACGTAAAACTCTATGTGGCATAACAGTCTCCAAAAATTAGTGTACTTTTCACTGTAGCTAGATTCCTATTGAAAATATATATGCCCATCATGTTGCAGATTAAATTAAGTTTCCTGCTGGTCTTCCATTCATAATCTCATCTATATTTGAAAATGTAAGCTGTTAGTTAGAGAAGAAAGAAAAATGCAGAAATTCAGGGAATTGGTTCTCTCCCACACCACCAACTTTCCCACCAATGGGTTAAGAGTAGAGTAGTACAAGAAGCCTGGGGAATAATGAAAGATTTCTAAGGCGAATGAGGAAAACAAATAGAAGAGAGAACTGAAGAAGGCAGAAATATTGAACACAATCCCCAGCAGAGATTGGGCTACCAAGGAAACAGGCCTGGGCTCACTATTACCTCCAGATCCCAAATGCCTGCACCATGCAACACTGGCCCCCGACCTCACAATTTCTATGCCTGAAACCCCATTCCAGATCACAGGTTTGGAAAACCAAGCTCAGGACTCCAGATCACTTCGCCCCTACCCCATTCCAGCCACTCTTGCCTGCTTGTCTCTCCAGAAACAGGTTCACACTCAGATGTCACTATGGATTTCATAAATCTCTGGCTGTGAACAATTTCTCTTTATTACTGATAACATTGTTGCCTGACCCTGAGCATCAGCCCTAGTCTTTTCTGGCTTCACCGCACTTGACTTTTGGGCCTACAATTATGTAGAAATCCAGGATGCTAATATCTGATGTCTACGCTTTTAACTTCCTCTTGGCTGCTTTACCTGTTACCTCAAATATTTTTAAAATTTTTTTAATGAAGCAGAGTGAGATATAGTTACAGACTTACACACTTTTGTGATTATGTTTCAGTCACAATGGTCAAGTACTCATCCCTCCACTAGCACCCATTCTCCATAACCAATGTTCCCACTATCCCTCCTGTCACCCCCACCCCACCACCCCACCCCCGCCTCTGTGGCAGGCACACTCCCTTTTACTCTCTCTCTCTTTTTGGGTGTTATGGTTTACAATGCAGGCATTAAGTGGCCATCATGTTCAGTCTATAGTCTACTTTCAGCACGCATCTCCCATCCGGGTTGCCTTATCTATTATGATATGAATAGGGGTCTAAAAGGTGGATAGAAAGTAAAAAGTACCCAACAAATACCTAATGTAAATAAATGAATGGACAATTACTTATATCAATTATTGTTCATTGATCATGTTTTCCATTGCTTCTTTATAATAGATACTATGAAGTATCATCAATGTTCAGTTTTTCTCAGTTTGGAGAAATTTGAATCTAAAATGGCTAATAAACAGAGAGACCCTAACTTAGCATTTATAGAAGATTAACTTTATTCTTTTTTTTTTCTTTTTGGGTCACACCCGGCAATGCACAGGGGTTATTCTTGGGTCTGCACTCAGGAATTACCCCTGGCGATGCTCAGGGGACCATATGGGATTCTGGGAATCGAACCCAGGTCAGCTGCGTGCAAGGCAAACACCCTGCCCGCGGTGCTATTGTTCCAGCCCTGATTAACTTTATTCTGACTCCTTTCTTTTCCAAGTGTTATTTTCTTCAGCCTAAATATTATCATTTGGGGTTCACATGACTAAGATACTTCCCTTCCCAGACATACGATGAGTCTATTCATCCAAACAAGGGCATCAAGAAGCTGAAGATAGGGTGACCCCATGGCATCAGTTATACGCTTCCAACTTACAAGCTTCCCGGAGTTTCTCTTTCTCATAGTGAAATCCTTCGTAGTCTTGTAAACTGATTTTGTTCACACGGATCCTCAGGCGATCGGGGACAGATTGGGGGCTGCAAAACAAAAACCAAGTGGTCAGATATAGGAGAGAGTGGAACGGGGAGTCTTGGGCACCAGAGGGACAAAAGGCATCTCTTCGTGGTTAAAAAAGAAAAAGCTCATATTCACACCACTGTGATTAAGGGACTTGTATGAGAATACAGCAATTAATCTGGAGAACACTTCTTCAGAAGTCTCAGGTGTTGGGAGCTTAGGTAAAAACATGGAAACAAACAGGCAAGAAACTTCTAGAGGCCATTTCTAGCTTAAACAGCTCAATGAGATCATGTATAGTTCCACAGTAAATCAGAGGCAGCCAATGTGATTGGAAGAAATGAACCAGAGCTTTAAAGAGCTGCCATAATAATTATCATGATAAATGATAATAAAGGCCTATAAATATGCCCATCACATTTGATCAATGGCAGTCTCTGCAGTGACAAACACAAAAAGCAGACCAAGAATCAAGGATTGAGGTTAAACCAGCTTGAGATACCTCAATAGTCTATGAGATAACCCCTGTCAAAGAATAGTATACTCACTGCTACCCACGATAGCACTTATGATTATTCCAAAATTAAGGAAAATTATTGACATATGCAGTGTACTTTTTTTAGAAAGGGAATGTATGTGACTTGTGTTTATGAACTTGCTTCATGAACTCAATCAAATTGGTTCAGAATACATATTAAATAGCCATAAACAGTACAAACTTCCTAAAGTATCCCATTCACCCTCAGAATTCTTAAAAATTGCCTCAGTGTTCTTAAAGAAATTTCTCAAAATGACTTTATCCTGAGCACTAGCTGAGTGAAACAATTTGATTTTCACCATTACCTCTGTGGATAAAAATATTTTTTAGAATATTTATTATTATATAAACATATATATCATATAATCCTCACTTATACTTGAATATATCTTAGGTTTCACAGGTTTAGATAATTTTCTCAAATTCATGATTGCTTTTCTTACTTTAGGGGATAACAGACATCACTACCTAAAGCAGAAAAAGTTTACTGCTCAGTTCCGATCAATTGAGGGTAAGAGGAATATTAGGGGAAAAAGGGAAATTGAGAAAAAAGAATACAAGAGAGAGAATGAATTAAGGAAGAAAGTGGGTGGGAAGAAGAATAATATTGATGGAAGGAGGATATTAAAGTATTTCGAATACCTTAAATGCAATTTCATAGCTTCTCTTAGAAGGAAAAGAAAATAACATAATCTCATTCTTTCATCTAAAACCTCATTAAGAGCAAAGTTCTGTAAATCTTCCCAAATAGATTCCCGGTATCACCCACTCCTCTCAGCAGAACAACCACAGACACTTACATGTACACTTATATGTTCCTGCAAACACACACAGACTTAAATGCAAGCACATGAATTCTAAAGACAGACAGTGGGTGGGGAAGACTATCTAAGGGTCAGTGAATTAAACACTAAACCAATACAAAAACCCCAAGAAAGACCTGTTTTTTGGGGGAAGGTGTTGGGTCACATTCAGGGCTACTCAAGGATCACTCATTTGAACTATGGGACCATAGGGGGTGCTGGGTTAGAATTGGGACTGGGTACATGCAGGGAAATGCCCTAACTGCATGTTCTCTCTCTGGCCTCCAAGGCAGACATTTCTTTTTAAAAAAAATTTTTTTTTTGGAATCACCATGAGATAGTTACAAAGCTTTCATATTTGAATTTCAATCATACAATGATCGAACACCCATCTCTCCACCAGTGCACATTCTCCACCACCAATGTCCCCAGTATACTGCCCCGATTCCCAACCCTCTCCCTGCCTCTATGGCAAACAATTTCCTCCATACTCTCATTCTACTTTGGGGCATTATGGTTTGCAATATAGATACTGAGAGGCTATCACATTCGGTTCTTTATCTACTTTGAGCACACATCTCCCATCCCGAACGATTCCTCCAACCATCATTGACTTAGTGATCTCTTCTCTATCCCAGCTGCCTTCTGCCCCAAGGCAGACATTTCTAAGAGAAAATTGAGAGGACTATTTACTCCTTGCATTGGTCCATTTGGTCAAAGTGTGTTTGCGGAGTGGCTGCTTTGTATAGGGCACTGTGCTGGATATGGGAGAGGCATCGGGGAATAAACCTGACCAGAATATATTTAAACTGTGATAGAAATATTAAGGTTTGATAGAGTTGGGGGCCATGTTTGAAAATGAATAGAATAAACTTAAAAATTGCACATACCCACACCAGGGCTGGAGAGAGTACAGTGGCACAACCTGGGTTCAATTCCCCCACCACATGGTACCGTGGACACTTCCAGGTGCAGTCCACGAGGTCCTAAGCAGTGCCAGGTGGTGTGGGTACTTCCTGCTGGACCCAGGGTCTCTCTGCTTGCCTGATTATTGCCAAATGGGTCCCCATTTAGACAGCCTGAGCAGTACTTGGGAGGTCCCAAACAACAAAAACCCATACCAACATTCCTATACCTCCATTTACAGACAGGGAGGCTGAAGTTTGGAATAGGCAAGTAATTTTTAGTTGATACAGCTACCAAGTATCAGAGAGGGAGCAGAAATATACCCTGTTTTTGGTCTCCCTGTTCTAAAGGGCCAAGAACAGCATGAATTTTACTGCAGAGTCATGGAATTTTGTGATCTTTATGATGTGCTGACTCTTCCTAAGTAGATAATGGATAAGAAGTTAGCTAAGTAAAGCATGGAACATTCAGGAAAAAGAGTAGGAAAATATTATATATAAGTCTGTAGATCAGTGTTTTTCAGGGAAGTCTGATAATAAACTATTATTACATAAAAATCATGGAAAATTTTGCATGGCATAATATCATTTATGGAATTTGTTGACTTTCAGAAGTTTTGAGCATATAGAAGTATTTGGAGAAAATGGTCAACATGTTCCAAGTAGAAATTCTGAGGAGGGATTTTAGGGATCATTTTGCATTGAGTGATACTTCTGAAAATATTGTTATTTTAATAGTATGCTCATATGTAAACAATGGATAATTCAGGATGAGAGTTAAAATAAGAACCAGAGTGATATCTGATTTGAGCCGACACGAAAGCAGAGTGGCCTTAATTCGCAGAGCTCCCATACAAAGTCCAGGCCAAATATTTCTCCTGAGAGCCAAGGTTCCAGTCTTTTTATTTTTCATTTCTCCCTAGTGGCCTCCAAAGTTTGTAATTAGCAAATACTTTCCTTCAAGCCTAGCAGTTAAGATGGGGGCTGGAACCACGAAACATAGTGGTCACCAGACTCTGTCTCAGAAGGAGTGAGAGGTCAGAGTGTCCACTGAAACAGCTTTGAGGTAGAGTGTGGCTTGTGGATTGGGAAGTCTCAAAACTGGCCCTTGGCTATAGCAGTAGAAGCAGTAGCTGTGAACTTGAAAAGAGGCTTTAGAAAATGCAGAGATAAGTGTCAGGTATTCCTTCCAGGGATGGGGGTGGGGTTCCTCGGGGCTGACCTGTGTTCAGCACCATTCTCAAAACTCAACCACAACACCCAATAAGAGAGAGAGAACAAAAGGGAATGCCCTGCCACAGAGGCAGGGTGGGATGAGGGGGGATGGTGGGTGGGAGGGATACTGGGATCTGTGGTGGTGGGAAATGGGCACTGGTGGAGGGATGGGTATTTGATCATTGTATAATTGAAATCCAAGCACAAAAATTTGTAAGTCTGCAACTGTACCTCATGATGTCTCACTAATAAATTTTTTTAAAAAAATAAATAAACAAAAACAAAAAATCTCATCCTTGCCTGCCCCCTGTCCATATCCATCTGCCTCCCGCCTACTCATCTGTAAAGGTTGAGACACGCCGTGAGGTGCCAACTGCACACTCAGGTCTCCTGAATCCTGGTCTTCCCTGAGCTCCCTGATTGATAAATTGCACGGAAGCAACACCCCAGGCAGGAACTGTCATTCAAACAGAAATTTCCATGCCTCAATAGATTCACAGGTGACCTCAACTCATCTCCAGAATGAGCAGGTAAGCAACAGAGTCAAATGGAGATACTCACCCCTTATCACTCTCTCCCATCCACCCCTCCATCTCTACACTCACACTCTTGCTTGACCTCCCATAGTATCCCCAGCAACCGCCCTCTCCTCCACCCCAATCTCCAATGCCTCCTATTTCCCCAGGAGCAACAGGCCTGCTTCAGCTGTCTTCTGACTAGAGATCCTTGTGGTTGGTCTGCTGTCAGACCCATCTTTAGCCTCAGATAAGGCCAATCATCAATTTTAGGGCACCCTACTACAGGATCCGTGATCCAGGTTGCCCACAGTGAGTATGAGAGGCAGCTCAGCAACAAAGAGGCTGAGAGTTTGGCCTCCAAGTCAGACTGCCTGGCTCAGAAGTCAAGTTCTTCCAATTTACTTATCGAAACAGGAAACTGCTTCTCTGTCCTCATAGGTAAAGTGGGGGATAATAACAGTAATCACACATGGTATTATGAGGATTCAATGAATCAATATGGGTGACATGCTTAGACAAAGACCCGGCCCTTTGTAAGAGTTCAATAGATACTAGCTATTAGAAGGATAACTATTATTCTAAAAAGTGCTTCACTAGATAAACTCCTGCCTCACAAGCTATAATATCTTCTGCTATCAGATATTGGAAGATGTTTAGTGGGAGACAGGAATCTCCCCAGACATTTTAGAAAAGACACAGGGCTCCCTTTGGGGACACACCGTCTGGTGTGGTTGGTACCGATTTCCCTGGATTTTTTCCCAGCTGGTATTTTCCATGCTGACTGATAACATGAAAACAAGCAACTGGAACTCGTGGGAGGAAAAGTACGTAAGGATTAAATGAAGACCAAGTAATTCAATTGTGTCCCTTTATGTCAAAACGTATTAGCACCCCTTTAGTGACTGACTGGGGGTGGTGGATGACAGAGCTGTGCCTTGGAGTTTGGGGAATGGCACCGCCATTAGTTTTCTAAAATTAAATTTTGTCCAGAAAGTTAATTTTCCTCTATGTCAACATCTACCACAAGGTATATCAATTTAAAACTCTCATTAGGAGTTCAAAACCTCTAAACTTCCAAACTCCCAAGTTTTTGAAGCACTGAACTTATTTCGAAGCAGGAGAAATCTGTCTCCTTGCTAATGTTCCCTGAACCCTGAGCACAGTGGAAGTTCACGGCTTTGAACTGAACTCTCCACAGACCCCATCTAGACTTTCTCAGGGATGGCTGTAATCCTAACTCTTCCCATTCAAGACACCCATGGAGTCTCTAATTCCTCCAGATTATAGCTTCCTTCATTTCCCAAGGAATCTCCAAGTAATCTCCCAAATTACTTTGGGATGATGAGAAATGAATGAGGAGGGGTGTTATCATAGAGACAGCCCTCCAACACTACAATTTATGTCTAATTCTCATTTCATTCTGCTCTCATCAAGAACCTGCTCATTGATCCTGCAAGTCAATGATAGTTGGAGGGATCGTTCGGGATGGGAGATGTGTGCTGAAAGTAGATAAAGAACCAAACATGATGGTCTCTCAGTATCTATTGCAAATCATAATGCCCCAAAGTAGAGAGAGAGAGAGTAAGAAGGAGATTGTCTGCCACAGAGACAAGGGTGGGATGGGGTAACGGTAGCAGGAGGGATACCCCGGGGACATTAGAGTTGGAAATTATACTGGTGGAGGGATGGGTGTTCGATTATTGTAGGACTGAAACTCAATCATGAAAGCTTTGTAACTGTATCTCATGGTGATTCAAAAAAAAAAAAATCCTGTCAAGAGCAGTTTTCTGTTTTTATTATTTTTTTATTTGCCTTTTATAGACTTAGTATCCACTTGGGTCAAATTCCTCCCTACTCCACCAAACTTCTCCATTCCTTCAATCAATTCATTTAATATGCACTATATCTCTCCAACTCTTATCCCAGTCCCTGAAAATGAACACCCTGATGGACAAGGGGTACGGGCTGGGTGATTTTTATTCCTCACAGCTATCTCCATACTACTGACACTACATAACTCCTTCTCATTAGCGCCACAAATGCTCAGGAGTGACAAGGTAAGAAAACAGCAGAGCACAGTATATAAACCAGGATGCAGGGGCAGAAAAGAATATTTCCAATGAACTGCCAATTAACATCTGTTTGACACTGAACATTCTGAAGTTAACATGTCAAAACTCTTGAGACTAAACATGAAATGGGCATTGTGTAGGAAGACAAACATAAGGCACTCAACATACTCCTCAAGACAGTGAATGTTCCAAATAATATATTGTTGTTGTTGTCCTGTGACATCTCCAATTTCTAAAGCCCTGTACTTTTAATTCAGTCATACACAATAATATCAGACCTTAGCAGGAATCGTCTACTGGGATAGTGAGACCAGGTTCACATCAGAGTCACCTATAATCTGCTGAGGTCAGAACTCAAGTGGATTATGGATTATGGATCCTGATTACAAACCCTAGCTGCCTAAACCTATAGACACTTAATATTATAAATCCTAATTTATATTACAGAGTAGATCCTTAAAGTTCTTTCGCTATATTTTATAACTTGAAAATATGCTGTTTTCATTAGCATTTCTTAAATGGATCAGTGTAAAATATCTCTCCCTTAAAACATTCATCATGCAGATTTATTGATTGTTATGACAAATTTTAACAAGTAGGCATTTGCTACTGGAATGCAAAGTCAGTTTTCTTCTGCAAAGCAGGAAAAAAATATCACATTTTCTGTGCCTTTCTCCCTTCAGACCTGATGTAAACAACAAATTGATTTATTTTCTTTAAAGTTTTGCAAATATGAAAATTCTACAATGATTGTAAACTAAATATAAAATAAAGTATATTTTTCTAATTTTACTGGGGGCAAGTTTGGGGCTACAAACTGCAGTGGTTGGGGGCTCCTCCCAGCACTGTGCTCTGGGGTCTGGATTTTCTCTCAGCAGTGCCAAGAATGAAACTGTGGCTGGTTGCATGCAAGGCAAGTGCTATAGCCCAATAGTATCTATGTAACAGTCTCTGCCCCCGCGCCTGGGTGTTCCTTCCCGGAGCCCCTTGGAGGGGAGCGGGTTGAGCTTTCCTCCCCGCCCCGACCAGGGCTACGGCAGCCGAAGACCTCCAGGACCAGCCACCACCATGCTGAGACCACTCTCCGCACACATGAAGGTACTGGCAGAGGGACAAAGCCACGCGGGTTCCGGGGCCGAGACCTCCAAGCCTACTCGAATTGGAGTCGAGCATCTTCCACCCAGATCCTCCAAATTCCAGTAGGCGGGGGTAACACCCACCACCTGGCCCCCTGGCGCCGTGTAATCCCATCAGCGGCCAAGACTCAGAGACTTTAAAATCCAGAACCCGGAACCGAACAGAACTTTTTTTTATGACATCTTATTGTCTTATTCCTACTTTGGACAAACTTGCAGGCTATTGAATGTAGCCTGCCCACAGGGCAGAGTCTGGCAAACTCCCCGTGGCGTACCAAATATGCCAAATACCAGTAACAATGATGGGTCTCATTCTCCTAAATAGCCTTGAATATAATCTCAGGGCAAGGATGAAAGAGACGTTACTGGGGCCTGCTCGAGGCAATCGACGAATAACAGGATGATGAAATGAAATGAAAATGAAATCTATGTAACTATCTTTCTGGCCCTCTAATCCTTAATGGGATTCATTTCAAGTGGCCCTTATATTATGAATGGACTTTGATTAAAACATTTCATTTCTATGTGAATTTATGGCATAAAACACATTTTCTTTTTTCTTCTTCTTCTTTTTTTTTTTTTTTTTTTGCTTTTTGGGTCACCCAGTGATACACAGGGGTTACTCCTGGCTCATGCATTCACAAATTACTCCCAGCAGTGCTCGGGGGACCATGTGGGATGCTGGGAATGGAAACCAGGTTGGCTGCGTGCAAGGCAAACACCCTACCTGCTGTGCTATCACTCCAGTCCCAAAACACATTTTCTTATTTATTTATTTTTTCATTCTAGGACCTAAAATATTATGAACCTGCCCCGATGACTGTGAAGATCACAATAAATGTTTTTGAACAAATAAATGATATGAAAAAGTCTATTTCCTCTGGGAAGATGCCTGGTCTTGAGGCCTTACCACAGAGCTGGTATCTCATGTCCCAGGCTGCTCACCAGAGGCTTTCCTCTCTCTCTCTAGGCTCCAGACAAACCTGGATGTGGATGTCCTTTCCTGTCCTTTGTCCATCTAGTTCTCTAGACCATGGAGGAAAATCCATGCTACATCTTAGAGTCTTCCCCTCCTTTGCATCTCATCTCCAATGCGAGTGACTCAAGTAGAAAGAAAGAGAAAGCAATACGCAAATGGTATGTTCCTGCCGGAAAGGGACACACACCATTTCGGTATTACCTGCTTTTCAATTAAATTAAAGTGAACCAGAAACTTTTACCATCACATCTTTTCCCCGACTATCAAGCTGGGCTTTATTTGAATATAATTATATGAATGGTTTCTTTAGCCACTTCCTAGAAATTGCTGCAATTTACCCTGGGACATTATCAAACTGCCACTGACAATAACCCAGCCCCCAGAGCAGTCAAGTGGTTCTCTTCACATTAAACAGAGAGAGCAAATTTAATCAAGGCTTTCGAACAGAGACTTAAAATGGATTTTTGGCATCTGCCAAGTTCAGACAGAACTCCAATCATTCAGATGGCTTCTGCCTGGAACAGAGGGACAATGCCTCAGGAATCTGAAATGAATTGTAAAAGAGGGTTTTTTTTTTCCCCCGTAAATTTTTAACTAAGAATAAACCAAAATCACCTTGGCAGCAGACATGGGCTCCTATTTTCAGTACATTTTTCTAGAGAAAGTACCTGTAAACTTTGTTCATCCTATTTTGATAGATGTGAAATAAGTTCTTGACCTCTTATGAGATACACTTGTGAGATGACTAATAAGTCATAGCTTCATGGTTTATTCAAGATAGTTATCCCTCCATGCTTGTCCTTATCACACTGCAAACTGAACACTGTATGAACTACAAATGTGATCATGAGACAATGCTTTTGTTCCCAATAAATCATGAGCTCTTCAAGGACAGGATGTTCTGCCAGATATATATGTAACATCTCTCACAAAATGTGCCAAATACAAGATTGTCAACACGTCTTAAGCTGGTCTTTTCCACATGGACTTGTAATTCTGCGAGGAGGAATTACATTTTTCATGACCCTGGACTAATTTATGCATCCTACCCAAGATATATATTACGGTATATGTGTTATTGACAAGAATAGAGTGTCACGCAATAAAATTTAGATCGAAGGAGTGATTATTCCCATTACTAAAATCAACAAACAAGAAATAATCCCCCTGTTTGATCATTCTGTTGTTGTTATGCTAATATCCTACAAGGAGTTAATTCTTTGGATTGCCATTGAACTATAGAAAAGGAAAATTCCAGTCCTAACTAGAAGAACTTCCTAGATTAACAGCTACAGACTTAAACCTCACAGAATGGAAATAGTTTTCTGCCCTGATATTTGCTGAATTGGCAAATAGGAGGAAAATATTTCAGTAGATGGGGGAGGGAATTGGTTTGAATTAAAGCATTCTCGACCTTAAGTTCCTACTTAAATTCTTTTGTGCTCCAAGAGTATAAATATTAGACAAATTTCATGATAAAAGACAAAGGAAAAAAATGCCACAGTAAATAAAGAAGGATGAAAATTAGAGGTCAAGGCAACATGCATTTTCTAGTCACTAAAATGAAGAACAGTCACACCCATTGGAGCAGGAACCATAGAGTTCTGACTTTTGGGACTTGAGGGTCCTCTACCTTTTGTCAGATAAATTCACAGAATGCAGGTTTCCTCGCCATTCTCAATGACTCATAAAACACCAATCTGAGCCACCTTTATGCTGTGGCCTGTAGTTTCCAATGGGAACTCTTCTGCTGCTCTGACTGCAGACAGGACCATGAATCACTCCTGCCCATGGAGGAAGGAACTACTGAGTCACATGTTACTCTGGAGATGCCTAAATGGCTTTAGCTCTCATGTGGTCAGAAAGACAGACTATTAGGCTTCACTTGCTATACATCAAAGTGAAAGCCTGCCATCTATTTGTTACTTAGAACACTAAAAATACTAGCTGGGTTAGCCTCTTCTTACTGCAACTGATAAAATAATTCACATTGTTGGAAAAGAGGGCAGAAGTGGTGCTAGGATTTGTGTTGTCTAAGAAGTTTCATGGAGGAGTAAGAGACAGTACAGTGGGTAAGACGTTTCCTTGCATACAGCAAGGTTCAATGACCAGTATCCCAGATAGTCTCCCAAGGTTGAATGTTCCCAAGGTTCAACCAGGTTCAATGCCCAGCATCCCATATGGTCCCCTAAGCTCTGCCAGGAATGATCTCCGAGCACAGAGCCAGGAATAAGCCCTAACCCCACCAGAGGTAGCCCAAAAGCACACAAAAAATGCTTTGTGGAAGAACACACTTGTGACCTTTCACAGAAATCATGAAAGACACTCAAACTAGGCTAAAAGTGGCTGCGTTATTTGCTCGACTTCTAGTAAACACTAGGAACTCCGACGAAAGAAGAGGTGAAATTAGTATTGGCTCTTGGGTATCTAATGGTTAATGTTAAAACAGTATTTAAAAAGAAACAGCAAATGTAAGTTTTCAATATCTAAGACAATTTTACATGTAAATCCGCAGAAAAAAAAATTAATTTAGAATTTTTATAAGTAAAATAAATAAGTAGCCAAAATAAAGTAATAATGGAGAGAAAACAAATGTGACTTTCAGTTAAGGTAGAGGATCTAATCCCAAGTAGGTTGCAAAAGGTTGAGCACCCACACTATAAAATAGTCCCAGGGAAATACAGATATTTCCAGGGAGCAAGAACGCTGGTCTTAATGGATTAAGAAAAGGAAAAAAAAAAAAAAGAAGAAGAAAAAAAAAGAACGCTGGTCTTGCACTTAGCAGACCCAAGTTTGAATCCCAACACTATATCTGGTCCCTGAGAACTGCTGGGGGTGATTCTGGAGCACAAAGCCAGGAGTGAGCCCTGCATCAGCACAGGGTGTGGTCCAACACCTCCCCATTAAAAAATATTTTATCTGAACAACAACAAAAAAGCTCCTTAAGAAGAACTTGCTGCAAATTCTGAGGAAAGAAAAGGGGGGGGGGGGACTGCAGCCTGAGGAAAGAGGCTCCATGAGGAGAGCATGCTTTGTTTTGTTAAGAAACAGAAAAATATTGGCCTGACACCAAATGCTGTTACACAAGAAACATTTCCTTAAATTGCCTTTTAGCTCTCTGTATAGAAAATATTTTAGAAGAGAGTGCACACTTTCTTGAAATTGTGTCGTGGAGAAGGATTTGCAAAGTCATTTTGTTCTTTGGAGGTAATTAGTATTTTACCATGTTATTTGTTTGGGTAAGGGACAATGCATTATGTCAGTTTTGTGTATACAATGTAATGGCTCAACCTCTGCATATACTGTAAAACGAAGCTGCAGTGAATCTGTTCAACATCTGTCAGCATCCACAGGCACCAATTATTTCTGGTGCTAAAAACTATGAAAGAGGATTCAGGGAGACAGACAGTTCAAAGGGCTGGAGTATTAGCTTTGCATGAGGAAGGCCCACACGTCAGCGGCAGTGACCCCCAAGTAACAGGCAGAGAGTCGCCCCTTTGATATCAAATGGTACAGCCCAATAGCCAAGTGAACAAATAAATCCATTAAAAAGAAACAAAACAAAGAATTGTTGAAGACTTGTTCTCTTGGCCACTTCCAAGTACAGAGTACTACGTGTAATCATCACACTGTACCTTCCATCTCATATTTAATTTGTCATGGGAAGTGGGGTCCCACTGAGCCTTGTCCATTCAGCCTTGTCCATTCAGGGTGCCCAGACTGAGAGTGGTATGCCAAGTTCTGGAAGACTCAGTGGTGCTAAACTTCTGGAGAGAGATACGGTATCATAGCATTCTGATTCATCAACCTCCAGATGGTGGAGTCCTCCTGCTTGAGGGCAGATGTGCTCCCCAGTGCAAAGTTTCCTTATCAGAAATCCCGGGAGCAGTGTCCAGGCCTTTGAGGCCGACTCTCCCTGCCTGCTCGGTGGTGGTAGCCGATGAGGTCAGAAGTTTCTATCCCTTTCTCTGATTTTTGCTCCGGTGACCGGAGGAGCTCATGCATTGCTCTTTCTCTTTCCTGCCCTAACTATAGTTATCAGTGGTGTGAGAATGGACAAAATAAACACACATGGCTAGAATGTAAATGGAGAACATTGTAGGAAATTTGACCGATGCAATTTTTACTAATGAACACCAACAAAAACTTTCAAGTAAGCACATCTCTGCAAAGAAAGAATTCTAATGTTTGTTAAGTCCAGAGCCTTTCTTCAAGAAGCATGTAATAATATCATCTTTGCCTGATAACACAGCAGCATCAGACTGAAAGATTGATTCATGTCTGGAGTAAAGGAGCAGAACCAATGCGATTTAATTTTTAAAATAAAGTAATTGCAATTTCTTTATAACATACAACAGAAAATGTTTAGCCTTTCGGTTCCATTTATGCTTCTTCCAATGTTACTTTCATTTCAGTCAAATAGCTTTGAAAGCTGTTGACTTCATTTGTAAAATTTCATTTTCTGACAAAAACTGTGATGGTGAGTTCTGGGAACTAATTAAGCCTCAGATCAATGTATGGCTTCTTCTTTATGCCTTAAAAATGAATACATTTTACCCAGGCATCCGATATGATCCTGAGTCCCACCAGGAATGATCCCTGAGTGAAGAGGCAGGAATAAGTCCAGAGTACTACCAGGTGTGGCCCAAAAAACAAAAACAAAAATAAATAAAAATGAATACTTTATGTGTTAGTGTTTCATGTGTAACTGTGCAGGAAAATGCAACTGCATTGGTATAATGAAACCAAAAGCACCTAAAAAATAATGAATTATAGTTCTGCCAAGTCATCCAAAGTAAAACACCCTGGGGCAAACATCTAGATTTGTCTGTTACTGACAAGTTATCATCTTTTGCAATTCTTTATTACTTTTACAGTTCCAAGAGCAAAACCCAGGTCTCCTGCATGTAAATTATGCACTTTACTACTGGGCCAAAATATCAGCCTCCTGAATTGTTCTTACTCTGAGGCAGAATATGGTAAAGGTAAAGGTAAAGGCCCTCCCGTTGATCGTCGATTTGCTCGAGCGGGCCCAGTAACGTCTCCACTGGAGACTTTGTTGTTACTGTGTCTGGCATATCGAATACTCTCGGTAGCTTGCCGGGCTCTCCGAGAGGGGCGGAGGAATCGAACTCGGGTCGGCCATGTTGGCCGCTTGTAAGGCAGACGCCCTACCCGCTGTGCTATCGCTCCAGCCCTGGTACCAGTTAGAATGGTACATCTAGAGCAAATACAGAAATGCTGCCTTTCCCCTCTGATTGGCGGAATCTATTTTTGGGCTCCCAAGGTTCAGGAGGTTTGGGGGACCCACACAGTGATTCTCATCCAACCGGAGGTCCCTGCATTGCGAGGGATACCCAGACCACTCCAGTGACCTCCAGAGTGGGGCAGATGCCTCCCCAGGGGACTATGTGGTACCAAGGATCAAACCAGGGACAGCTGCAAGCAAGGCACACGTTCTGTCCCTCCAATCGCTGAAACAGTAATCATTAAGAACATTATAGTTATTCTGGCGTACTGAAGGTATTAATACATGGTTCAGAGGCAAATTTCTAAAACTATTTGTTTCTTTCCCCTCTTTGAAGGGGTCTTTTTTTAAAGAGTTTTTCCATTTAGAGTCTGTATGTATTTTTATAGTTGCTTTTATTATAATAATTCTTTAGGGACTCAGATCAGAGCAAAAAAAATTAAAGTTTAATCATCTTACTTTACAGAAAATGAAATTTGAGTCTAAGAGGTCAGGGCCTTAGTGTGGCCTTATACTTAATACCGAGACTGTCATAATTGCAAAAGTGCTAGTCTTTAGCCTCTCTTCTATGCTTTGCTAAAAATTAATTAAAGAACTAAACTATTAAGAGAAACAACTATGCAAAGTTCAATCTTCACACAATTGGTGAGAATATAAAGTATAATCAGCTTTATCTAGCAGGAGGCATTGACGGGCTGGGGCATGTTGCCTCAACCCTAATTCTTAGGTGGAAGCTCTAACTCTCGGTATCACAGAAGGTAACTGCATTTTGACACTGCGTTTTTTAAAAAAGGAGTACGTGAAATGAGGTCATCGGGGTGAAACACAATTCAGTCTGACTAGTGTCTGCCTAAGAATAAGAGGTTAGGACACAGTCACGGAGAGAACACCATAAGGGCAGGAAGAAAGAAGGAGGCAGGCGCCCGTACAAAGCAAATAGTGGGAACTGGGCAATTGGAAACTAGCAGACTGCCAGTTTCCAGACACATGAGGACATAGAGTTCTGTTGCCTAAGCCCCTGCACTTACGGTACTTTTGTTACATGTGCTCTAACACAGACACGCCTGAAGAAAAGATGCATCAAGAACTAAACGTCCCTTTTGGACTGGCTCCACAGTGTGAAAAACAGACTAATAATAAAAGCATCACTTATGGTTCCCTGAGCACAGCCAGGATTAATCCCTAAGCATAGGCGAGGAATAATCCTGGTCACCCCAACTGTGTGCCCATCACCTCTAAAATGTCTAACAGAAACGAAATGAGTTTAATCTAACTTTTCAGTTTTTCCATTTCAGTCCTGGCAATTTCACTGACTCGATATTACTATTCAGGATATTCAGACCCTAAGGTCTTCTTCTTCTAAATGTATATTGAATAATTTTCCAAAAATACTTCTGTCAGGGTCAGTGGCGCTTTTGCCTTGCATGCAGCACACCTAGTTTGATCGCCAGCACTCCATAGGGTCCCCGAGCACCACCAGGAGTAGTCCCTGAGCACAGAACTAGGAGTAAGCTCTGGACAGTGCCTTATGTGGCTCTCAAATAAGAAAAAATTACTATTGTATTTCAACTAATTTTTTAGACTAAGTCAGATTTTTTAATGCCTAATTTAAATGTTTTTTGTTTGTTCTGGGTATTCTCTCTCTCTCTCTCTCTCTCTCTCTCTCTCTCTCTCTCTCTCTCTCTTTGGAAAGTGGTCCAGTCCAATATTCTTTAGGACTTAATCCTGAGGCTGGAGCGATAGCACAGCAAGTAGGGCATTTGCCTTGCATGCAGTGAACCAAGGTTCAATCCCCAGTATCCCATATGGTCCCTTTAGCACTGCCAGGAGCGATTTCTGAGTGCAGAGCTAGGAGAGCCCCCAAACCCAAAAAGGCAAGAAATTAAAAACGGACTTAATCCTGACTCAGTGCTCAAGGATTACTTCTGAGCTGCCTGGATGTCCACACATGGTGCTGGAAAGTAAACCAGGTCTGGCCACATAAAAGAGAAGCCCATTAGCCTCAATACTATCTCACAAGTCTTTAAGACTTTCTTTGGAATAAACAAATAAAAAGATGACAAACCTCCCTCCTCTGTCTTGTCTATCAGAACACATCCACATTTCCCCAAAGATTCAGCTTCACAAAGTCCTGAAGCTGATGTGTGGACACTCCCCTCCTTCACAGGCACCCCACACACATGTGAGTAAGGAGCCACTTCACTTCTTTTTTTTTTTTTTTTTTTTGCCTTTTGGGTCAGCTGGAGCGATAGCACAGCGGGTAGGGCGTTTGCCTTGCACACAGCCAACATGGCCGACCCGAGTTCGATTCCTCCGCCCCTCTCGGAGAGCCCGACAAGCTACTGAGAGTATTCGATATGCCAAGCACAGTAACAACAAAGTCTCCAATGGAGACGTTACTGGGCCCGCTCGAGCAAATCGATGATCAACGGGAGGGCCTTTACTTTACTTTGCTTTTGGGTCACACCAGTGATGCACAGGGATTACTCCTGGCGGTGCTCAGGGGACCATATGGAATGCTGGGAATCGAACCCGGGTCGGCCACATGCAAGGCTAATGCCCTACCCTCTGTGCTATCTTTCCAGCCCCGCCACTTCACTTCTGAAGTGACCTTTTATTACAGAAATGCTGACTCGCAGGACTGCCTCTACACCTACACAGACATGAATAATTCATCGCTAAAAATACATTTGAAAAGCAACAAGATAATTTTAAATGTTGAGGGAGTCGTAAATGCATTATGTCTTTACATAACTATACTGGAAGCTGGATGTATGTTTACTTTTGCTATAGAAGAACACAGGGGCAACCATCTATCCAAAAGGCAAGCACAGTGCTTTGGAAAGCACCTTCCACAGGCCCAAGGCCATGACCAACAAATCTGAAAGTCTCGCCGAGCTCTTCGCCTGTTCTAGGATGTCGTGCCAACAGGAATCTGTTTTTCTGACAATTTCTTCATCACATCACTTGACCTGTCACACTGATGATTCATATATTTGAATCACTCACCACTGACTTTATTTTTTTAAATTTTTATTAGTGAAACACCATGAGGTACAGTTGTAGAATTAAAAATTTTTGTGCTTGGGTTTCAATTATATAATGATCGAGTACCCATCCCTCCACTAGCGCCCATTCTCCACCACCCCTGATCCCAGTATCCCTCCCACCTCCCATCCCCCCAATCCCACCCTGCCTCTGTTGCAGGACATTCCCTTTTGTTCTCTCTCTCCTTTTGGGTGCTGCCACCACTGACTTTAAAGTATCATCCAATTCCAAATTTTGTTTAGAAGCTATTTCCTGGCCAAAGTTTGGCCTGGGAGACAGCTCAAAGGGCTGGAACATGGGCCCAGTTTGAATCCCAGAGAGTCTTGAATAACATAGCCAGGAGAGGTCCCTAGGAAGTCAGGGGCAGTGGGAAGGAGAGAGGAGAGCTTCAATCGCATACCTTTATTAAAATAAGTTTATATTTAAAACAAACACAGATAAATCAGTGAAAATAACATAGTTTATATTAACAGCAGCATTTAGTATCTCCCCAGATGCCTTGGATATTCTTTTTATCTCCATCAGTTCCTAACACATGATTATAGACAAGTTTTCTAGCATTTCTTAGTTTTCCTATATACATTCAGCTGTATCTGTTGCCATACAGAGCTCTCGGGGGTGACATCTGATCCCAACTCAGGGTGTGTAGCTTAAATAACTGGCACTGGTCTGATGAGCAAAACCCACCTGCCTTCTTGCCGAGAGCAAAAGAAGACATAGCTAAGCACACTGGCGCAGTGCAGACTGACTGCCCTGAGGAGTGTGAAGGATAAAGGACAACTCGGTCCTGTCCCTCAGCAAGCCTTGCCTCCTTCATATATCTCAGATCACTTTAGGCAGGTTTTCTGAGTCTAGGGTCATACCCTGAATTTTAGCGGAACAGAACTTCAGTAATATCGGAGCTGACTACACTTTTTAAAAAACATCTGAAACAAATGAAAGGCAGCAAGGAAAATGCACAGTGAATGTCCCCCAGCATGACTGGTGCAGAAATCCACTAGAGACTCAGGGCAGAAAGATATTCCCATTGCCTCATGGCAGAACAAGGAGAAAGAAGCAAAGATGAGCTGACTCCTGTCACCTGTAGTCCCTGAGTCACTAGATCCCTGAAGCATGGTGAGTGGGAAGAGAAGTACAGGGAAAGTGGGGAGAATGGGGACAACTTGCAGAACCTGTAGAGGGACAAAGGATCTGAGTTGCAACTGGGGTTCAACTTTGAAAATCTAGTCTGAGAAGAACTGCTACTAGCTCTTTACTTCAGAATTATCCATGATTATTTTTACTATGGAGTTATCTATACTTGACTTATGATACCAGCAGAGAGAAGCAGTCTAAGAAAACACAAAAGCATGACACTGTGACTTGATTGAAGATTACTGAAGCTATGGGTAGGGAGAAGAGTAAACTACAGATACAGCCCAGAAAACTGGAGTGAGAGGGAGAAAGAGAAAGCAAGAGAGAGACTGAGAGGCTGAGAGAGAAAGTGTTAGAGAAAGAGAGAGAGAAGGAGAGAGAGAGAGAAAGTTGGGCGTGGTGCAGCGAGTTTTCTCCACTCAGAAAGAAAGCCTGGAGCTAACTCTTATGCCTCTTTGAGAATGAAATATACCTTTCAAAATGATAGATGTGGCCGTTCTCTCCTCTTCTTTTCCACATATAAACTATTTTATTTGCTTTCCTCTCTTATATAGAAGAATTGCATGGTTTCAATCAGAAAACACAGAAAGTCAATAAAATATTATTTTGTAATCTTATAACCCAACAGATAACCACCCAGGGATAAAGTAATAAAAGAGATTAGGTCCAACTGGGTTTGGGGTCCAGATATAAATGATCCCAAGTTCAAATATATAAATCAGAATCTGGACAGATTTCTGCCCCAATCATGAAGTACTCTCTTGGAGAGTCAGGGAACCCAGGAGTGTTATTCATCCTAAGGTGAATATCATGAAGGTCTGTGTATTAGCCATCCACAGCTTAATTCATCTTGAGGCAAATCAAGTCTAAGTTTGGCTACCTTAGGGATGAGCTACAGAGTTCACAAAAGCAAACAGTTGTTTAGAATACAAGAATAGAATACAAGCAGAATTCTATTCAGTTGTAAATTAGGTACTCTCCTTAGAGTCCAGGATGGAGAAGAGTGAAATTTACAGAAAGAAAGGAAAAGAGAAGTGGTGCTAAATAAGGGAGACCAAACTTTTTTTCTCATTAAAGTGCTCATTAAAATTAAATAAACAAAATAAACATCTTTTGTAGCACAGTGCACAAATTCAAAAGCAAAAACTTCAATGTGGCACGTCAGACAAGAGAATTTAGAATTTTAGAAAACAATTAAAAGGCTCTAGTAGTTTAATTGTAGTAGTTTAATTTAATCTAGTAGTTTAATATTTCTAATCCCTGATCAGAAATATAACGATGTTAAAACAACTATGGCCAATATATGTTTTCTTCCATCGTGAAAATTCTTGGCACCATCTCAGATGTTTCTCAACAACAATTTTTAAAAATTATTTTTATTTACTTAGCTAGCTAGTTGTGTTGGTGCCAGTGATAGAATCTAGGGCCTCAAACATGCAAAGCATGTGCTCTACTCCTGAATTTCATCTCCAGTAAATAATAATAATAATAATAATAATATCACTGTCACTGTCCTCTCATTGTTCATCGATTTGCTCGAGCAGGCCCAGTAACATTGTAAGACTTGTTGTTACTGTGTTTGGCATATTGAATATGCCACAGGGAGCTTGCCAGGCTCTCGGTAGCTTGCCGGGCTCTCTGAGAGGGGCAGAGGAATCGAACTCAGGTCTGCCAGGTTGGCCACATGCAAGGCAAATGCCTTACCCGTTGTGCTATCGCTCCAGCCCAATACTACTACTACTACTACTACTACTAATAATAATAATAATAATAAATCTATATATTTAGATATATAATGGTTTTAGGGCTACATCTGACTGCTCAGGAATTACTCCTAGTTCTGCTTGGGGACCACTTTTGGTGGCCTCAGGGGTTAGATAATGAGTATCAACCCAGGTCAGCCACATGCCTTACTCTCTTTGTACTATCACTCTATAAAATACTTAAACTCAACCCAGGCCAGGACAGTTAAGAAGAAAAAAAGACATATCAAAAACATCTTCAAAAAACCCTCTTTCTTCTTCAAGTGAAAGAAGACTTGATTTTTATCCTTAACCAGGAAACCTGTATTTATCAAAACCGGTTTCAGAACATACCCAGCTTGGGTCCAATGTGGCAGTTCAAACTCCCTTCCTAGCTCTGTGTCTCATGTTGCCTTCCCTGAGGCAATACACCAAGCCCCACAATTTCACATTGGGAGAAACCCTGTCACATTCATACTGTAACTACTGTGGCAAAACAAACAAACAAACAAACAAAAACCAACCAAATAAGAGGCTGAATTGATAGTACAGTGGGTACGGCATTTGCCTTGCATGCAGCCAATCCAGGTTTGATCCCCAGCATCCCATATGGTCCCCTGAGCACTGCCAGGAGTAATTCCTGAGTGCAAAGCCAGGAGTGACCCCTGTGCTTCAGTGGGTGTGACCCAGAAAGCCAAAAAAAAAAAAAAACCCAAAAAACAACAAAAAAAAAACAACTGTCTTAGGAGTTACCACACCAGATTCACAAGGTGGTGGGGAAAAAAAAAAACCCAAAAAACAAAAAATAATCAACTGCCATAGGAGTTACCACACCAGACTCACAAGGTGGTGGTCATTCAAAACACACTGACCTCTCATCAGTGTTATTTTGCTGAGCTTAGTTCTGTTTCCTACCGAGGAAGCAGAGGGTCTGCTGAGGGAGACTGCTCAGCTGACAAGGCAGCAGACAAGGTACGTGGGTCTGGCAAAGATTGGCAAATGAAAAGCATTCTTTCTCTCCTCAACAGATGCAGCTGTGAAAAGTGAATAAGGCATATGGAGCAGCCACTGGAGGTAAGTGACACATACACAAAATACTCTCAAGCCAGTGGTGAGTCTACTCCCCCGCTTCCCTCCACAAACCCAGCTCTGAACTCTGGGTCCTGCCAAACCCAAAATGAGTCCTGGGCACTTGCAGAGAAAGAAAGCATTGGGAGAATCCTTGCCTTGTGCCACCGTGAAAGGAAAGGGATTCTGGCTGCTCATCGTCTATGGGTTGCGCATCTCAATAATTCACCGTGTATTCTGTCACCATTCTCAACCCTTCCCACCGTCAAAGTCATTAAAAAGCTAGAGAGAAAGAAGGAGGATTCAGGTGCAAAGTTACATGAACTACAGAAAAGACTGTATGTATCAAGAGTTGTTCTCAGCAGCATGTGGCTGATTTCAGTCAAGAATGTCAGCCGGGTACCAGAGATGGGGGACAGGCGATAAAGCACTTGTGTTCCACATAACTGTCTCCATTTCCATCCCTGGCCCTGGGACCACTTGTGCTTCTCAACAGCACCAGGAGGAGAGTCCTGGGCAAAGAGCCAGGAGAAAGCCCTAAGCTCTGGCAGATGTGACACTCGACCCTGCACCACCAAAGAAAGAAGTCAGACAACAGATGAACTATATAAAGCAGAAGTGGACTTTTGAATTCGAAGGCTTGTTGGCAGTGGCCAGAGGAAATAAGGGAGCGGAGGGTAAATCAGGACAGAAAAACAACACATTTAAGATTTTCAGCAATGCACACTTGGAACTTGAGTTATAACACAACATTATGTCTATTAAAAGACTTAAACGTGCCAGAGTGACGGCACAGTGAGTAGGGCGTTTGCCTTACAAGCAGCCAATCTGGTTCAATCCCCGCATCCCATATGGTCCCACAAGCACTGCCAGGAATAATTCCTGAGTGCAGAACCAGGAGTAACCCCTGAACATTGCTGGGTGTAATCCAAAAAAGAATAAAAAAGATAAATAAAGGCTTAAGCATACATTGGGCAAAATTTGGTTCTTATTTTCATGAGGATAAAATTTTCACGAGGACCAAAATTTGGTTTATATTTTTCAAGTATGGTGAATGTAATTCTTAAATATTGGGAAAAATTGCTAAGAGTGGCAAAATTTCAGGTTGAGCAAAGCAACCTCTGCTATAATCGAAAAAACACAATATCTATTGTTGTGTTTGGGTTTTTCTCCATTTCCTTTTATTTGACAGTGTTTTGATATATAATTTTTAAAAGAAGCTAATAGCTTTTATTATATAAATATTTAATCAGTTATACAGAGATAGAAAACCTACAAGATTTTATGTATAGCTATAAAATATTTTAGATCAATATTCAAATTTTGGAACAGGCACATCCAAGTGTGCTTCCTGGTATGCTCAATCAAGACAGATAACAATTTGTCTTATCATAGCACGCCTACATGGAATGGGAAAGGGGAGAATGTCTTATTTCAGTTATATGATGAAAATGGAAACACAACCTAATATTGATACTTTCAATTCCTTGAATTCTATCAATAAAGCCATGAAAATAATTATCATGGAGAACAATTCCTCGAACTTCAACTTATTAGACATGCCTTACTGTAGAATATAGAACATATCCTAGCAATGGTTTCCAAGTTGGAATTAAATGTTATTTCTCAAATATTTTCTTAAATATTTACTAAATGTTGATTCCTCAATTATTCAGCTGCATGTCCTATATCAGTAATACTCTGATGTGCTTTCTATAAGATACCAAGCAGAAAACTGATATAGAACTGCAAAATAATTTTTAAAAGATTCTATGATAACGGAATGTGTAAGACTTGGGTTGTAAGTAAGAGTACATATATCAAGTTTAGAAATTACGTTGTTCTATTATGTGAAAGTAGCTATTACACAGTTCTATTTAGATATGTATTCTTTGGCTCATTCATTTATTTATTCATTCATTCATTCTTTCTTTCTTTCTACCAACCAACAATTCTGTCATAATACTTAGTGCTAAGATCTGTGACCAGGGCTTGGAGCATAGACATTAAGCAGGAGAATATAGCCAGTGATCTCATACAGTCTCTTACAGCCTACACATAACCATAGAGTGAATGTAAATAATACCACTCAATGAAACCTGGAAACCTATGTCACTAATTTGGAGAGCAAGAATCAAGGCAGAACTTTTTAAATGGCATTTACCTGACTTTTGAGTCATACACAGTACCCTTTGAGATGAAAAATAGCAGGTCATAATAGTTAGGAGAAGAACTTTTGAAACCAGACTCCCTGAGTTTGAATGATAATCTGCTACTTATTTGCCATGTGTTCTTGGGCAAGTTACTTTAGCTTCTCTATGTAACAGATTCTTCATGTAACTGCATGAAGATAAGATATATGGCATAGTGTTTGGGGGTACAGTAAATTAGCTTATGTACTCATGTATTGTTTGGCTGGAGCAAAGCCCAGTGGGCAGGGAATATGCCTTGCATGCGGCCTACCCAGGTTCAATTCCTCCACCCCTCTTGCTGGAGAGCCCAGCAAGCTACCAAGAGGGATCACCCACACGGCAGACCCTGGCAAGCTCCCCGTGGCATATTTGATATGCCAAAAACAGTAACAACAAGTCTCAAAATAGAGACATTCATGGTGCCCGCTCGAGCAAGTCAATGAACAACGGGTCAGTGCTACTTATGTATTGTTACATGTCCCATGGATAATAAATTAGTATAGTACTTACAAAAGTATATAAAATATAATTTTAAAAACAAGTTATATGTATATATATATATATATGATGAGAAAGCAAGTCAAGAGTTTTTTTTTAAGTTCTAAAGTGAATGCTAAAATTACTTCTTTTCTCTTTGTTTTTATCAGAAAAACAAAACCATAGAGTATGAAGAGCCAAACTCCATGCATAAATGCACTGCCTCTACATGACTGTCAACGCAAAACCACTGATGCACCCTAACAATCGATCTTCACCCCAACAAAAAGGCATAGACATATACTCCAAAGTCCTCATGTAATTTCAGGGTCCACCCACAAGGGTCCATCCACAAGAAGAAACTTCTTCAGCACCTACTCCCTGGGGCAGCATTTCTCAATCAGGGGCCCCACAACCCCTGGGGGCCCCTTGGAATATTCCAAGGAGACCAGAGATGAAAAATAACAGAAATGGGTAGGCATGGCACGAGACTCAGAAGTCAACTAGCAGGACTAGTAGAAGAATGGGGATGGCACTGGGTGGAAACAAGGTCCGAAGGGGGCTGCGTTGGGCCCAGGCTGAGAAGCAGTGCTGCAGCCTGCAGTGGGGACCCGGCCAAGCCGGATGACGACCTTCCCGTGAAGCCTGTGTTGATGGGGATGTCAGCTCTCCTCAGGCTCCCAGGGGGCTGCCCACCATGGCACACAGTGGACTAAACTCGAGACATTTCTGAGCCCCAGTCCCTAGCCCAGAAGTCGGAAAGGCCACAGCAGACAGTGCAGTGGCCCCACGCCAGTTCCCTCCGGAGCAGGGGGCCGTGAAAGAGAAGGATGCCGCCTCCAAGGAGGACAGGCCTGGGTACTCACGTGGTGAAGGAGCCAGGGGGTGCAGACACTCTCCGCAGGTCCGCAGTGGCTGGCACCTGGTGGGTGCTAGAGGCAGCAGGGAATGAGCAGCCGAGACAGTCAGCACAACAGCGTGGACAGACAGGGAGCAAGCCGGGAGAGAGAAAGAGAGACACACCAAATTTACACAGAAAGTAAACGGTGAGGCACCACAGGGACTGCAAAGGAAAAGGGAAATCGAGCCAGCCACAGAAGTCATCCAAAAAGCCGAGGAGAGCAGCGACAAAGCCAACGGGACACATGGCAGAGGCTGGCTCTGAGGCAAGTCATGAACAGGTGTGAGGCAGAGGGGATGGTGGGCAGTGGGGTGGCAGCGGCTCTCATATTTCTCGATCATTCCAGGATCTTCAGGATAGCCAAGGAGAGGGACCACACTCACACACACAGACACACACACTCACAGATCACACACACACACTCACAAACACACACATAACAAGGAGAGGGATCACACACACATTCACACAAACATGCACAGGAAGGAGAAGGATCACATAAATATTCACACGTGTACACCAAAAGGAGAGGGATCACACGCACATATGCATCAAGGTGAGGGATCACACACACATACATACTCACACATACTCACACACTCACATATACATACCAAGAAGATGAACAGCACACACTCACATACAATGCACACACCATAGAGAGGGATCACGCACAGATACACAAAAACACCGAGGAGAAAAATCACACACACAGTGACACACACACACAACAAGAAAGGGATCACACACATATATCAAAGAGAGATCATACACTCACCCACAAATATCCCAAGGCGAGATCACATGCACACACACATACACATCAAGAGAGATATCTCACATACACACACACAAACACACATATGCTCACATGCTCACACACACATGCACACACCAAAGAGATGGATCACACACAGACACACAGTCTCTCACACACAGTCACATACACACCAAAGAGTGATTATACTCATGCACACACACATACACACAAAGAAGTTTCACACACACTTCCAACATAACACACTCATACACTCTACCACAAACACTCTACCATACACTCTCACATATACATCCACTTGCCCACACATACTCCTACACATCAAGGAAAGTCTTCACATAGTCACACAACCATATAGATACATTCTCACACTAACACACGCCAAGAAAATGGATCACTTCCCACTCACATGCTCACACACAGTACACACTCTCACACACATACACACACATACTCTCTCTCTCTCACACACACATACACACCAACAAAAAAGATCATACACATTCACTCACATACAGAGACCAATATGAGAGATCACACACGTACACACCCACCCCCCCACACACACACAAATAGGGATCATTCAGATGTCTAAACACAAATACACATGCACGCGCCTCAAATAGAGGTACCACACACACATTCACACAAACACACACAAGGAGAGGAATAGTCTAACACAATGATCCTCTTTGAGGAGAGTCCAGTGCCTATAGTCCTGCACACAGGTCTCATGCTTTCAGGGCTTTGCCGGAATAGTCATGTCAAAACCCAACCATTTGAAGGGACTGAACAAACACTTTACCTCCCTTCAGTTAAACAACACAGGCTTTGTAAGAACCCCAAAGGTAAGACCACGAAAGTCTAAAATCCATCACAGTAGTGCCACAGTGCCACTCCTACTGACAGCAGGTAAGAGGACTGATGCTCTCCCTGCTGGTTCGAAGAACCGAGTCTTTGGTGGTGCTTAGAGAACACAAAAATACACATTTTATGAAACTAAACCCAGGGGCTTTTCTCCCCACGCAGACTGAACAGCGTCACCGTACCTGTTGGAGACACAGTCTCCACCCGCCTGGGGTGAATTCCCCTATAAACTCACCCATGAGTTCATTCCAGCTCAAGTTTCTCCATCTTATTACCCTCAAAGGACTATATTGATTACAACCAATAACACTTCTGAGTAGTCCATGGTGATGGAGGCCAGTGGCTCAGCTCAAAGTCTGCCAATAAACCCGTTGCCCTTGGATAATCACCTTTAACTATTAGTCTTCATTAATAGTGAACTAATAACTGGGAGCTGAAGATCTCCTTAAACAGTTCAGTAATTTTAAACTTCTGATCTCTTGCAAAGGTGACTTTCAAATAATGAGTATAATCAAATTTATGTGGACAGCAGGTTATTAGGATATAAATATGGACCTAGATAAATCTCCTCTATTGCTCTTTGGGAAGAGCTAGCGTTTATATTCTTGGGAGACTCGTGGACCTTGATAACCTGAGCTCTGTCCTGGATCTATGCAAGGAGCAGTCGGGATACAATGTAGCCTGGCCTTGAAAGGTAGAAAGTAAATGGCAGACTAGTTTATATTTTATAAATGTGTAAAGCAAATAGGAATATAATTCAATGAATACTTTTTTTAGAAACAAATATTTTTGTGCAAATGGAAGATCTGGTGACATACAAGAAGGTTTATTGTTGAATGGGTTCTCTTGGGAATTGCAGAAGCTTTCCATGTGAAGTACATCTTCAAATTTTGTTGCTGTTGTTGTTCTTTGTTTTGGAGCACATCAGCTGTGCTCAGGGCTTACTCCTAGCTTTGCACTCAGGGATCACTCCTGGAGTATCTGGGGTCCTGGGGATTGAACTCAGTTGGCCATATGCAAGGCAAGTGCCTTACTTGAAATTCTTAAACATTCCTTTTCTATTTTCTATCATAAAGTCAAGACATTTTCTGTATTGTTTTTATATTAAGGTTATGTAAGTAGGTTATTTTGAAAACAACTTCTGAAAAGTGTATTAGATCTGATATATGTTTGAATCTCTTATTCACAGGTCATACTGAGTCTCAGGCACACAGCCAGACCTGGGACTTCTGAGGAAACCTTCCCAGGCCTCTGAATAAAGACCGACAGAAAAATGAATGATGTCACTAGTTTTGATCAAGGACTTAAGGAAGACCACCATGAGGTGTGTCAAGAGCTCTGAGAAGACAGGAAGTCTTCTTGGGGAAAATGGCATTTCATTGGGGTCCTAAGGTAGCAGATGAAGAGGAGGTGAGAAGAGCACTATAGGAAGAGTAACTAATGTGCAAAAAAGAATAGAGGCTGCTCACTGCTGCTTAATGGATGAAGGTCACAGTCACAGACATCACAATGGTCTTTGGAGCACAGGACAAGGTGGGCAAAGAAGGCAATGATCAAACAAATTCTGTCAAGTCACAAAACAGAGGTGCCACACTCTTAGAAAAATAATTTTTGCCATTCCATCCATGGAGGGTAAAAGATGTTGTGTGAGGGCAGAAAGATAGTTTAATATTCCCCCTGGAGTAATGGGGAGGAATGAAGAGCACTGTAGCAGTGTCCTCCCGTTGTTCATCAATTTGCTTGACCAGTAACGTCTCCATTGTGAGACTTGTTATGTTTCTGGCATATTGAATACGCCATGGGGAGCTTGCCAGGCTCTGCAGTGCTGGCGGGATACTCTCAGTAGCTTGCCAGGCTCTCCGAGAGGGGCCGCACGCAAGGCAAACGCCCTACCCACAGTGCTATTAGTTTAGTAATACTGCTTAGAGTAACTCAGGCAGCCTTTGCATCAAGGTCCTATTACTAGCAGAGGAGAGTGGGTAAGAGTTGGAGATCAGGGGAGTAAAGGAAAAGGCAGGTTCCTCAGAACAGACAGCCGGGCTGCTGAATGTATAAAAGTGGAGGTGGTGGGCCGTAGTAATAGTACAACAGGTAGGGCTTTTGCCTTGCACACGGCTGACCAGGGTTTAATCCCTGGCATTCCATACGGTCCCCAAAGCACCACCAGGAGTAATTCCTGAGTGCAGACACAGGAGTAATCCCTGAGCATCGCTGGGTGTGACTCAAAAAACAAACAAAACAAAGGTGGGGGGAGATGGCTGAGATGGTAACCGCAGGGGCCAGAACCTGGTGAGTGAGTGGATGGTGGTCCCATTCTCACAGAGGGAAAGAAGTGGGACTGGTGAGAAAAGAAATGACGTGGCTACTGAGAAAAGAAAGCCAAGTGGACATACTGGGAGAGCCCGCTTTTCAGCTTGAAAGCTGAAGATCCTCTGACATGTCCAGAGAGAGAGGTCAGCTATGATATACGGTGTCAGCACGAGTCCCGAGTTTTCACAAGGCAGCCTGGCTGAAGACACAGCCTCCCGCAGGTGGCTGAGGGAGCATGGATTGTGGGTCCCAGAGGAATAGCAAGAGCGTATATGAGAAGCAGCGCATTCCAGCAGGAGAGGGAGTTACTCGGGACCCACAGCCCCTGTACATGGTCACTGTGGAGATGCTGCAGGAGAGAATCATGGTCCTTGAGATGAACTGAGAAGCTTCTGCCTTCAACTGACAAGCTCTCTAAACCCTGCAATCACACACACACACACACACACACACACACACACACACACATTGTTGAACGAAAGTTCTATTTAAAAAAAATCAAACCAATCTCTCTTCTAAAAACAGGCAGGTGAATGAAAACTAGAGAAAGACAAAAGAGTGTGTGGGAGAGGGGGGGAGGGAGGGAGAAAGGGAGAGAGAAGTGGGGGGAGAGAGGAGGAAGCAACTGGACTTCCAAAGAAAGATTTCTCTAGTGAAACAGGCATGCAAGAAAAACAATTGAGTTGCTTTATTATCTACACCCCCATGTATTTTAAGTCCTAGACCCATCCTTTTTACAAATGAAAATTATACCAATGCTGCATTTCTCACTCAGATGTGAGGCTGGGGGGGGGGGGCGGGGGGATGGGGGGGTTGTGTCAATGCCCCCTTGTGGAATTGTGTTTGCAGCCGAGCCTGGAACACCCTTAGAGCTAAATTCATGGAGTCACAGCACCTGCCACTAGTGCCGTGAGTACAAAAGAACCACTGATATTTGTTTCTACATGTGGAGAAAGTCCAAATGGATTCTTGGCGACAGTAAATTTCTTTCTGAAATCAGGGCAAGAGCCATCTGAAATGCAATCCCTGAAAACAATTTCACGTCTGAAAAGATTACTGATATCAAAGCAACAGACAAGAGAATGTGAGCTCTTAGTCCACAGCTATTAGGAACTTGGGAGCTCTGAGATAGCTTCTTAATAAACTCCCTACTCGTGACCCCCAACAACCTTGGGCTACAGCACCATCTCAGAGAGCTTTTCACTTCGATGTTCAGAACCTCCTCCTTCACCAGGAGTTCATGTTTCTGGAGCAGAGAGGTTCAGCTATGCGCTTTTGCTGGGATCCTACAGTTCTGCCATATAAACTAAGCAAGTGCATGTCAGTCTACTTGAAGGTTAAGGCAGGCAGAAAAAAGAAGTAGCATAAACGAGGTCAGAGCTACATTTTTTCTGAAAACTTTCAAAATAAAAATGATTGCTAAAACAAAAAGTAAGTCAGATGCAACAAGAGAACATCGCCCTCTTGATAAAGAAATGGGTTTTGGGTTTTTTTTTTTTTTTAAGTGCTGAGGAAGTCCAAGCTGGCTTGGGAAATAAGGGGTCGGAAAGGAAAATGTCATTCATGCTTGCTTGAGACTGCGAAGTAGAAAGAAGAAAGGCCAAACCAACAAGCACTGTCCAACTCTTGTCCCTCTCTGCAGGTCACCTTGTAAAGAGAGGTGGAGTCGAGTGTGGGCAGGGAGAGCCATAACCTGCGTCCTGGTTTCTTCTGGGCACTGCAGCAATGACTCGGGCAGCGGTGAAGGAGGTTCTGGCCTCCCAGTTGCTATGAGCAGTCAGACATCAGGCCCAGCCCGGGTACCTGCTCATCCCAGGACGCAGGCAGGAGGTGTTCAAACTGTCCCACAAGCAGGGTAGAAAAAATGACCCCAAGGCCCATCCCCGCACAGTCTCCCCTCGAGCCAAAGAAGGCATGCGGGTACAATACAGACAAGACAGCCAAAGAAAAAGGAACCCCATCTCCATATTCGGACTCTAACCTCATGTAATCATTTTGACCATGAAAGGAAGAGGCAACCCAAACGGATATATACCGGAAATAGCAAGCCATTCTCTTCCCTCAGGTGAGTTTACAAATGACCGAGAGAAGGAAAGGCTCCAGAAGAATAGATTTTATTGTGACATAGAAGCCGTGGGTCAGGTTCAAAGCACCCAGGCAGGCTTAAGTTTGAGTACCAACCAGGATATGCAGCACCCTGAAGGGGGAGCATCAGGAAGGAGACAGTTCACTGATACACAGAAGGGAGATGCAATGCAGAGAGAGAAATGAGCTGAAATCTAGCCTCTGCGACATCAACAGGGCCCCGGGACCAGCGGTATCTTTTTTTTTTTTTTTTTGGCTTTTTGTGTCACACCCAGCGATGCACAGGGGTTACTCCTGGCTCTGAACTCAGGAATTACTCCAGGTGGTGCTTGGGGGACTATATGGGATGCTGGGAATTGAACCAAGGTCGGCCACATGCAAGGCAAACATCCTACCTACTGTGCTATCACTCCAGCCCTGCCAGCGGTATCCTTCATCAGATCCCAAGACAACAGGTTTGTCAGGAACACATGTGAAGACCCTTGTTGACTAGTCTCAGGAAATAGAAACTCAAGAGTCCAAGAAAGAACTGTCCTTATATGCATTACAGTAGAACACAGTGCTCCCTGAGCCGTAATCACAGAGAGAAAGACATGTGGGGGACCAAGGAAGGCTGAGCCTCCGGCACTGGGCTTCTCTGGGGACACCGAGACCCCTCTGGCCATGCACAGGCCCTGGTCCTCCTCTCCACCATCTGGGCGCTCCCCCAGGTGGGCACGGGCAGACTCACTCATTGAGTAGAGGCATGGATGTTCTCCTCTTGCTCTTCTGGACCATGTTGGCCTGGTTCCTCAGGGAGATGCGGATCATGGCCGGGGCCAGCCGACAGGGCTCCCCGTCTACCTGCATGGGGATGGACTTGTACGTTAGCAGCATGACCTCCCGGCACTGGTGCAGCCTTTCGCCATGGCCCCCAACTTGCAGGGCGGCCTGTGGAAAAGGAGAGTCAGAAGGGAGCCAGGAGTTACTTCCTAAGAGTTACACGGGGGAGTTACAGCCCCCAACCCCAAGCTACTTAACCAGGATGTGGATGGCTGTTAGGTATTAGGAAGCCTGGTGAAGCCATTAAACACAATTTCACTAAGAATACAAAACTTTGGCTGAGCTTGACCACAGATTCTTGTGGATCTTTTGTCTTGATGGATTTTCTGTCTTAATTTAATCATGACAGTTTAACAGAAAAATGTTGTGCTTTGTATTATCTAATGCCATTAAAAATCATTTATGGGGCTGGAGCGATAACACAGCAGGTAGGGCATTTGCCTTGCATGCGGCCGAACCAGGCTCTATTCCCAGCATCCCATATGGGCCCCTGAGAACCACCAGGAGTAATTCCTGAGTGCAGAGCCAGGAGTTACCCCTGTGCATTGCCGGGTGTGACCCAAAAAGCAAAAAAATAAAAAAACCATTTGTAAGCAGATGAAGAAAATTATTGAAAATGGAGGATGGGATTGGGTCACAACTAACGGTGTTCAGGACTCACTCCCAGTTCTGTGTATGTGGACCACTCCCAGTGGGTCTTACGGGCCCATATAGGATGCTGGGAAGCAAACCCAAGTTGGATGCGTCTAAGTCAAGCATTCTCCCCACTGTATTATCTCTCTGGTTCCACAGATTAAGAAAATTTAAAAAAGCACATTGTTTAAAAACTTTCTATCTTATACTTAAACATAAGTATGCCTTAAACATTAGAACATATAATTATATTATAAAAATTATAAAAAACATTTAATATGTAACATATAGTATATTATGATTGCATTTGTTGTGACTATTGTATATTATACACATAAATAGCTATAGTAAATAAAAATAGTAACCATATATATAAACTATTTATAAATATAAATATACATATGACCAAATATAGCCTGTATTTAGTTCTATACCCAAATCTATGATACATAACTATATATTAATGCTAAATATATATTTAAATATACCACCCATTTTTTGTAAATTAATCTTTTTCAATTTTTAACCTTAGACATCCTCAAGCTTTTCATTCACATAAGATCAATGAAGTAGAAAATAATCATTCAGTTAAAAACATTCTAAAAGGCAAAGGAGCTTTGAGGTTCAAAACCAAACATAGCAAAAGTTCTATTTTCCAGAGCAGAAACTCAATTCAACATTATAAATCTCTCGTGACATCTTCTGAAGCTCTGCTTACTCCCTCATCCTTCCAGGTCAGCTTAACCTCCCAGCTGGCATGTTCAGCGCCCTTCTGGGTCAGATTCCCTCCCTTCCTGGCAGGATCCTGCAGCCTACATGCCCAGCCTCCTTCAGCTCCACTCATGAAATCTCACTTTGCTCACAGTTACACTTGTAGTCCTTGGTGAAGACAGGCAGAGAAGGAAAAGAGCAACTCCTAACCTAAACACAGAGAGAATCCTGAGGAGGTTACCCTCAATACAGCAAATCCAGCAGAATTTGTGCGAAAGCCCAAGTTTAACATTGTTGGCACTGTCCTCCCATTGTTTGTCGATTTGCTCGAATGGGCAACAGTAATGTCTCCATTGTGAGACTGTTTTTGGCATATCAAATTCATCACGGGGAGCTTGCCAGGCTCTGTTGTGCAGGCGGGATACTCTCAGTAGCTTGCTAGGCTCTCTGAGAGGGGCGGAGGAATCAAACCCGGGTTGGTTGCATGCAAGGCAAATGCCCTACCTGCTGTGCTATCGTTCCAGCCCATGGCCAAGTTTAATGAATGAAAATAATAGCACAGAAGGATTAATCAGCACCCACCAACTCTGAAAATTCTGAGAATGACTTTGATGATACAATAATGAGGATGTTTAATGAGCTCAAAGAAACGATGACACAAGTAGTCAGCAAAATACAAGAATGTATGAGAGCTGGGATAAGAAAACTACAATCAGAAATTCTTGAGATGGAACTAGAGAGATAGTACAGAGGGGAGAGCACTTGCTTTGCATGGGGCTGACCTGTGTCTGATCTCCATCACCCCATATAATCTCCAGAGCCCACCAGGAGCTGAACACAGGACACAGAGCCAAAAGTAAGCCTTGAGTACTGCTGGGTGTGCACCCCCTCCAAACAGGAAAAAAAATGAAAAGAAATTACAGAAATGAAGAATATGTTAGGGGACATTTAAAAAAAACTCAATAAAAGGTAGCAGAATAATAGCCAAGGAAAATATTAAGGAACTCCAGGGTGAGATGGAGAAAATGTCTGGAAAAAACAAAAGATGGAAAAAAGGTATGAAAAGAAATGAGCAGTATACCAGAGAACTATGGGTTGAGTACAAGAAGGAACAATACAATCATCATCAAAATCTATGAAGAACAGGAAGACAAATTTAATACAGAGTCAAAAGTTAAAGGAATCTTAATAATCCTAGACAAGAATTTCCCTGCATTAAAGAATGTTGACATCTAGATCAATCATAGATAAAGCTGGAAGGGCCCCATCAAGAACAGGCTCAAACAGAAAAACTTCAAGACTTTTCTCAGAATTACAAAAGCCAAAGACAGAGACAGAATAGTGAAAGCTGTAAGAACAAAAAAAGTAGAACTTAGATACAAAGGAAAGCCCATGAGATTCACAGCAGATATAAAAAAATGAGACTACAATCTATCAGGGAATAGAGTTAAAAAAAACTTAATAAAATAAAGATATCACCAAGAATACTCAGATTCTCATTCAGATTTGAAGGAGTGATAATGGAGCTTCAGGGACAGGCAATAAAAATCTCAGGAAATTCATAGCCTTGAAATCACTTTTGAAAAAAGCATTAAAGGAGTTTCTTTATAAGACAGGACAAACTTCTCAGCAATTAGCACTGAGTTTGCCATTCATTCATGATTCTTATGACTATCCTCTACAAGATTATGAAAGGTTTGTTTACTCCTAGTTTGCTAAGGGATTTTATACAATTTTCAATAACAATCAAGATTTCGTTTATATTGAATTTCCATGTCTACCCAGAGGATTTTTTGTTTATAACATTCATAAATATTTTATTATAATCTTTTACTTACTAATGCAAATACGTAAGCATTCTCAACAATATTTTCCAACATAAAGTTATTTTATTTTATTTTATTTATTTCCAACATAAAGTTTTATTTTCCAACATAAAGTTCACTTTCTTAAGGGAAAAAGCACTTTTACAACTTTATAGTCCTTTTCAGATTCTTCCCTTAAAATTTTCTTAATTTTCTTAATTATCCTCATTCTTATTAAATTTTACATGTTCAGGATTTATCAACGTCAAGCAAGTTTTAATGTATTACTGCATAATTATTAATAATATTAATTTTTTAAATGTATATACCTATTAAGAAAAATACATAGTTTTTTAAAAGGCTTATTTTGTCAACTTACCATTGATTTATAATTATGTAAAATTAAAGGTGTTTGCAGGGGATTGCCCTGCCTCAGAGACAGGGGGGATGGGGGGATGGGGGTGGGAGGGATATTATCCATGGTGGTGGAAAATGGGCACTGGTGGAGGGATGGGTATCTGATCATTGTATAATTGAAACCAAAGCACAAAAAATTGTAAATCTACAACTTTAAAAAAAATAAAATAAAATAAAGGGAAAAAAAAATTAAAGGTGTTTGGGTCAATTCATCTATATATGTGTAAGTGTCGCCCCCTCCACAATAAATATGCAAAAAAACTGTCAAGGATATCTCGAATATGTGAGATTAAAAAAAATAAACATAGCCAGGGAAAAACAAACGGTCAAAGTAACTGGAACAAGAAATTTGTCTACAAAACTCAGATTACATGGGCAAGAAGGCTGGGAAAGGACCCTGGACACTGGTGGAGGGAAGCTGACTGGTAACGGGTCTGGTGTTGGAAGGATGGAAGCATAAAAAGTATGATTAGGGGCTGGAGTGATAGCACAGAGGATAGGGCGTTTGCCTTGCATGCAGCCGACCCAGGTTCGATTCCCAGCATCCCATATGGTCCCCCAGCACCTCCAGGGGTAATTCCTGAGTGCAGAGCCAGGAGTAATCCCTGTGCATTGCCGGATGTGACCCAAAAAGCAAAACAAAACAAAACAAAAGTATGATTAACAACATCATAAATTCTGGTATCTCAATAAAAATGGATTTAAAAAATATATTGCTAAGAGCAAACAAATTAGCATAACTTTTCTGACCTAATTTATTTATCTTTTAAGAAGAAGCATTTGTTATATTTACCTTTAAGGATGAATGATACACCATTAATACCTGTTATATAACATATAGAGTGTATACATAGCTTGATCAATATTTTCATATAAAGGTTTTATAGCCATCCAACTAAATTTTAGACAGTTGATATAACCAAGAGACTTCTACGTGCCCTTCCCATAAAGTTAACTTTAGTAGATACTGCTAAGTTTGTTCAAAAATATAGTACTATGTGCATTTTGAGCATACATTTATAACGAAGCAACATAAAAGTTAGACACTAGCTGCAGTTCAAAATCTAAAAAAAAAAAAAAAGTAAATAAAAAAGAAGTTTTAAAAGGCATGCTACCAGTTTGTTTTGACATGCATCATCTCCATGAGTTGGTGGGAGGGGAAAAGAGGGGCAGTTAGCTAGGATCTGGTTCTCAGATAAATATGAGACTCTTATAGCAGCAGACTGGTAGGTGGGAGGGAAATGAACTTGGGAGAGGCACTGTAGGAAAGTAGACACAGGTGAAGGGGGCAGCATTGCAATATTGTATGCTTGAAACCCAATCATGAATAACTTTGCAATTTCATGGTGAAAAAAATTAATTTTTAAAAGTTAAATTGAATATTTTTTAAAAAAGAGTCTTCAGTTCCTTTTACCTATTTCTCACTGTGTAGTATTTTTTGTACAGTGGTGGTTGACTGGCATTTGAGTCAATTCAACATGCTTGCACAGGCACAAAAGCTGCTAATAAGCTTTTCAAAATAAAGATGCTTCTGTTAATGTTAGCAGTCACATTAAGTTTTGGAGGGCTGGAGCAATAGGATAGTGGGTAGGCACTTGCTTTATATGCGGGCAACCCTGTCCCCAGTACCCCATATGGTCCCCTGAGTACTGCCAGGAGTGATTCCTGAGTGCAGAGCCAGGAGTAACCCCTGAGCATCACCAGGAGTGGGACCTCCCCTCCCCCCCAACTAACGGTATTTTTTAAATATACTTATTAGGAAGAGCTCTTTTCATCATTCAGCTTGGTCTGGGTTTAGTTCTCTATCTGCCACAGACCTTAATAGCCACAAAAATCCCATGATTTACTCAATGGAATCATTTACTGATAACACTACACCGGGCTGTTAATGAAAGACATTCCATTGTCTGTTCAATCCAGTACGTATCACTCCAACAAAAACTTCAAATGCTGTTTTCTGGTAGCATAGACCCTGAGAGGAAAACAAAGCAGGTCCCCCCAAAGGATGAGCACCCACTGAGATGATGGCCACTGTCCTCCTCACCCTTTCACACCTGCTCTATGACTGTCAACTCCAGCAAGAACCAGAGAACATCAAGGCTGTTCGTTAACCCCTCCCAGATCTGGTTGGATGACTTTGTAGGCTGCTGACCTCCCTGGGGCCCTTTCAAGCAAACCCTCTCACTCTTTCATACTGCCCAGGCCTATACTCCAAGCCCCTGGCTGGCCCCGTTTAGTTCTCATACTCTACAACTAGTCTCCTGGGTTGAATATCCTCCATTGAACTGCTTGTTGGCCTGCTTCTCCCTCTCTCTGGCACACTAACCTAGCTGGAGGAAATCATTTTACTGAAGTAGTCTGCTGAGTCATCATTCTTAGCCAAGGCATGTTTTCTATGTGGTTTCGCAAACTGTCCCATTGTCATAAGGCACGATCAATAAGTTGTCCTGCTTTTTATGTGTCAAAGATTTTGGGGTGAGATTCTCCTAAAATTCGGTTGTTACATGCTGGAGTCAGTTTGAAAACCCTCCGCAATCATATTATGTGTTACCTCATATGATCTATAAGAATCCCTATTTATGGCAAAAGTATTTCCATAGATTTAGAGGATTGTATGGAAAGAGATTAGATTTCCATGCACCGCTATGGTCTTTCTTAGCACTAGAACTTTATGGTGGTACCTAATATTTCCTTGTTCTCAAATTCTACTGCACCCTATCCAGAGTCCTCTTGCTTACTTTACTGTGGTCACCTTGTAATTGATGCATAGCCAGTTTTTACAGTCTTAGAAGTAATGGATTATTAATCTGAAAGCCCCTCTTTCTGACTGTGAAAAAATCTAGAAATTATTGAACACTTGATCTGCGTCCAAAACATCACAAAAGCGTGATGACTCACATTTTCTAAAAACCTAAGCATTCCCTCTCACTACAATTACCTGTGTACATGCAACTTTCTTCATTTTTATTTCACAGAGGCAGATTTTAGTCATCACCAAGGTGAGTTTATGAAAGTGCTTCCTATTTTTTTCAAATCCACAAAAAGGATCTGTTAGGCTTCACAGCCAGTAGAGATACCTAGATTAGAATTATGTAGTACAACTTAGAAGAAAGCTCCCCTCTGCTTTAAGCTAGTTCCATTTTAAAGTCAATCCTTTTTGGTGACATATACATACACAATTAAATGCTACTGAATAACAGACAAGATTGAATTTTGCATCATATTACGATGGAATTGGAGGGTTTGTGTAAGTGAAATTTATAAGAAAGCAAAAGCTAACTACTAGAGGACATCACTTATATGTGGGATATAAAAAAAAACAGCAGAAAGGGATTAGAAAGTACCTACTGGAAATAAACCCTATGGGATCTATAATAGTGGGAACTGAGTGGGGAGGAAGTGTGGAAAGGGACCATGGGCAGTGTGGAATGAACCTGAAATCATGGTGGAGGGATGGTTATAGCGGCTCTGCAGCTATAAAACAACTTCAATACTATTACAAACTATGATGCCTTGACTTTTTTTTTAGATTTAACGTTTCCAAACTTGTCTGATACCCTGACAGTGTGGCATAGTATATTCATGTAGTGGAAAATATGGGATGAACAATTTTTTGATAAAGCTGGAAAGAAACATATTCTTTATTTTAAATCACTTAGACCATAATATTTGTCCTTTATATTAGATCTATTTTTATATTATATGAAGCAAGATCTGGAGAACGATAAATCAGTGCCATACTAACACTACAAGAAGAAAAGACGCAGATTCTATGCATATCACCCCCCTAATATATAATTTGTAGTATCAGACTTGTAGAGAGACCAGAACATGTGGAACACAATGAAGACAATAAATTTAAATGACCACAGAATGGATTCAAGAGCAAGTTAGTCACTGCAGGAAAAGAGGATCAGTGAACATGGAAGCAGATCCAGCAAAATTGCCGTAACTAGGAAAAGAGAAAAATGTTCTCCTTTTTCCATGATATGTCATGAAAACAAGACATCTACAATACATAAAATTCAATGACAAAAAGATGGGAAATTAAATATGATACAGATGATACACTAAGGAAAATATTCCAAATTTATTGAAAACTTGTCAAGGGAAGTGCTAACCTTCTCTCCTTTCATATAACACTTGACCTTCAAGTAAAACAAACAAACAAACAAACAAAAACAGGTGACTGAATTTACTGTATGGTTATGGAGAGGCACCATGCTGGTGGAACCCTGCCTACCATTCTACCTACCAAACAGGTTCCATGTTCTATTTCCTCAAAACTGTAAGAAAAGGGCCTTAGCTGGAATAGAGAAAGGATCACTAAGTCAATGATGGTTGGAGGGATCGTTGAGGATGGGAGATGTGTGCTGAAAGTAGATAAAAGACCAACATGATAGCCTCTCAGTATCTGTATCGCAAACCATAATGCCCCCAAATAGGGAGATAGTTCGGGAAATTGTCTGTTAAAGAGGCAGCGGGAGGGTTGGGGGGGGGGGGGATACTGGAGACATTAGTGGTGGAGAATGTGCATGAGTGGAGGATGGGTGTTCAATCACTGCATGACTGAAACTCAAACATGAAAGTTTTGTAAATATCTCACAGTGATTCAAAAAGAAAAAGAAAGAAAGAAAGAAAGAAAGAAAGAAAGAAAGAAAGAAAGGAAGGAAGGAAGGAAGGAAGGAAGAAAAGGAAAGGAAAGGAAAGGAAAGGAAAGGAAAGGAAAGGAAAGGAAAGGAAAGGAAAGGAAAGGAAAGGAAAGAAAAGAAAAGAAAAGGGCCTTTTCTGATGTGATCAAATTAAGGAGGCTGAGTTAGGGAGGATGCTCTGGACTGTCTTCAGAGTGTCAACATCGTGGCAAAGATTCTTACAAGGAACTGGGGAGACAGCAGAATCAGAGGAAGGAGATGTGGGCACAGACTTAGAAGTGGGAAGGATGCAGAGCCACAAGGCAAGGACTTTTGAAGGCCTTTAGAACTTGGAAAAGACAAGAAGTCAGATTCTTCTCTAGGGTGTCCAGAAGAAACACAATTCTGCCCATCCGCTCTCTGACTCCCAGAACTATAAGGGAATAGATGGGTGTGTCTTCAGTTGGTGTCTGAGGGACTTTTGCAACAGTTCACAAGAGGGCAATAAAGCACCACACAGAGGCTTAAAACTGAGGTTAAAGAAAATATCTCAAAAGCAAAGTATGCATCATATACAGAGGAATAATATGATGGCATCTGACTCTTGGTTCTAAGGTATGGAAGCCCAAAGAACATGAAATAAGACATTAAAATACTGAAATGGTTAACAACAAACCACCCCATCAATCCATAATTCTATGTATACCATAAAAGACAATTTTAAAAAAAGGATAAATATGATTTTTGAATTAATAAAAATTTAAAGTATTTATTGTCAGAAGGGGCTGGAGCGATAGCACAGCGGGTAGCATGTCTGCCTTGCATGCAGCCAACATGGCCGACCCTAGTTCGATTACTCCGCCCCTCTCGGAGAGCCCGGCAAGCTACCGAGAGTATTCAATATGCCAGACACAGTAACAACAAAGTCTCCAATGGAGACGTTACTGGGCCCGCTCGAGCAAATCGACGATCAACGGGAGGGCCTTTTACTTGTTTATTGTCAGAAGACCTACAGTATAAGAGAAGAGAAAGGTGGGACCTGAACAAGGAAAAGAGAAAGGTGGGACCAGAGTTACTGGGAATGAAGGAAAATTCTAGAAAAGGTAAGTATGTGAATATACACAAAGGAAGAATTGGTAGTTTTTCATCTATATTTGAATGTCTTTAAAAAGTGACTACTTAAGAGGTGAAGTATTGATAAAAGGCTACAACAATAGATCCATAAACTACCATAAGCCCAAACTTTAATAATTAAGCTTAAAAATGTAACCATCAATCTGAGATAAGTGGAGAAGGAATGGGGGACATGATTAGAGGTGGTAACAGCATATATCTGAAAAGTCATTGTAAGCAACTATATAAATTATGGCGTCTAAATTATAAATATTTAAATGCAATTTTGTTTAGAAGTAAATTTTAACCTAAAAAAGTGACTAAAGAAAAATACTAACATTGAAGTGTTGGGTTTATATGTCTCTAAAAATAATCTATATTAAAATAACATAAAGCAAAGGGGGAAATGGAATCATAAAATAAAACTTTTATAAGAAATTATCATTATTAGGAAGGAGACTATCATATAAGCATCAAAATGATAGCAAATGAAAATTTTGATCACTTCATGTTACTAGACTCAAAATTAAGAAAATAAATTCCATGAAATTTAACTTTAGGATACTGACTCAAAAATAGAAGATATGAATTCTTTATCTATTGTTGCCTAAAAAAAATCTCAAGAGCAAATGAATCATCAGAAAAGCTGATACAATATTTATAAACAAAGTAACAAAAGAAATTATTTCAGAAAATAGCAGAATATTACTTCCAATCTCAAATTATGAGATATACATAACCTTTATATCGAAACCCAACAAACACAGAAAAAAATTTACAGTATGACTTTCATAATCACAGTCACAAAAAAGTTTTGACAAATTATTTGAACATTGGAACCAGCCATAGAAAATGGGCTAAAACATCACAAAGGGCTTATTCTAGAAGTGTAGGATTAGCACTGTAGCACTGTCCTCCCATTGCTCATCGAGTTGCTCGAGCGGGCCCAATAATGTCTTCATTGTGAGTCTTATTGTTACTGTGTTTGGCATATACAATATGTCATGGGGAGCTTGCCAGGCTTTGCAGTGCGGGCGAGATACTCTCGGTAGCTTGCCAGGCTCTCCAAGAGGGTCGGAGAAATCAAACCCAGCTCAGCCAGGCCAGCCGCACCCAAGGCAAATGCCCTACCTGCTGTGCTATCACTCCAGCCTATAGGATTATCATAAAATTTTAAAAATTAAATGGAGGGGGTTGTAGAAAGGACTGTTTCATTAAGCCTATCAACCATCTATCTGTTTGCCTTCTTTGGAGAAGTATCTGTCCATCTCCTTGCCCCATTTTATGGATGCAGTCATTGGGTATTTTGTTGTTGAGTTTTGTGAGTGTTTTATAAATTTCAACATTAACCCTTTGTCTTATGTAGAACGAGAGAATAGATACCGAATGTTCTCTCTCATATGTCAGACTTACAGATATGCAAGAAGGTAGAAACAAAGGGCCAGAGGCAACAAAATGGTAGAACTGACCCAGGTAACTGAATGATGGGGGGCTGGGGGCATAGGAGCAAGGGGGTTTTATTTGGGAGTGAGATCCTTGGGATAGGGAGGGATACATTCATGATAGGTTTGGTATTGAAATTATGTGTATAAGAAACCATTATTAAAAGCACTATAAACTGCAGTATCACCAAAAGAATTTTTTTAAGAAAAATATGTATGTTGGGGCTACAGTGACAGTATAGAAGTAGGGTCCTTGCCTTGCTTGGACTCAACCCAGGTACAATCCTTGGCACCACACATGGTCCCCTATTACTGAGCCCTGCCACTGGTGATCCCTGGACAGAGTCAGGAGTAAGCCCTGAGCATAGATAGGTGTGGTCAAAAAAGAGGGGAGGGTGGGGAGAGCAAAAAATATGTATGCACATAACACAGACACTTCAGATAAAAAAATCTCAAAAAGATAGAAAGGTAATAATAAAAATGAACAACTTTCCATTACTCTCAAATTTGTTTTTTTTTTTTCATTTTAGAAGACAGAATTGACTGTATTACACACATATAATCTATTTTCTTCCAGGAATGGAATGCTGTTGCTCTTTCTCCTTCATTTCATTATGTATTAACAGCTTTCTGTCTTGATCCATGAACACATTTCTGGCACTTGTGGGGTATTGCATTTCAGTCATTTCCCAGAAGACATTCTCACATACTGCTGGTGGGTGAGTAAATGGTACAAAATTTCTAGAAAGCCATTCTGTACTTAAGAGGCTTTCAAATGTGTCTGACATTGTGTCAGTAATTTCTTTCCTGGTGATTTATCAAAGAAAGCAATTTGAAATGTGAGCAGATTTATGGACAGCTACATTAATTATGGACCTGTTTAGAACAGCAAACATCCAAAATGTTAAAAGTTTCATAAAACTTTTTCAAAAATGAAGCATTATTAAATTGTCAAATTGCGATACATACAATGAAATAGAAGGTAGCCGTGTGTGTTAATAAATCAAAGTGGAAAAATTCACCAACATATAAATATTTTTTATGAGACATGTGATTAGGAATGATATTTCTACTTTTAGTTAGTTCTGACCATTATGTGCATTACCAAAATAAGCCAACATTTACCATTACCATTTTTCTTAAAAAATAAAAAGAACAGTTGATCTGATATGGGTAAAACTTCACCCTGGGAATCTCCTCATGTAATTCTTCTCAATGAATAGCCTCTAACTCATAAATATAAAAAGAATCCACATATTTTCATTTCAATTAACAAAAAGAAAGCTGGATATGCTTTCTTTAAAAGTTGTGGAGACAGAAGTCTTTGGATTTCATACTGCATGGCAAATTAGGCTCCTGATTCCTCAGGCTGAATAAAGCTTTGAACAGTCTTGAAAAGTTTTAAACTACTTAGAAACAGATTCAACATGAAAGGACCTTTACAACTATAATGGCAGCAAATTGTGGCAGAAATACATACAAATTACAATGTCTGATTATGGCCTGTGTAAGATTCAAAAAGGTAATCAGGTTACCAAGCACCGACAAAGAATCATCTTAATTAGTGGGGATTCTTTTCAACCAGTAAAATGAATTAAAGACTTCTGCTTTGAAATCTGCAATTAACGATAAAGCATCTAAAGATTTTTTTCTAATTCCAGTAATTCTATTTCAATTCTCTCTTAAAGCACTACTCTGAATATTTTAGATAGACAACAAATACACTTACCTAAATAACTACATTTCTCTGTTTAAATAATCACTGTGTACACATATAGGCATTTTCAAATAACTTAGTCTCTTAAAAATATAACCAATACAATAGTTAACCCCCAAATGTGAAATTGGAGAAAGAAAAATAAAATTCATTCATTTTGAGTGAAAAATACCATGGCGGACTGGCACAAGGATGTAGCACTGTAGCACATTCCTCCTGCTGTTCATCAATTTGCTCGCGCGGGCACCAATAACATCTCCATTGTGAGATTTGTTACTGTTTTTGACATATTGAATACACCACGGGAGCTTGCGAGGCTCTGCCATACGGGCGGGATGCTATCGGTAGATTGCCGGGTTCTCCGAGAGGGACTGAGGAATTGAACCCTGGGTTGGCCGCGTGCAAGGCAAATGCCCACTGTGCTATCGCTCCTGCCCATCACAAGGATCGCAGGGTAAAATATATATGAACATAGAAAAACATATGCCAGTATTACTTTGCATGGGATATTCAAATTGCACTGTTGAAACTGCACTTAACTCATCGTCCCTTTTTTTCCTTTGTTTTTGGGGAAAGAGGGTATAAACTTATCTGTACTCAGGGCTTACTTGTGACTTTCTGATCACTCCTGGAGGTGCTGGGGGACCACAGGCAGTATCAGGGATCGAACCTGGGTTGGCCCGGTGCATAGCAAGCACTTTGCCTCCAGTAGTATCCATAACTCTCCTTTTTTTCAAGCTGGATTTTAGTTTTGGGGGGTCACACCCAAGATGGCCTGAAGGCTATTCCCATCTAGTGCTCAGAGATCTCTCCCAGGGATGGCTGAGGCACCTTGAGGTGTGGAGGATTAAACCTGGGGCTCCTGCATGCTAAACCCGGGCTCTAATTCATTAAGCTTAACTCCTTGACGCATGGTAGGATTGGTGGGGTGGGGGTGGGAGGTTTCCTCCCCACAGGCGCTAGGGGCTATTTCCACGTGCTGATACTCTGTTAGGCTTAAAGGGAATATGGTGTTGCTAAGACTCTGCAGTTTTGAGGGGCAGACAACGCTGGGCCTTGCACTCAAGGCACTGAGTACAAATGACACGAACACCACTCCTTGAGCTATCTCCTAGGCCTGATGTGGATTTAAAAAAAAATCTTAGAAACAAACTAAAATCTGAAATCTCATCACACTTTTGATGATGCTTAGAATGTAAGCACTACACCATTTCTGCCATGGAAAGAGGGGAAAATGACGATTTTAGAATTACATGCCTCTTAGCCTTACAAGCGTTCGCCTTACAAGCGGCCAACATGGCCGACCCGAGTTCGATTCCTCCGCCCCTCTCGGAGAGCCCGGCAAGCTACCAAGAGTATTGGATACGCCAGACACAGTAACAACAAAGTCTCCAATGGAGACGTTACTGGGCCCGCTCGAGCAAATCGACGATCAACGGGAGGGCCTTTTATGCCTCTTAGCCAGCATCATCTAGGACTTTTCTCCTACTAATGATAGGATAGAAGAGAAAAGGGTTTGATGAAAACTCAAAACATTCTCTTACACTGGAAGGAACTTGTGAACTCCATGAGTTTCAAAAGGCTTGTTTCTGTAGCTCATGAGTTGCCACACACGGGAATCAAATTTAACTTACACAAAACGATTGATTCTAGGCTACAGGATCTTTCTTTGATAGGTCCTAATTCCCTGATGTTTGTCCTCTATCTTCCTGCCTGACCAGCCAGCCAGGATTCATCCCTACTCTCTTCCTCCCTTCACAATCAGCTCTGTGGCTCAGTAATTCTTGAATTCACCACTTCCTTTCATCTTCATCCCACTTCCTCATGTCAGGGTTTCTAGCACTGCTCTGGCCTTTGGGATCATGTGCTGATCTATCTGCCTCAAGCAGCAGAGATTCTGATCACCCAGATGCTCAGGTAATCTTTCTAAACCACACGTCTCATGCGGCCTCATAATGTTCCCTGCAACCTCCCCTCTGAGAAGTTGTAAAAACCTTGGTTTCTCTGTCTTTCTGTAAGCCCGTGTCCTTGTTCACTGTGGTTGTGGTCGGTGCCGCCACACTGGGGGTTCACGTGACCCAGATCCCATAGGCTAATTATCCTTAGAGCCATGCGAAGAAGCTCTCCTTTCTAGCCCCACACGTGCCTTTTTCCTTGAAGTTATCAAAACTTCAAAGAATGCCTTGAGTAGTCCCCCTAATCCTGGACTGTGATTAGTCCTCAAGACAGGACTTTGCTTCTGGTTTTGTCTTTCAATCATTTTGTCTATTGGATTATCACTTATGAATTCAGTGTTTGTGGAATCTATAAATATGATGGACACTGCCTGGATGCAGTGAGACATTTTAATAAACAGTTATTGGGGTTAGGGATGTGACTCAAGTGGTAAAGTTTGTCACTGTCACTGTCCTCCCATTGTTCATCAATTTGCTTGAGAGGGCCCAGTAATGTCTCCATTGTGGCACTTGTTGTTACTGTGTTTAGCATATCAAATACGTCACGGGTAGCTTGCCAGGCTTTGCCGTGTGGGTGAAGTACTCTGGGTAGCTTGCCGGGCTCACTGAGAGGGGCAGAGGAATCGAACCCAGGTCGCCCAGGTTGGCCACGTGCAAGGTAAACGCCCTACCCACTGAGTGGTAAAGTTTAGTTTAGTTTTTTTTTTTGGGGGGGGGAGGTGGGCTACACCTGGAAGTGCTCAGGGTTTACTCCTGGTTCCGCACTCAGGAACCACCCCTGACAGGGCTCAGGAGACAAATAAGAGTGTCAGGAATTGAACCCATGTTGGTTGGATGCATGCAAGGCAAATATCCCACCTGCTGTACTATCTCTCCCGCACCATAGCACTGCGCTGTAGCACTGTCATCCCATTGTTCATTGATTTACTCGAGTGGACACCAGTAATGTGTCCATTGTGAGACTTGTTCTTACTGTTTTTGGCATACTGGATACGCCATGGGAGCTTGCCAGGCTCTGCCGTGCAGGTGGGATACTCTCGGTAGCTTGTTTTGTTCTCCAGAGGGATGGAGGAATTAAACCCGGGTCGGCCGTGTGCAAGGCAAACACCCTACCTGCTGTGCTATAGCTCCAGCCCCCTCCCACACCAGACAGCTTACAATTTATAAGTAAGAGGCCCTAGGTTCCATCCATAGCATGGAAACCTAGAATGGAAACCTAGCATGGAAGCAATGCTGAGGTGGCCCCATATCAATAAATAAATGGTTGTCATCAGTTTATAAAAAATTTCTTGAACAAAGGAACTCAGTATTGCTTACATTTCCCATAAATTGCATGGCCTGTAATGATCTAGTCTCATGGGCCACAAAGTACTCATGAGTACATCCGAATAAGGTATGTGGACACAGACTCTCAATAGGATGTGTGCAAAAATTCTAGGCCATTCTAAAAACAGTCACGATCAGAGGTTGCTAGTGAACTTACTCTTGACTCTGAAACTGTCTAAATGAAGAACTAGAAGAACTCCTGCCTTTTCTACACAATCCATAACAGTTTAAACAGTCGACAAGGAGAAATTTCTCTTTATAGAACTCTTCCAATTACTAAAGAGAATAAGAAAAAAATAAAATAGCCTGCTTTCAGAGCCAATAAATCTTTGATCCAAAGAAAAATCATCAAAACTACTTTTTTTTTTTTTTGCTTTTTGGGTCACACCCGGCGATGCTCAGGGGTTACTCCTGGCTCATGCACTCAGGAATTACTCCTTGCAGTGCTCGGGGGAACCATATGGGATGCTGGGAATCGAACCCGGGTCGGCCATGTTGGCTGCATGCAAGGTAAACACCCTACCCGCTGTGCTATCACTCCAGCCTCTCAAAACTATTTTTTAAAAGGGGGAAATGGTGAGACATTATCCTCCTTTAGAGAGAGAAAAAAAAACACTGCCAACAAAGTAGGTTTGGTGGTAGGGGTGAGGGGTATATCTGATGTATAGAGATTAAGCATCACATTAGGTCAAATAAAAAGAAAGAGGAATGGTCATTGATATCTTAGATAAAATTTAAATAACTCACTACAGTAGGACAGAGAGCCAGTTTTTCTTTAGAGTAAAATTAAAAAGAGGTGAATGTCATCTCAACCAATCATAACAAATTAATTAAGACATTATTCAAAAAAAGGGCATGAGAAAACAAATAGATGTGGTGGGATAACAAAGTACTAGGTAGATATTTTGTAAAATATCCTAATTTTCGAGAGAGCAGGACTTTGTAGTTGTGTTCATAAAATGAAATTTTATTTTTTAAGGAAAAACATTAAAAATATTTACAGCTAAAAATGATTTAACATCTAGGATTTGTTTCAAAACAATCTAAGGAAGCAAGTCACAGGTTGGAGAGATGGGAGTGCCTTGAGTTGAGGATTGTAGAAGCTGAGGGAAGGGACATGATATTTCAAACTAGGATTTTTATCTATGTTTGTACTGAACTCTTCCAGCAAAAAATTTTATCTTACGTTTTTAAGCACTGCTTAAGGGGTAGAGAAGCAGTTACTCTGACTGATTCTTGACCAATGAGGTTTGAGGATATTCAAACCTGGGTGCCAGGGATTACCTGGGATACTGGGCATTGCTTGTTGGGCTCCAGGCTGGCTGTGATGCTAAAAGGCTCCTGGGTTGCCTTCCATGGTTGGGGGACCATGTAGTTCTGGGCATGCACCTTAACCCTGTATTATCTCTCAAGCCCCGTAAGTATGTTTAAAACACCTTACTCATTCCCTCATGACCCTGGAATCAATTGAAAACTCCTGCATGAACTCTATTATGCTTTCTGTGATCTGGTCCCTATCTACTTCCCCAGCATGATTACCTCTCCCACTTTCACCTGTCCTTCAACTACCTCTAAGTAAGGATGGTTATCACAGGCTTGCCACTGTTCTAAGTTTCCCTTGCTTCATCTCTTGGCATTTAGAAACATTACTAATTCTTGCTACATCTCCTCATCGGGACTCCCTCTGTCTACTAGAGAGATACTCGGGTAAAGAAGCTCTGCCAAGCCCCACTTCTGCTTCACAACCCACATTCCCTCCTCTCCCTATGGCCTCCATCATTGGTTCCCTTGCCCCCTGTCTTCTAGTTAGACTTCTTTAGGGGATGCCATGAGCAGTTCTGCAGGGCAAGAGTAAAGTAACTTTGTGTCTCTTGCTCCCTTGGGAAAATTCTATCTACTTCTATCAGGTGATCCTTTCCAACTCCCCCCAAAAAAGCTATTTTTCTTAAGAAGTCTGTCTCCAAGGCCTTTGCACCCATAGCTTAGGAAAACAATTTCCAGTTTGCTATTTCTCCTAAATCCAGAGAACTATGTGTAAAGAGACTTTAGTTTCAGTTTCAGTCTATCATCTCTTTTCTGAAAAGACAAAAGTAACATAATTTTTTTAAAGTTTTTGCTTATTTATTTATTTGCTTTTTGGGTCATGCTTGGCGATGCACAGGGGTTTACTCCTGGCTCTGAACTCAAGAATTACCCCTGGCGGTTCTCAGGGGACCATATGGGGCTGGGAATCGAACCCGGGTCGGCCGCATACAAGGCAAATGCCCTACCCGCTGTGCTATTGCTCCAGCTCCCAAAGTAACATAATTTTAAGTGAAAATCATCCAACCAAATACGATCTATAATAGAACCTAAGATAGCTAGGGAAATACAAGTTCTAAAATGTTGAGATGAAAGTAATACTGTAATACTTTCAGGAAATATTTTAGACAAGCAGCAGAAGCAATGACTCTGTGGCACAAAAGAACCAAGATATGCTCAAATGAAAAAAAAATTCAGTCCTCCATTCTAAAGAATGGTTTAGATTTTGAACCCAAGAGCAGTGGTGAAGTGTCTCATACTCTCTTTATCACTTGCCTTTCTCCCTATCCACTCAAGTTCTCGGTGAGCCAAAAATATCAGAGGGTTTGGGTTTTGCATCAGTGCTGGGAAATCTATGGAATGGTGCTTTTCAAATTAGTTTGAGAACTTTGTATTAAATTATGGTAGAAAACTAATCAGGAAAATTCATGAATGATATTCAGTAGTGTTTGCAGTTCACACCAACATACACCGATTTTCTTAGTAAGATAAAACATCATTTGTTCTTGCATTCCCCAACACTACACTATATCAAGTTTATAAATGAACAAAACAGAAGAAAAATATATACCCAAAGTCCATGAGACTAAATCTGTAAGTCAGATACATTTTATTTCGGTAAACTAGTTGCATTTCTCACCAAAGAGGCCATGGTGAATCCAATGACTTCGATGTAACCATCGTCATGCCGCTGAGGTTCAAAATCATGGTGATCTCCTGGGTTCCCCCAGGGCATTGTGCCAGCACAATATCTGCAAGGTAAGATTAAAACGCAAATACTTACTCCACTTTTCTCATGATTATCTGGTATTAAGGTACAGTCTGGGTCAATGTTTACTTCCTTTAAGAACAGTGACTGCTCTTGGTGGGAATGTACATGAGTGAAGCCTCTACAGAAAATAGTATGGTGATCTCATCAAAAATTAAAAATGGAATTCCATAATATCTATCATAAAAGCACTCACTCAAAAGAATATTTCTCCCTTTATGTTCACAGCAGCACTGTTTCTAATAACAGTTTCTAATAAAGCATAGAACCAACCTAACTGCCTATAAACAGTTGACCAGAAAAAGAAGCTGTGGTAGGTATCCTCGGTGGAATGCAATTTTGCCATTAAAAGGGATGAAATTGTACCATCCAAGGCCAAGTGACAGAAGGTGAGATGGTCATTATCCTCCTGAGTGAAGCAGGTCAGGAAGTTAAAGACATTTACTGGAAAGTTTCACCCTTGTGGAATATGGATAACTAAAGCAAATGAACTGGAGTGAAAACCACAAGAAGACTAATTTCTAGAGTAGGTAAAATCTATGGTTATTACTGGAGGGAAATGGTGGGGAGTTGGAGTTATAAGGACAGGGGTGGTTTTCATGGTTGACAAAATTTTATAAGCTAATAGATTTTTTTTGACAAAGAGATACAAAGCTAAGATCTTGAAATTTCAACATTTTATAAGCTAATAGATTTTTTTTTAAGTTTTCTAATCTGGGTTAATTTTTTCCCACTTTTTTTTTTGAAAAATGAATTCTCAGAGCCTCAAAGTATTAACCTGTGAAAATGAGTCACATTTTTTATAACAAAAACATCCTATGGTATCAATTTTCACTGAGTACATTATCACCAATGACTCACATTCTATAACTGGTGTGTTGGCTTTCAATGATATTTCATGAGTTATCAATGGGTGGTCTCAGAATTTGGGGGGGAGGTATAAACATGAAGGAAAGGAAAAGGGAATTGAGGTGAGACAGTGATCAATAGTCTACTCAAAACTAGGATTTAAGGGCTGGATCGATAGCACAGCGGGTAGGGCATTTGCCTTACATGCGGCCGACCTCGGTTTGATTCCCAGCATCCCATAAGGTCCCTGAGCACTACCAGGAGTGATTCGTGAGTGCAAAGGCAGGAGTAACCCCTGAGCATCACCAGGTGTGACCCAAAAAAGAAAAAAAAACTAGACTTTAAGTACTCCTGGAAGATGAGGATGTAACTGAAGAAAAAAGAGTGGAAAAAGTGTGGAGCAGAAAACAATATGAGATTGATAGAAAGAGAACATTAAGGGCATAGAAAAGGTAGAAGAAGAGGAATCTCAGAAAGGGAAAGGCAGAGAAAAAAAGCAAGGAAAGAGAAGAGAGAAAAATAAAAGAAAACTACATTTCCTGAGAGTATAGGCCTTTCACTTAAGCAAACGAGATGAAAATACTTCTGGAGTAAGGTTGTAAGTGATTATACTGAGCACTGCTGGAAGTAATCAGTAGACTATATTTTCCTAGCTATATATCCGGGTATCATTCCCATTTGAATTAAATTTAGCCTAAATAGAACGTATTTGAAGGTTTTGTGTCTAAGTTGTCTGGCTTGCAAATAGCAAAGGGTTGTAGATCTGTCCTTCACAGAACTAGGCTTGGCAGCCAAGAATCTAATTTTATGCCATTGAGATCATGTGCTTATATTGAGACTAGTTAGTCTTAAATATCCCTTTCTCCTAGGTTATAATAGCACCAAAGAGAGTTGACATCCTGGCTAGAAAATGCTATTCTAATTGATCCTATTCTATTCTTTTCAAAGCAATCATCTGGCAAAGATTTTGAATGAATTCCATACTAAAATCAGGCTGGACGGTTTCCTAGCAGCTTTGGGGAAACAGGGATTTATTCAAGTCTGCACTTCTTGGGGTGGAGAAAGATTAGTAATTGAGAATTAAACGTAATTGTTCCAGTCAAGAGAGGTGCCAAGGTTTCTTGAGAATGGGTAAGTATAGACCATTCGTGCCATTATACACACACACACACACACACACACACACACACACACACACACACACACACACCTACCATGATTATGGTGGGAGTACAAAATTATCAGAGTAGAAACACAATTATCTAAGTTATAAATTCCAAAAAAGCCACTAAGATAACTGATTTCATTGTTTGCATCTGGAAATTTACTATGATGAAACCAGATAATCCAAGTCAAACAGAGATCATATTGAATTAAAAAAAATGAAGCTTACCTGGGTATATTTAAAAATACTATACACTGGAACTTCAATTCCTGAATCTTTGGAGTGAGATCTGTTCCATCACACTATAACAAACAAAGCAGAAAAAGCAATGAATTTGAAATAGCACCAACCTAAAAAAAAAGTTACTCTAGATAATTAGGCTGACAATGACAAGTTCACAACTGGTCTCTCTTTATGAATGACTGCTGTGATTCAAACTGATTGAATGTAGCTTCATCAGACATGCTTTGATTTAATAGAAACACAAAGCTGATATTTGACAAAAATTGCTTTTCTTGGGCCTCAAATTCAAAGGAATTAGCATCATTCTTAACCTTGAATATGCAAGCTAATGGTATCATCAAAAGACTTAAGAATAATTAAGTGAAAAAGAATGAGGACTGAGGTTGAAGAATTAGCAACCTGTGGCACAGTATTTTGATTCAAACAAAATTTATGAATGTAACTATGTATTTTATCAACTTTTTAAAAGATTATTTTTAATTCGAAGATTTGGAATATTTTAAGTGTGTGAAAGAAAAATACAGTACAAGATTTCAATTTAAGTTTGGGGGCTACATCCAGCAATGCATGAGGGCCACTCCTGAGAAGGTGCTCAGGGCTTGCTTCTGGTGGTGCTCCGGTGTGTGTGTGGGAGTTATTTGGTACCTCTATCCACCTGGACCTCCCACTTGCAAAGCATCAACTTAGTCCCTTAGGCTATCTCTCAGGCCCCAAACTGTAAGATTTTTGAAAGTATCTGTTATACATTAGTAGCATCTCCAGTAGCAATTTGCTCTTCCAAAGTTAATCTCTCACAGACTCTGCTATTCAGAGATAAAAAGCTTTACAGTGGGCAGATGTGATCCTGAGGCCTCCAGGGCCTCAGGCTGACTCAGATGCCACACTTCTGTGCTCATATTCTCTCATCCTCTTGGGGCTGTCCCCAAATGCATCCTCTGGCTAATCAAAGAAAAGGTGTGCATTTTCCTTCCTCATTTCCCATTGGTGACAGATGTTATAGAGTAAAATCCTAGTTATGGCTAACGATGGCCAATGTCACACTCTCATCACAGAATTCAACCCCCACCCCCACCCCCGAGTCCCCCCATTATCTTCTCCTTCCAAGAAAAGAGTAAAGCAGCTCCCAGCTCCCTGGAAATTTTTAATCATTTCTTTAGAAAGAGTTTCCATCTGAGTATGATTCTATGAGCAATCAAGATGGTCTTTCCTCTCCCCAGATTCTCTGAATACAGTGTAATCTTCACTAGCGTTTTCAAAACTGGTTTACAGGACATCTTAGAGTTCTATATAAATAAAGCTTCTTTCAAGTGTTATTTTAATAGAAACCGGATTCCATTTAATATTGATTGAAGGTGTTTTACAATATTCTCAGAAGCTAGGCAAACATGAAGTCTTCACATTTATTTAAGGACTTGCAATGAGTTGATAGATGATTACAGGAATAATGAAAAAATGCAAACATCTTAAATTATCAAAATTGAATGGTGTCAGCAGTAAAATTTTAAAAAAAACGAATATAATCCTCTTATAGCATTCAAAGGAGAGTCATTGCATTACTGGAGAAAATATAATTAACATTATTGCAATTAGAACAGAATTCATTTTAAAATTTTCTACTTGTTCCTCCTGGGAAACATATCAGTGATTCTGGGAACATATAAAATTATATAAAAATGGGAATTTCACAATACATTGTGCTTTTTACAATATTTTTCTAGAATACTACTGCATTTAAACTTTACAAGGCTTTGGAAGAGATATTTTCACCTTTTTCCCTCATTCAAACAACACAAAAGAAAATATTTCCATGTGAAATACTTCCAATGTACAAAGTCACATACTGGTAAGTTAAAACAGCAAAAAGAAAACATGAAAAGTACGGGAATGAATGCTATATGCGATGGGAAGTAGAATTCATTATTAATTTTAAAAACATTTTAAATTTATGTGAGAGATTAACTCTGACTTCAAAAAATACTGACTTCATTCTATAGCAGAGATAAGAAATTCTGCTATTATATACCTAATTGCTCCGGTTAACCTTTCATTCATTCCATCTCAAAATCAAGAATATAGCGATTCCTGTAGAAATACCCTGTTACTCTATATCACGGGGGGGGGGGGGGGATGATGAATAATTACTTCGAAGCTGTGTCCTATTTTGCCTGTTTTAAAGACAAAGAAAATGAGATCTTCTTAAAGGTCAGTTTCCTCATAAGACAGCACTGAATCAAAAATTTTCAGAGGTAACTTTGAACATCTCTTTTCTTTCCTCATAAAACATCATCTGATGTTTTTATAAAACATCAGATTACATCATCTGATTACATATATCAATTATTACATATATTGATTGGCACCAAATCTTTTCACGATATATGACTACCATGTCAATTTTTCTGTAAATTAATTTTAACCCCAGTTATAGAGCTACCCAAGCTGGAGAGATTTATCTAGGACTATGGGATATAGGAGAGAAATTCTTAGAAGTTGGGAATTACACACAGTTGAACATTGACCCAGTTGATGTTATTCAATATGGCCACTGCCCAGTACTCACTGGCTCTGAACATTGGAAAGAGAGGTTTGAATTGGTTTAATTTGGCTTAATTTGATTGGGTGGCAGGCAGTTGAGGAAACAATTTTTGGGTAAAGTTACTGCCACTTGAACCCATCCTTCAATCAAATTGAAGCTATTCACAGGATACTAGACTGTGCCTTTCATGTCTCTGTCTTCAAGAAGGCAGTATTTTTTTTTTTTGAAGAGTTCCTATTCCAATAGATGGCTGCTTTTCTTTGCTGCAGCATGAGAACGGAACTATCTGAAAGTGATACCAAGGGTCATTCTTTAATATTTGGTTTTTGGACCACACATAGCAATGCACAGAACACATTCCTGGCTCTGCACTCAGGGATCACTCCGAAGGGGCTCGGGAGACCCTGTGGGATGCTGGGGCTCGAAGCTGGGTAGGGCAATGGAAGTCAAATTCCTTAACAGCTGTATTATCTCTCCTGCCCTTCCACGGGCCATTCTGCTGGTCATTCGAGGTCTCTTGTTTTCTATTTCTATTATTTCAGGAGATTTGAATCTCATGTATGTTTTCCTGGAGGTGACTAATTTTTATTTGTATCTCCTCATTTTCTTCCATGTTTTGCTTTATATGCCCACATACTCTTCTCTATTTCCATGTACACCCTTTGTTCATCCCTTGTCACATATTCAGTTCTTTATGTCATAACAATTTCAAGCTCTGTTTCATGTCCATTTGTCCTCCATCTGCATCTCTCTCTCCATCTCTCTCCCTCTCTCAGGCTCTCTCTCTCTCTCTCTCTCTTTCTCTCTCTCTCTCTCTGTGTTTTTGGTTCACAACCAAAAGTCTTCAGGGGTGCATGAGGTGCTGAAGATTAAACCCAAAGAAAGAGCTGACCTAAAGAGGGCTAAATGCATGCTTTGCATGCAAGAGACCCAAGTTCAACCCCCAGTACTGCCTGGTCCCCTTGGCACCACAGAGTGACTTCTGAGTACCAAGCCAGGAATTATCCATAGCATCGCTAGGTGTGATCCCAAAACAAACAAACAAAAAAGAGAGAGAGAAAGATGAGAGAGAGAGAGAGAGAGAGTAGAGATTCTTTAGACAGCTGTGGAATAAAGATATTTGGTGCACACAAGTTTCTATCTTGTTGGTTCAGCATCACTTCTCTGATACAGGTTTCACTGAGTCTACCACGCTCAGCTGTGCCTTTTCCCTTTGTGCCATCACAATAGCATGTATAAAAGCAACGTTTATCTTACTGTCCTTGCAATGAATTGCCTGCCCTTCTCTGTCACTGAATCATAAGTATTCAGAAGTGAGACTTGCTTTCTTATTTTCATCTCCAACAGCTAAGACAGTCTCCAATCCATACCCAATTGCTCAAGAATATTGTCTGAATGAACTCTAGTCATGTGATACCCTATTACACTCCATTGCTTAACCTAGGTAAACTGAAATTTGTGGCTTTTTTTTCCAGCATGCATGCATAGATGGACTAAAATGAAACAACTCAAGACACCCAATACTTACAACAACTTTAACATGTTTGGATAGATCTCTAGAGCTTCTCTGTAGGAAATCTGAAAAAGCTGCCTGTATCACAAGGAAATAAAGGAAAATCTTCATTACAAAGTTATACCAAAATCCTTTTTTCTCTATTACTGTTTCAAATGACAAATGACTCCAAGACACATAAAAATATAGAACAAGTTCTTCATTTGCTGAATCCAAAATAAAGCAGTGCAATGACTATCAAGTCTGGCTCACTCTGTTTACAAACCATAACCTTAATAAGACTTTAAGGTTATTAACCTTAATAACCTTTAATAAGACTTACAATCATGGGAGAAGAATGGGAAAAAGTAATAATTCCTGAGGTTAAAGTGAAGATTCTTTTTACTAGTTTTCCTGATCTTTCTACTTGTCTGTTCGGTGCTGTTCAAATCTCTAATGCCACTGAGACTGTTGTTTCAACTCCCATTCATTTGATCCCCTTTCTCTAGTGCTATAAATTTAAAACACTTTATTGAAAAACCAATATATTGTAAGTATGTTTTTACTCTCTGGTAAACTCCTATTATGTCCTTGAAGAAGGGAGGAAAAGCCATAGCCTCCTTTAATCACATATATGCTTCCATGCAAACTCATCGTGCCCTTCAGTTTCTCATCCAAACACTGATGCTTAGAAATAAGATTCTTACCCAAACCTTTACATAGCAGCTTTCAGTCTATTTAATATCCCATGCTTTAGACTAGTTTTAATGTTTGTTTTTTGCATAACTCCTTAAATATCATTCTCTAAGTACAAGGAGTAGGGCATTAAAGTTCAATGTACAATATATATGTATAATATAACATATATACACATATATGATTATATGTTTTGCTTTGTTTGGGGGGCCACACCCTAAGATGCTCAGGACATACTGCTGACTCTGTGCTCAGAGATTTCTCCTGGTAGGGCTCAGGGGTTCTGGGGATCAAACCTGGGTTGGCCACATGCATAGCAAGTGACCTACCTGCTGTAACATCTCTCCAGCCCCTTAGGACTTTTAAATTCAATGATGATGGACACCAGTTCTCTCTCTTTTAAGAAATACATCCTTTTGGGGGCTGGAGAGCTAGTGCAGTGGGTACAGGGCTTGCCCTGCATGCAGCCAACTGGGATTCGATAAACCAGTATCCCACCTGGTCCCCTGAGCATCACCAAGAATAACTCCTGAGTGCAAAGTCAGGAGTTACCCCTGAGCATCACCGGAAGCAGCCTAAAAAGAAAAAGAAAAAAGGAAAAAAGTAAAGAAATAAACCCTTTAATTCCTAAATTAAGACAACAGCATTAACTATATACATATACACATAACCAACCAAACATCTGAGATATTTATATATATGTATATATATATTTAAATAGCTCACATTATACTATAGTGAATATGTATTACATAATATGTAATAATATCTTTAAACTGAAACAAATACTTACTCCTGCATAGAACATTTTATTTCTAAAACGACTGTTGAATTTCTCTGGATTGGCTTCTGTGAGAAGGAAAAGGTATTTTGGTTACAAGAACCTAATCAAAGACAGTGACTTAGTTAGTACAATCCAATAGAACCAATTGTCTCTTACCATTTTCCTTTAGTTCTAGGTCATTTGGGATAGTAATCTAGTGCAACAGAAGTAGATTCCCAAACTGGTAACACTGGTATCAACTGTGAACTTGTTAAAAGTGGGAACTAGTTAGGCTTCTGGGTTGGAGTGATAGCACAGCAGTAGGGAGTTTGCCTTGCACGAGTTTGGCACAACCGACTCAGGTTCAATTCCTCCACCCATCTCTGAGAGCCCGGCAAGCTACTGAGAGTATCTCGCCCGCACAGCAAAGCCTGGCAAGCTACCCATGATGTATTCGATATGCCAAACACAGTAACAACAAGTTTCACAATGGAGACGTTACTCAGCCCGCTCAAGCAAAATCGATGAACAACGAGAGGACAGTGACAGTTAGGCTTCTGGCCTACTGAGTTAGGATGTCTGGGACATACAGTCTAGGAATCTAGAAAACTCTCCAGGTAATTCTCATGCCTATACAGCTGACACACTCAGGACTCATTCAAAACAGAGGTTTAACAGGAACAGACGGGAGGCTCATAGAAGAATGAAGACATGCAAGAGCGACTATTTTGCTTTGATCTCCAGGGAATATACTTTTTATAAACTATGTGTGCAGCTTCCATATGGAATTAAATATGGGACATTTGAATTAAAATTAATGGAGCATTTGCTTTAATATTTTGCAAATACTCCTAACTACCATCTGTTCTCATTTATGACAGACTTTTTTTAAAACAGCATCTGTTTAATGGACACACACAGGCACATACAGGCACACACACACACACACACACACACACACACCTGCTGAATAGATTCAGGGCATTTTAGAGACCTAAGTACTCTGACAAGTGAAAAAAAAATGCCTTGAATATGAACCTGGGCTGGAGCTATAGCACAGCAATAGGGCGTTAGCCTTGCACACAGCCATCCCGGGTTCAATTCCTCCACCCCTCTTGGAGAGCCCGGCAAGCTACCAAGAGCATCTTGCCTGCACAGCAAAGTCTGGCAAGCTACCCGTGACGTATTGGATATGCCACACATAGTAACAACAAGTCTCACAATGGAGACATTACTGGGCCTGCTCAAGCAAATCGACGAACAATGGGAGGACACTGAACACTGAATACATCTGGGTGCTATTTATATTAAAGACCACAAAATGATTTAAGCAAAAATCTGTATCAGAAAATGTTTATTAGTAATTCAAGGAATTGAAAAATCCCCAATTAAACTCCATTTTCTTAAATTCTAATGAAATTTCAAACACTTTAAATAATTCCATTTTCAATATTTTTGCCTTCTTCCTATTTTATCTCTGAATTCACTAATCTCATCTTTGAATTGGGTCTTTCTCCTGGTCATTTCTCTTAGAAACTGCTGGTTGCCAAGATGAAACTCTCCAAGTCCTAACACTATTTTTGAGTGGCATCATATCCCAACAAGTGTTGCCTAAATGATAAAAACCTACTGAGTTCATACACCAAGACTGAGCAGAACAAAAATTATGAGACTTTGACATAATTTGGCAGAACTGATGATTAAATTATTACTTAATCATTAGAATATGGGCTAGAGCGATAGCACAGCGGGTAGGGCGTTCACCTTACAAGCGGCCAACATGGCCGACCCGAGTTCGATTCCTCCGCCCCTCTCGGAGAGGCCGGCAAGCTACCGAGAGTATTGGATATGCCAGACACAGTAACAACAAAGTCTTCAATGGAGACGTTACTGGGCCCGCTCGAGCAAATCGACGATCAACGGGAGGGCCTTTACCTTTACCTTTACCATTAGAATATAATGTTAGTAGAAAACATAAAAATGGATAAAGGTTTTCAAACTGAAAAAAATTGACATGTGCCATTCTCACTGGTATGAAATGGTATCTCACTGTCATCTCGATTTGGATTTCCCTGATAATAATTGATGATGAGCACCTTTTTATGTACCTACTGGCCATTCATCTTTCTCTTCCATCTTTTTCTTCATTTTATCTTCTCATTTTTGATGGTTTGGGGATTTTTATATTCTTTGTGAGTTATTTTGATCCATATGAGATATTTATGTATCTTGGATAATAAACCTTTTCCTGATGTTCTGAGAACAAATAATTTCTCCCAAACAACTGAAAATAATCTATGTTGGCGGAGAGGTGGTCAAAAAGAAACTCTCATCTACTGCTAGTGAGAATGTGGTCTGGTTCAAACCCTGTGGGAAATAGCATGGAAAGTTTTCAGAGAAGTAGAAATAGAATTGCCATATGATCCATCAATTCTACTTCTTGGTATCTAGCTCCAGGGCACAAAAATTCATCTAATATGTTATATGCACAATATTCTTCATTTCAGCTCTTAGCACCACAGCTCAGGTATGGACTCAGCCTAGATGTCCAGTGATAAATAAGTGGAAAATGAAGGTGTGGAATATATGCACAATGAAATGCTATAAAGCTTTAAGGAACAATGAAATCATGAAATTTGCTGCAACTTGGATGGAACTGGGGGGATATCATGTTAAGCAAAGTTAAGTCAAAAGAAGAAAAAAAATACTGGATGATTTCACTTTTTTTTGGTCTATAGACTATCAGGACAAGGGAACGCATGTTATCAATAGGTGTGATACCGGGTTAGGGAGATAATACAGTAAGGTGTTTGCCTTACATGCAACTGACCCAGGTTTGATCTCCAGTATCTCATACAGTCCTCCTCCAAGCTCCACCATAAGTTATCCATGAGCGTAGAGCCAGGAGTAAGCCCCAAGCACTCCCAAGAGTAGCCAAAATATGAGGATGGGGGGCAGGGGGAGTTATAGTAAAGAGACAGATAGGAAGTAACAGAGGCAGAAGCCAGGGCCTCAGACTCATTGGAGATGTGGAGTTGGGTATATCTATATATCAGAACCACAGAAACAAAGAAATCAAAGTGGATGATCCAAACTATAGAAAACATAAAACACATGTCTGTTGAGGTGATCTGTTTGGGTATTATAGAAGATAGGGTGCTTGTTTTGCACATAGTGAGTCCAGGTTCAAACCCCACAACCTATATGGATTCAAGTTCCACTAGGGGTGATCCCTGAGTACAGAGCAGAGCCAGGAGGAAGCCCTGAACACCACTGGGGAAATCCCCCAAACAAAACAAACAAACAAACAAACATGTCTGTCAAGGAGGCAAGGTGGTAGGGGATGGAAGGAAACTGGTGGAATTTATGGTAAAATAGACAGAGGGAAGTTGATACTGGTGATATGATTTGTGTTGGAACACTGTATGCCTAAAACTCTATTCCGAGTAACTTTGCAAATCGTGGTGACTTAATAAAAAAATTCTTTTTTAAATTAAAATTTAAAAATTCCTTTTTAATTAAAATTAAAAATTCTTTTTTTATTAAAATAAAAAATTCTTTTATTATTCAAATAAAAAAGAAAAATTAAAAAAAGAAAAAGAAAAAATATTTTTGTAAATAGGCTCTTGAAAGTATTCATTTATTTACAGTTTTTGTATTTTTAAAAACCTTTAGCCCTAGAAACAAAAATAAAATAAAAGGCTTACAGCTGGTTCAGCCCTGTTGGAAAACAGTATGGATGATTCTCAAAAAATTAGAAATTGAGCTCCTATTTGACCCAGCAATATCACTCCTGGGAATATATCCCATAGAGGCAAAAAAAGTATAGTCGAAGTGACATCTGCACATCTTTGTTCATTGCTGCACTGTTTACAATAGCCAGAATCTGGAAAAAACCTGAGTGCCCGAGAACAGATGACTGATTAAAGAAACTCTGGTACACAATGGAGTACTATGAGCTGTTAGAAAAGATGAAGTCATGAAATTTACATACAAGTGGTACTACATGGAAAGTATCATGTTAAGTGAAATGAGTCAGAAAGAGAGGGGCAGACATAGAAAGACTGCTTTCATCTGGGGAACATAAAGTAACAAAATAGGAGACTAACACCCAAGAAAAGCCGAGATAAGCCCCAGGAGTTTAACTCTATGGCTTGGAGGCCAGCCACACATGCTAGGGGAAAAGGCAGCTCAGATAGAGAAGGGAGCAACACGTAAAGGGTGTTGGGAGGATCCTCCCAGGATGGGAGATGCATGCTGAAAGTAGACTGATTGCCACTCAATGATTGCCACTCAATGCATCTTTTGCAAACCACAACACCCAAAAGGAAAGAGAGAACAAAAAGGAATGCCCTGCCATAGAGGCAGGATGGGATGGGGGGTTGGGGGATGGGAGGGATACTGGGAGCACTGGAGATGGAGAATGGGCACTGGTGGTGGGATGGGTACTCAATCATTGTATAACTGAAACCCAAGCACAAAAATTTGTAAGTCTACAACTGTACCTCATGGTGCTTCACTAATAAAAATTTAAAAAATAAAATAAAATAAAAGGCTTAAAATATTTATATAGAGCATGGTAAATAGAAAAAAGGTAAAACTGTCATTAATTTCTCTGCCTCCAGGATCTCTCATACTTGGACCCAGCGTTCACCATTTTTATAGGGGCCACCCCCAGAGGAGGAGAGCCCAGGAGCCACTCTGCCCAGCAGCCCAGCAGTAGAGGGAGGGGAGGGTGGTGGAGATGTGTGAACTGGGCCGAGGTCCAACTTGAGACCTGGTACATGCTGGACATACGCTTTACCACTTAAGCTATCTCCTGGGTCCAAAGCCGACAATTTCTATAGTCTGTACCTTCTTCAGGATAAAACTGAGTACCAAACAACACTTCAGTGGTTTTGATTTTTGTCTTTTGGGAAGGGGAACTTGGGGGTGTTCGGGAAACACCCAATGGTGCTCTGTGAACCATGCAGTGCTGGGGCTCAAACCAGGGTAAGTTGTACAAAATATAAGAGCCTTGACCCCTGCACTATCTCTCTGGCTCCATTTCCGACCCTTTGGATCCAGATTTAGTTGGGTTCCATTTTCAGAGAACTGATTCTTTCTTGCTTTACAGACCCACAGGCAAAATGAAAGAATCTTTGTAGCTTTGCATTTTATCATAAGTACATAAGGCCTAACTAAAAAAAGAAATAAAAAACAGATCCAACCACTTAAAGAGTTAGAATGAGAAATGGAAAAAGGAGCCCACAATTCTGGAACATAAATTTTTCAGGGCAGTGATGTCCAAAGCTATTAAGTAAACCATATACCAACTATTAACATTTACTTTTTGTAAGCTACATACATATAATTTATGTATGGTTTGGAAAATATTCACATCTTTATGATATTTTCCTATGAGCCTTAAAAATTGAAAAATCTTATTTTCCTTTAAAGAAATATATTTTCCATTCTCAAGAGACAGAATATGTTCTCTAAAGCCCAAAAATGTAGGATAAAAATATTTTTATCCAAGTTTTTGGTAATTTCATTCAGTTGATAAGCATATTCCCCACAAATATAATTTAGACAATGTTCAAATAAAGTAAATTCCAAGAGATATCTTTCTATCAAGGCACTAATTTTGAGAAAGATACAAAATACTAGAGAAGTGTGAGAAATGTACAAAATAAAGAGGGGGCCGGAATTCTCGTATTCACTTTGACCTTCATGATAGAAAGGCATGAATTGGGTTCTCAAGAAACATTCTCAGTAAGTTAAAGTATCCAGACCCCAATAGTAGAAGCATCTTGGCTCTTGGTACCATTTTTAGACTGACCATTTTTCTTTCCTGAGACAGTGAGACAGAATTTCCCACTGTGTGAAGTTTAACTATTAATTATTTATAATATAACTATATATTATAACTATTTAACATTAACTATTTATAATTGAACATTACTAAAATATGCCCTTTTCCTAATTCTGTGGGGCTGGAGCGATAGCACAGCAGTAGGGCGTTTGCCTTGCACGCAGCCAACATGGCCGACCTGAGTTAGATTCCTCCACCCCTCTTGGAGAGCCCAGCAAGCTAACGAGAGTATCTCGCCCGCACGGCAGAGCCTGGCAAGCTACCCATGATGCCAAGCACAGTAACAACAAAAGTCTCCAATGGAGACGTTACTGGGCCTGCTCGAGCAAATCGATGAACAACGGGAGGACAGTAATCCTACAGTAATCCCTAATTCTGCAACTGAGCAGCATAGAACACCCTTTTTATAGTGTTGTAGAATGATACTATAAACTGGTCTTCTAGCTATATTATATGAACCAAAAAACAAGGTATAGATGCTAGAGAGATAGTATAGTGGTTAAGGCACTTTCCTTGCACGTGGCTGATCTCAGCTCAATTTCCAGCACCATATTTGGTCTCCTGGCACCACTAGGGGTGACAAAGCCCTAAGCATAGCTGGGCATAACCCAACCCCAATAGATAGATAGATAGATAGATAGATAGATAGATAGATAGATAGATAGACAGACCGACTGAATGATGTATAGGCTTGCTAGATCCTGAGAGGCTCTAGGAATAACTCGTTTCCATTTTCACTCAGTTTACTGGCAGAACCTACTTCCTTGAAAATGTAAGAGTGAACGTCTTTGTCTTGGCTGGCTGCTGGCTACTATTCTTTCTCAACACCAGAGGATTCCCGCATATACTAACGCTTCCCTCAATCATCAAAGTCAACAACAGCACATTAAGCACATCAGCAATGCTTTGGAGACCTGACTCCCTTTCTGCCTCAGATCTGACTACTTTCATGACTTTCAAAAGATTCTGGTATTATACTGTTCCACTCTGATAATCCAGGATAATCGACCTAGTTTATACCCACCAATTATTAACCTTGATTATTTCTACAAAATTATTTTACCGTTTAAAGTACAATATGGCCAACACTATAGAGACCAAGGCTCTACTTGCCACTATCTAGCCTCTACTTCATGGTTCACAATCTGCCCATAAGAAAAATATATTTTTCCCTCTCAAATCCCTAGGGGTCTTATTCTATTATAGCACCGATTCAAATTCCAAAAATCCCATCCGAATCTCATTAGCTCAAACTTTTGAAATCTCATCACCAAAATGATTTGATTATGAGTGAATCCATTTATAATGATAAAGCATATTTCACTCCATTTATTAATACATCATTTATTCTTACATACAACACAATCATCTATGTGACATCAGAACGGGACCCTAATTCCCTGCTTTTGAATCTATACTTGTTTTGGCTACTTAGCTTCAATTTCCATTTCAAATATTTTATTTCTGTATGACATGCCTAGTTAGGGGATAGATCCAAACACAAACTTACTTAATATAACAATAATTCCTGCCCCCGTCTAACTGAGCATTTCTTCCCTCTTCACTGGCCCTGTTGAGTACTCCTGTATATTCTACTTTAAGCCAACCTTACAGTCTTCCAAATGTGTATTCAAAGAAGAAAGTACAAGATGATGAGCTCGTCATGGTTTACATACTGCTTTCTGCTTACATAACTGTATGGTGACTCAAACACAACATTCACATGGCATTTGCATTCTGTCCACATATCACACCTAAGATTTTTTCTTTTAATCATCCAAGAACACATCTGCTCAGTGACTATTAGAGTCACAAAGGACCTCAGAGACTGCTTAGCTCACAGTCCAGTTCTTACATGCTTCCTTTTTTAGAAATTGAAGGTGGTAGCTCCTTCCCTGTGATCACCCATGAAAATCCCCCCTCCACCACCTCACCCCTACACACATACACCAAGGAGAAAGAATAAAGTTTAAAAAGTTAGGGATTAGTAAAATACTATTTTACTGCCAAAGATCTCTACTAAACAGAAAGTTCTTCAAGAGCTCAAATAAGACCAGTTAAGAAAGAAAGGCATTGAAAGATGTATTTACCTTCTTCTAAGTTTAGTATTTTAACAATAAACACTATAAAGCCAACATTCTAGTAGTCAAAACATGTGGACATAAGAAACCTATCAGCCAAAATTTGTGAGTCAAATCTACCTTGTAACAAGCTATATCCTAAAACAATGTAAGATTGGAGTCATAAGACCACATGGAACAAAAATTAAGTGATCCTATGATATTTATGTTAGATTACTTCAAAATATAGAACAAGCAGTTGAAAGCTCAGTATATTTAATCTTTTATACTCTTGAAAATATATAATTCAATATAATTAATAATGAAGTAATAAATGTTTGCAGTCCTTACCTTATAATATTGAGATATTATTAAACAAATAAAAAAGTATAAGGCACCTCTTATCTAACATAACTCAAGTAGAGTGAAAGATAATAAAATGTCTAATACATGTTCCACAGGGTGAGATATATTTTCAAGTTTTAAAAACTGGATCATTAGAGGGCTGGAGTGATAGCCCAGCGGGTAGGGCATTTGCCTTGCATGCGGCCAACCCGGCTGATTCGGGTTCGATTCCTCCGCCCTTTTGGGAGAGCCCGGCAAGCTACCGAGAGTATCTCGCCCGTATTCGATATGCCAAACACAGTAACAACAAGTCTCACAATGGAGACGTTACTGGGCCCACTTAAGCAAATCGATGAACAATGGGGAGGACAGTGCTACAGTGCTTCATTGCCTACTAGTGTGCTTTTGACAACTTTATATATTGATAAGCAAGACTCCCTAAATCAGAGACTTGCATAAACTTTACTCTTGTAACTATTAAATAATAAATTCAATATGTTTATCTTTATCTAATCCTTCATACATTATTTAACTGAAGTTTATGTTAAAATGTTTGCCAAAAGAACTATATTTATAAAAAGAAGTTACTAATTTGAATGTTATATACTTCACACACTTCTATATTCTTTCCCTAGCATACTTGACCAATATTAATACTTCAGTTATCATGAGTACAACAATGATTCTAAAATCCACGCCTATAATAATATTGTCAAATTCAATTCAAATTGCATAAATTGAAAAATCTTTCCCCCTTTCCAACATAATTTGCACCAAAGATCTTATTTTTCCAATACCATCACAAATTTTTTTTATTACGTATGGATTGGTTATCTAATATTTTTAAAAGAACATTTTTATAATAGGCTCATTTGTCATTCTGTTCTATCCTTTTCTTTCCTGTTCGCAATGTTCTTTCCACTTTATTTACTGTCTGCACAGAGCTTTTTAAACCTATTTGTTGCACAATCTCTTTTCACCCAAGAAATACAACATTGGCTAGTGCTACCAGAAACATTTCAGACTCATTATATGGTTGATTTTGAATTAATGTTTGGTCATTGCACATTTAGAAACCTTTCACTGCTGACAAATTTTCCAGTATACATGGGGTTGTGACCCACTGTTTAAGAAAGGCAGGGTCTAATTTATGCTCATTCTTTAACTTCCAACTGTTCTCTTGCCATTTCTTTATGAAAAATCTCCCTTATGCCTTTTTCCCTGTCAATAGTCCCACTGAACTTCTACATCATTTACAAATTGTTTTTTTATAAACAAACCTCATACTAATAAATAGTTTTATATATTTCTTTTATCTATATATATTCTTTACATATCTATATGTATAGATATACATAACAAATATATATCTCTCTATATATATTCCTCTTACTGTTACTTATCTCATATATTGAACCCATCTCTCAATTAAACAGTCTATTACTACAACAAACACCTATAGGAAAAGCCACTGACTTGAAAATGGGGGAATGGAAAAACAGGTTTTTTAGTATTTAGTAGGGAGAGGGGTATGAAAAGGTAAAATTTCACTTTATATATAAAAAGATATCTATGTCATAAGTGGCAAAGTCGCGTATGAAGAGTATAACAAGAAAGAATATCTAAGATGCGGGTATAATTGACACTTGAAGAAAACTTACGGTACATAAGCTCAAGAAGAAGAAAGGTTTTAGAAAGAAACCCTTAGTGAAAGTTTCCTCAAGAGTAAACTATACTTGAGTCTCAATGCTAGGCAAAAGCTGGCTGTATCCTTCACAAAAAAATAAATAAATAAAATAAAAAGCAGTAATAGTGAAATTTAGCAAACTATTGCAAATAATACTTTTTAAGAAGGAATTGGTCAGCTATTTATGTGAATCATGTAACACGTCATTTGAAACATGCTGATGTGCATGTCTGTGTATATAAAAGGAAAATACAAAATCTTAAATCAAATTTAAAAGCTGCCTCCTCTGGAGTCTAATTGTATTTCCTTGACCTTGCAGCATAAGGTTCAACTCCTCTGTATAATAAACAAATTCAATCAGGTAGTAAAATTTAAATCTAATATCACATTAAATGGTTGATGTACTTAATACCCTTCATGTCCAAAAAATAACAATCTAATCCATATAGCTTGCAAAGTGAGACCCAACTTTGCCACCTGATAAGCATAATCATTGTTAACATGACTGTACATTAATAGACTGGAATATTTTAATGTACTTCCTCAAGTCCTTTCCTAAAGCAATAAAGCTTAAAGTACTGGGCAACACTCCAACTGACAATTAAATGACCAAGCCTATTATATCTACAAATTATGTTCCAAATGACTGCACCTTTTTTGATATGCAAGTAACAACAGCTCAACCATGCGTGAATTAGCGACTTTGAGAAAAGTTAAAAGAAAAATCTCTCTTCTCTAATCAAAATAAAGTATGCCTTCCTTCTAATCAAATAAAGAAACAGATTATTCAAAATTCATTGTATTCTTTATATACAAAGTCAGCCAAAATATTAAGATTATTTTTATTTCTTGCCAAATTTCAGATAGCATCTAAAAAGCATTTACCTACCAATAAACTGCCTCAAAGAATATCAGCCTAATTGTCCCTTCTTCAAAAAAAGTAGTTTAAGGAGTAATGAAAAAATCTTCATTTGTCTCATGCCAATGTGAGTATTTAATGTCTAGGCCAAAACCTCACATTACAATTAAATTTCTAACTATTCTGCCTAAGTGAAATCCCATGCATTAACTTAACTATTAGATAATAGGTTGTTTTATTAAAGCCCAATTCATTTTGTAGATGGTTCTTAGTCATCACCCTTTAAGTATTTTATGGTAAATGATAACAGAATTTGCCATGCAGTTTCAAACTGTGAAGGGCTATATTTGATTGTTATTAAGTTATTAATCAGATGGGCTGGTCACGTAATGAGATTTAAAGACGACCGCTGGACTAGAGCTGTTACCGACTGGATTCCACGGGATGTCAAAAGACCGCGTGGCCGCCCACCTACCAGATGGTCAGACTTCTTCGTCAAGATCATGAACGATCGGTTTGAGGCCCTTCATGTTCCCGGAGCGAACAGATGCCATTCGGCTACACTAGCACGCGACAGGGACAAATGGAGACGTTACTGGCACCCGCTCGAGCAAATCGACGACTAACGGGAAGTTAAGTGATTAAGTGATTAAGTTTCAACTATAAAACTTGTTGACCTGAGTAAAGTCATTATCTACTAATACTACTATAGCACTGTAGCACTGTCTTCCCATTGTTCTTCGATTTGCTCAAGCAGGCACCAGTAACATCTCCATTGTGAGACTTGTGGTTGTTGTTTTTGGCATATCAAATATGCCACGGGGAGCTTGCTTGCCAGGCTCTGCCATGCGGCAGGATACCGGGCTCTCCAAGAGGGAGGGAGGGATCAAACCGGGGTCGGCCACATGCAAGGCAAATGCCCTACCCACTGGCTATTGCTCTAGCTAATACTACTAGTAATAATAATAAAAATAATAAACTCTTATTGGTAATGTGATCTTTCTATCTTTATTTCCCTTCTGCAATGGAGCTTTGTATTTCTTGAATAACTAACCACACAAAAGATTAAGTTTTTAAGAAGAATATCAGAGACAGAGTAAGAGTACAGTGGTCTTGCCTTGTAGGCAGCCAATCCAGGTTCGGTCCCTGGTGCCCCATATGGTACCCTGAGCCCTGCTGGGAGAGATCCCTGAACACACAGCCAGTGTAAGCCCTGAGCAGTGTAGTTGTGGTCTAAATTCAAACACACAAAAATATTAGCCCCAGCATCTATACTTTTTTACCATAAAGAATTGTTTTTACTTAATATAAAAGGTATAGATATGCAGATACAAAAAGTCTGTACTTCTGGTCTTCTGGTCTATATGAACCAAACAAAAATAGTCCCACTACTCTGTGTTGTTTATCTTTTACCACCTTTATTGATTTTCTTGAATACTCTATTACCCTAATCACTATCAATTCTCCCATATCAGCTCTTTGGTAGCTTGTTTGTTTGTATATTTTTTTAAATTTTTATTAGTGAGACATTATGAGGTACAGTTGTAGACTTACAAATTTTTGTGCTTGGGTTTCAATTATACGATGATCAAATACCCATCCCTCCACTAGTGCCCATTCTCCACCACCACTGATCCCAGTATCCCTCTCATCCCCCATCTCCCCTATCCCACTCTGCCTCTGTGGCAGGGCATTCCCTTTTGTTCTCTCTCTCTTATTGGGTGTTGTGGTTTGCAAAAGAGGCATTGAGTGACAATCATGTTTGGTCTATAGTCTACTTTCAGCATGGCTCTGCCTAACCTGTTGGGCAAATTCATGTCTTAAAATCACATTAAAGGATATGTACCAAGCCTCAGCAATAAAACAGAAAAAGCATAATGTTTGGTATATTTTAACAGTTTTTTTCTTTTTTATAATCACATACATATAAAACAATACACACACATACACATACACACACCACAATGAGTATATTTTAAAATTTTTTAAATTCACTATTGCACAAAAATTCTCTTCTAGACCTGGTTTCTCTATGTTGATATCTTTCTGATCACCTTTCACTTGAAGGCATGGAAATTTTGAGAACAAGGAAATGAATCATTAAGAATACTTTCAAATTAATTAGACAAAATATTAGGCTCCCTTGAATGAGCTACATTTTTTTTGCGACTTATTACTCACTTAGGTTTCTTTTCATGCCAGAATGTCTATTTTGGGAGCTTCACACACTAGGAATAATTGTATTACTTTGCAAGTATTATTAAGAAACTTAAGAATTTTTGTTAAGAATCCCAGATCCCAAAGTTTGATGATGAATACAAAAAAGAAAATTGGGTAATAAAATGAATACCAATCTTCACTATTTCTCCAAACTGATTTTCCTTACTTGCATGAAGAGTAGCAGCTTATAAACATTGACCTCAGTGTAATACCCTCTGAGTTTTTAGTACACATCCTTGCCAGGGAGGTGGGGAGTGTGAGGTGATATTTCTAATATGGGTATTTGATATTTCATGCTTCGTTAACAATCAGCCTTTATTTGCAACGTAATGAGTGTTAGAAAGAAAGGCCAAATTATAACCCTTTCTTCAGTCACTATTGCTTTTTATTTTTATTTATTTTTTTGATTTCTTATTAAATTTATTTTTTAAAATTTTTATTAGTGAAACACCATGAGGTACAGTTGTAGACTTACAAATTTTTGTGGTTGGGTTTCAGATATACAATGATTGAGTACCCATCCCCTCCACCAGTGCCCATTCTTCACCACCAATAATCCCAGTATCCCTCCCAACCTCCCATCCCCCCATCCCACCCCGCCCCTGTTTTAGGGCATTCCCTTTTGTGCTCTCCCTCCTTTTCACTATTACTTTTGTCTGGCACAGCATTAAGTACCAAACCTCAGAAATCTTGACTGCTGACGTCTACCAAAGTGAATAACTCAATTTAAGAGAATTATATGTTCAAAGCTCACTTTATTTTGTACTCTAAGAACCTCAACCTTCTAGTTCTGATCCTCAGTCTATGTTCATAAAAGTGTCTGCAGATTTTTTTCTGGACATTATTGGAATCTAATCATTTGAAATTTAGCCTTGAAAACTCACATTGTAAATATTACTGCTAAAACCATGTATATTTAATCGTATAGTAGCTAGAAGGAAAAAATGAAAATCTTCCCTCACTTGTGAGATTTATCTAAAAAATAAACTAAGATAAAGATAAAAATGAAATAATATAAAGCCTAGCATTATTTGGATTACATAGTAACGTATTCATAAGGAAATAGGTAGAAAACAGTCACGGATACATGTATAAACATAGTAACAAGAAGACAGTTTGAGAGAAATTGCGTTAAAAAAATCTTTACCTACAACCTTCACTCCATCTCTTAACACTGGGAATTATCTCAGAGTCTCACCCATCCTCAGTGATACACCAAGACGAGATAGAACTCCATTCCGACCCCAACCCAATTCCCGTCAAATCTTTTCCGGAAACCAGAATCACCAATCACTTCTCTGTTACTCCAAGATGCTTTAAGTCCCCCTTTATCACACTCAGGATTGACTGTGTGATTTTTCTTCCAGATTTTAGTGACCTTGGCTATAAAGTTTTGAAATTTAATTATTTGTTGTTCAAGAAGCCATGAGTATCTCAATGACATGTCTTTTTTTTTGGAGGGGGGGAGGGGGATACTTTTGTTTTTTAACTCAGTATTTCACTAACTTCACCATTTCTGTCCAATTAGGAGGAAGCAGAGACCTAGTGTTGATGTATCTGTTCCTCTCTACCATTTCAGAGACTTTAAACAGCTACGTCTCCAAATCCCATTTTGCAAGAAGTCCCTGTCATGTCCAGCTACCTGGGTCACCCTGAAGATTAAAACGAAACAACACTGACAAACACCATCAACACCCAAGTGATAGGCAAACAGAAGGGAACATGCAAAACACCTGCTGGAAACTCCCTCCCTGGGAGATGGAAATGGGACGCTGTCCTCACCTCTGGATTCATGGAACTCCAGTGTGACGTGGGCATCAAATCCAAGGCTGAAGTAATTATTGAAAACATTCAGGGGGAGCTGCAATGATGAACACAAAGGCCAAGGTCAACTGATGCATTGCTGGGGCAGAAAGAGAGCAATCGAGCCTCAAGTCAGACACCTGTCCCTGTGGTAAGTCCTTGGGAGCAAGAAGTCCCTTGAGACAAAGTTGGGGTGGAAGGTGTTCCCATACAGGAACTGACATTTGACACAATTCACTCACTAGGAAACCTCTAGTCAGATAATAACCAAGACTTTTAAATAATTTAAGAAATCAGGAAGAGCAATAGAAATTATTTATATACTAAAGAACTATATTAAGCTAAGAGATGTCATCAGTAACACAAAGAATGAGAGTAAGCAACTTTACGAAGTAAATTCAATGACAAGATTATGTCCAATCTACTATATCAGTATATCTATTTTCACTGAGGATTTCTGTTCATATTTTAATGTTGCAGCTCAAAACGAGTATTTGATGGGCGTACTCCACCTGTTTTCAAACTTTTTTTTTTGGAGTGGGGGCGGGATTCATATAAGCAATAAGAATTTGGCAGCAATTCAGCTACTCTCAATGTAGGGAGGAAAGGAAAACTGTATCAGTATTATTCACATTCCTACATAATCTAACAAAACCTGTCTGTTCAATAAGACTGCTAAATATCCAAATTTAAGTCTTAGCTTTCCTTCCTAATGCCCTCTTATGAGGTGACTAAAAGAAAAAAAAAATCAGCATCTGAAATCTTGCTTTCAAATGGCAAAACTGATGTGACTTCTATGACTCAGTTCAATGTTAGAACAACTGAAAAAAGCAGATTGGATATAATAGGAGAGAGATGTTGGTTTTTCCATTTCTTTCTGTAACTAGAGAGATAATTTTATATTTGCTTGTATAATGTTTCCAAATCATAATCAGATTTATCTCCAGATAGAAAGACACTCTTCTACTAAAGATAAGTGTCTGCTCTTCTACTAAAGATAGTGTCTGCTCAACAGTCAAGTACAGGCCTCGCATGCATGAGACCTGGGTTTGATATTTGGCACTACAAAACTAAAAAAAGTAGTTCACCCTCAAGATTTCAAAAGTAGGGGCTGGACTGACAGTACAGCAAGTTGGGCATTTACCTTTCATGCAGGTGACCTAGGTTTGATGCCCGGCACTCCATATGGTCACCTGAGCATGACCAGGAGTGATTCCTGAGTGCAGAGCCAGGAGTAACCCCTGAGCATCGCCGGGTGGGACCCCAAAAGCCAATAAATAATAAATAAATTTTTTAAAAAGACTTCAAAAGTTAATTTATTATATATGTTCAATCCTATGTCCCTTGATCAGTAATATTTCCTATTTGACCAAAATAATAAGTGTTCCATTAAGGAGAAAGAAATGAGATTAAGAGAGAGCAAGGCAGATTAATTCAGAAAGAAATAAACTGAATTATCTTTTTTTCTCAGGAAAATGGAGAATTGAAAGACCTGAGTGTCAGAGCTTATGAACAGGAAAGTCGAATAAGTGCTTAGAAACATCTATAACTGACTGGAGAAAAGGGAAAGAAACTAAATGCAGAGATCAATGCCAAAATCATGTCTCTCTCCTGGCTTCATATTTGAGAATGTCCAGTTCCTGTACTTACACAAAACACCAGTTCTTAGTAATGACATCAAGGACAGGCGAGCCTGCCAAAAGCCCAAATAGGTTCGCTTCTACCATTTATGTTTTTTTGGCTGCATTTCTAACCCATGTCTCAGCATCCACTGATAACTAAAGAGAACATCTGGTCACTATTCCCTAAATAATATCCCCACTTAGTCTGTTATTAAGTTCTTATTCATATTTTCCAGGAAAAAAATTGCCCTGATTTCCTACACATCTTCTCAAAATTCCATTTTTCAAAGCCCTTTAATTATCTGGATTAATGCTCCTGGCAGCTTCAAGAAGTTTTTCCATTTCTTAAGCAGTTAGAAAGAGAATTAAATATAGATTCCAATTGAGGACCTAACCATTCATTCTAAGTGGGGTGAGGAAAAGGCCCTAAAATTTCCATATGGAACACTTCTTTCTACTTTTGACTGCTTTCTAACCAACATTTTGTTAGTTGAATATGTTAGAAATATGTAGATTCTAAGATGGTACTTGATAAAACATTGTGGTCTTAGAAATTCAAGATCAACTGAGTGATCATGATATTAAGTGGACAACTTACAATTTCTAGGTCACAATGTAAGCTGTAGCAGGAGGCAGGCAGATGAAGATAAGACAAAATAAATTTAGAGGCCCAAGAGATAGTACAATGGATAAGGCACTTGTCTTGCACACAGCCTACCCAAATTCAATCCCTGGTAACCACATATGTTCCTTGAATAGAGCCAGTAGTGATCATTGAGCACAAAGCCAGGAGTAAGACCTGAACACCATCAGTTGTAGCCCCCAAATGACTAACAAAAAAAGACAAAATCAGTTTAATTCTATTTTATCCAAATAAAAAATGTGAATGTCTTCCACATTGGTTGGGATTCATAGAGCCAATGAATAAATGGGAGTTGGTTTAATCAACAATATTAAATGTTAAGGTTGAAATATCTATGAAACCTTGACCTTAGTCAGTGTCATAATCTAATCCAACAGGTACGACATTTAAAGCACAGATACTATGGCTCAACCCTGCATTTACTTAGTAGAATCTGGGGCCTCGCACTGTAAGGTACACCTGGAAATTATTATGCCTACCAAAGTTTGAAAACACTATTGTGGAATATGATTTTGTAGGAAACAGTTACTCAGAAACCTATTACATTTATCTGAAATTGAAGCCAGGACTTAGGGGGAGAAATGTTCCACTGAAGCTCTACATAAATCTATGTATCACTCAGTCCCCTTTGTCTTGAGTGGAACTGAAATAAAAATTTAGCCTTGAGGAATCATTAGTGTAGTTCCGATGAATCAAAGGACACACCCATTACTCCTTGGAACAGTGAGTTGGATGCTCAAAGCTATTTTTTACAAGAGCCCTTTTGTTATATTTCTCTGCTTATTTTGAAATTAGCATTAGCAAGACTAAGTTTCCACTGTTTCCTTTATTATAGTTGAAACTTAAGACAATAGTCAGAGGCAATTCCAAAGTTCATTTACTGAAAAGAAAATATTAATTCAGAGCACTTATTGGGGCATCTTCAGTGCCAACCAAGTGAAGAAACGGATTTACTAATGCTTCTTAAGTCATACTGGTGGTGTTGGAACACAAAATGGTTGAAACAACTGCATTTACAACTTTGTAAACACAGTGATTTAAATAAAAATCAATAAAAAGAAAAAGTGCTTCCTAATCACAAATAATATTTAGTGTCAGAACAGAAATCTCATGAAATTATCTTGTTACTAAAGCTTAGGCCCAATACTTGGGAACATCTACATCCTTATTTTCTCATAGGTTGACTTTTGCCATGAACTTGAAAGATCTATCTGGTATGGAAGCTAAAGACATAAGCATAAGGCTTCTTAAACTCTGGAAAAGTAGGTGAAAAGCTTTGGTCTTTAGAAAAATCTGGAATTGTATCACTGGGACATTACATGCAGAGCCCTGGTAGCCAGAAACTCAAAGACAACCCTGTTATCTCATAACACATGACTCCAGAGCCATGAATGTACTTCCAATGGCTCAGGATTCTTTCTATTGGAGCAATGGTTCTCTAACCTTACATACGCCATCTTCAAGTTCTTCTGGAGGCAGGTCAGGGTTTCTTTCCACATGGAGGTTCCAACGATCGAGCTGTACAATTGTCCCGTCTTCTACTTGGCAAAGGATCTTAGAAACAGGTTCATCTGTGTAGCCCTGAGGAATCAAAGAACACAGCCACTGATGTCTGGAGTAGCACACTGTCATCAGGGCTATTGCCTACAAGGATGTGTCCCCCTGCTAGAGCTCTTCATAGCAGAATTAGCAAAACTAAGAGACCACACTGTTTGCTGGAGGTACTTAGAATTTAAGACAACAGTGATAGGCTATGTATACAGAAATGCTAGTCTTAGCAGGTATGAGCTTAAAAATAATTTTTCCAGCACCAGACACCAAGAACTACTGGTCTGTCATGTTGGATTATGAAGGGCCATGATGAAACGCTACATTTTAGGAATCACAACAGGACTCTGTAGGGTTTTACTGGCAGAATTGAGGGATAAACAGGACTTGTAGAAAAGAGGGCATCATTGGATAGACAATTTGTTCTATTAACAGTCCATCTCAATCACCTCTCCTTAAGCTTGGAACAGGACACAATGTCTTCCATATCATAAAGCAAGCAACTTCTTAGGAATTTCTCTGTTAGGGAGTTACCTACCCTTTGAGGATTCATTATTAACACCATGATTATTGAAGATGTTGACATCATTGATCTGAATCATAGGATGTCAAATTAACACTGGCAGTATACTGGTTGCTTCAGATAAATATTTCATTATTTATACTATACTTACTTAAAACAAAAAGCTATAGCTGGTCAATTAAACTGAGATCTGGAAATAACTTTCACCTACGGGAAGTGAACTGAAACAAACTTCTAATTATCATATGCAAGGTCTGAAGATGACTTTCAAGAAAGCCAGTCCAATTGATGATTTCATACTAGCAGATAAAAAGCTGGTGAAGTTCATATACTTGGATATAGTACCTTCTTTTGATCTCAGTACTACTAAAAACACGGCTGTTACAGAAGATCTGTGTTCATTAATTCTGCTTTCCTGAAGCTGGCTCCATGCTAGAGAGACCATCAGTTTCCTCTTCTGATGAGATCATGATGATACTGACCAGAAAAATCAAATGTCCAACAAATTTCTCCCAAAGGAAAACTATAAATCGGAACCAGATTTGCTATTCTGCCCAAAGCTTCAAGTCAGATTCAACTGAAGTCTTCCTAAGATTTGTATACTAACACTTGAAGCCCATTCACCCAAACCAGATAGTCCCAGGCTGTGTTTTAATCCTCTCCTCTTTGTTTTCTACTTCAAACTTTCCCTTCTCCTCCTGCTGACTGTTAAGCTTCACTGCATGGGATGAGCTGGTAAAATGATGGTGCCTGGGGATGCTGATTCACAAATCTAACATTTTTTGCCCTAATGAAGTATATTCTCCTGCAGTCTGAACAGGTGTGGATCTGGGGACCCTGTTGCTGGATGACATGGCAGCCCCCCTGCCCCCAAGAGCAGATCTTACCCCTCCCCAGTTGAGAGTTCGAGCCAGGTCATTCCCAGTTCCCAGAGGAAGGACCCCAACCGGAGGCTGAGGGCTCAGCTGCAGTTCATCCAGGATAGAGAGGATCCACCCCACCTACGAGCATATGGGGGCCAGAAGAGAGAGAAGAAAGAGATAAGTTACAGAGAAGACAGCCCGAGTGGAGGAGGTGGCGGCCGAAGCTCCAGGGACTGGCTTCCTCTCACTTTCAAACATACGTTTTAATCTCATGGCCAGGAAACAGAAAAGGTCAGTTAGTTCAGGTGGTTTCCAAATGGCTTAGAAGGAAAGGATCCTTTCGATGCATGGTCTATCTTAGAAGCAAAAAAAAAAAAAAAAAAAAAAAAAAAAACCATGGAAAAATAAAAGTAGAGATTGGCTTTAACATTTAGGAAAGTTTCAAATTGAGCTAGGTCTGTAATATAGGGCATGGGAGAGATTCTAAGACTCCAAGTCAGACTGCGTCAGACTGAATTTCAAGTCCGTTTCAGACTGGCTCTGTAATCTTGATGAAATTGTTCAACCTCACTGACTCATTTACCTGATTTTCAAAATGGAGATAATAATACTTACTTCATAAGATTGTTTATAAACCAAATCAAAATGTATATGAAGTTCTTAATAAGGTGCTTGGTCTATGCAGGTACTCATTAAATGGTTAGCCTCCATGGTATCATCTTAGAAATTAGTAGTGTTTTGCTAAATGTCCCTATATTTCCCTTAATGAAACATTATGGAAACATAATTATGGATGACGAACCTCCTGGTTCCTATTACACAACTAGACAGAAAATAGATACTTTTTTGCTAGGATCATATTCATATTTCATATTTTTAGTTAAATAAAATTTAGGGTTTAGTCTTATTATGGCTTTTTTAGAAGAGTTACCGCAAACTAGGAAATAATAAGAAATATTCATATCCTTATAATGTCGTCCAGTTTCACAGGCCTATCTAAGAACTGTTTAACAATAAGCAATGATTTCTATCCTGTAGAAAAGCAAATGTCAAGATTACTGTAAAAGATAATGGTTTTATTCCTCCATGAGCATTACACAACTTTTGTCAAATGCAGAAAAAAAATTTTAGGGCTTGGAGCAGTATACAGCAAATAGGGTGATTTCTGGCACATGGCTGGCCCAGATGCCTGGCACCCCATCTGGTCTCCCGAGCCTGCCAAGAGTGATCTATGGGTGCAGAGCCAGGAGTAAGCCCTGTGCACTGATGGGTGTGGCCCCTCAAAAAACAAAACAAAACAAAACACAAAAATCAGTTATTTCAGTATTAATTTCATAATCATTTTCTTTTACTATTCCAACAGTTTTGTCATCTTGCTGCTTCCTTCGGTAAGTTGCTAAACAATGCATTCGTTTCATTCTATGAAACCTGCTTCTTAAATTTGGAAAGAATACCTTACATTACATTTACTACACAGTATTCAACATAAAACTGCCTAGTTTCTATTTTTGAAACAAACAAACTCTGTACTCCCGTTGTTCATCGATTTTTTGCTCAAGCGGGCCCATTAACGTCTCCATTGTGAGACTTCTTGTTACTGTGTTTGGCATATCGAATACATCACGGGGAGCTTGCCAGGCTTTGCCATGTGGGCAAGATACTCTTGGTAGCTTGCCGGGCTCTCCGAGAGGGGTGGAGGAATCGAACCCGGCTCGGCCGGGCTGGCTGCACGCAAGGCAAACACCCTACTGCTGTGCTTTCGCTCCAGACCCATGTTTGAAATAAAAAACTTATTCTTTGGCTTTCAGGTGGGGTGACAGGTAGGCCACATGACCAGTGGTGCTCAGAGGCTATTCCTGGCTTTGTGCTCAGACGTGACCCCTGGTGGTGCTTGGGGGATCATATGTGATGCTGGGGATCAAACCAGGGCTACCTCCATGCAAAGCAACTGCCCTACCTCTTATTTCTCCAGCTCTGAAACAAACAAATGAGCAAGGCTGAGCTGTAGGCATGGGAGAATACCTGCTCTCAAGAAATCAACAATAACAAGAATACTGATTGCCTTTTGTATGGTCCTGGAGCAAAATTCTCTCACAAATTATCTTATTATACTTTAAAAACAGCTCCGTGCGCTAGGTAGGATTTTTATCTCACTTCTTTATACAGAAGTCGGAGAGTTTGGAAGGTTCGGGGGTCTTTTAGCACACATCCATGGAGTGGGGCTGGCGTTTGAAAGTGAAGGATGTGTGGCACGAGAACAAGCTCTTTGCCACTCGTCGGCAAGCGGCTTTTAAATAAAGAAACACACTTTGTGACATCTGCACTTGTTTGTTCATTGCAGCACTCTTTGCAATAGCCAGAATCTGGAAAAAACCTGAGTGCCCGAGAACAGATGACTGATTAAAGAAACTTTGGTACATTTACACTATGGAGTACTATGTAGCTGTTAGAAAAGATGAAGTCATGAAATTTACATACAAGTGGTACTACATGGAAAGTATCATGTTAAGTGAAATGAGTCAGAAAGAGAGGGACAGACTTAGAAAGATTGCATTCATCTGGGGAACATAAAGTAACAAAATAGGAGACTAACACCCAAGAGTGGCCGAGATTAGCACCAGGAGGTTTGCTTCATGGCTTGGAGGCCAGCCACACATTCTAGGGGAAAAGGGAGCTCAGATAGAGAAGGGAGCACCCAAATAAAGGGTGTTGGGAGGATGCTCCCAGGATGAGAGAAGCATGCTGAAAGTAGACTATAGATCAAACATGGTTGCCACTCAATGCCTCTTTTGCAAACCACAACACCCAAAAGGAGAGAGAGAAAACAAAAGGGAATGCCCTGCCACAGAGGCAGGGTGGAATGGGGGGGGAGGGATACTGGGACCCGTGGTGGTAGAAAATGGGCACTGGTAGAGGGATGGGTATTTGATCATTGTATAATTGAAATCCAAACACAAAAAATTGTACATCTACGACTGTACCTCATGGTGTTTCACTAATAAAAATTAAAAAGAAAATAAAAAGAAACACACTTCATTCTGACCATCCTGGAGACAGTGGACAGACTTTTAAAATCTGTGGAGCACTGGAAAAACCCTGGACTTACTTAATCAAATCCAGACACTTTGCTGATTGATTATCTGAGATGCAGAGAGGCTGTGTGATCGCTGCAGACTAAATCATTAGACGTGGCAGAGTAGGGACCATATGGAGTCCCAGGGCTAGGAGCTCAGAACGCTTTCTCTTCCACAGTGATCACAAGCCAAACTATAAAACTCTCTTGGGTGATAGGAAGCCTAAAGTTGTGTTTGCCTTCTATAAAGGCAGAGCACAACATCTCCCAAGGTACTACATCACAACTCCAGACTTATAAGGGTATACAAGCCACAAGAAAACACAGTGCCCGAGGGAAAAATAGCTCTGGTGATGGTGCTGGTTGTAGTTCCTATTTTAAAAGCACACACGCAGTACAAAGTGGTACCTCAACATACTACAAGAAAGACGTTAAAAGTTCACTTACAGTTATGTGAAAACTCAAAAATACCAAGGATCAGGGATTGATGAACAAAAAATATATAAAGTACCATTGAGTACTAGACTCTGCCAGCAATGCAATGTAATTTGTGGAGATCTAACTCAAACCTGTGCAGAGAAGAAACAAAGGTCATGTCTAAGAAACGGCCATTCATCCCACAAGGTATTCTATTCATTTCGCCTCTTCCTTTTTCCTTTCTCCTCCTCCTCCTCTGTCTCCTCCTCCTCCTTCTCCTCCTTGTTCTCCTCCTCCTTCTTCTGCTTCTTCTCCCTTCCTTCTCCTCCTCCTCCTTTTGCTTCTCCTCCTCCTTCTTTTTCTCCTTCTCTTCCCTCTCTTCTTCCTCCTTCTTTGTCCTCCTCCTCCTCCTCCTCCTCTTCTTCTTCTTCTTCTTCTTCTTCTTCTTCTTCTTCTTCTTCTTCTTCTTCTTCTTCTTCCTCCTTCTCCTCCTCCTCCTTCTCCTCCTCCTTCTCCTCCTCCTCCTCCTCTTTTTTTCTTTTCTTTTTTTTTTTGGTGAACCATACCTAGTAGCACTCAGGGATCACTCCTAGTGGGGCTCAAAGGACCATGTGGGGTGGGGTGCCAGGAATCAAGTTTCAGTGAGTGATATGCAAGGCAAGAGCCCTACCCACCCACTGCTTTATCTCTCTAGACCCATTTTATTTTCTTATAGGTATATTTGAACTAGAAATGTTCTTAAATGTAATTGAAATAGATCTCTGTTTTTCTGGTTAAAACAAATCACATCATCAATTCATGGTTTCACTGCTCCATTCCACTCTAGGCACAACAATAATATCAAAATTTAAAAATCTTCACAGGCCCTTGTCAGATGTGTATTCGGTGAATATCCTTTCCCATTCTGTAGACTGTCTTTGTATTTTGGTCACTGTTTCTTTGGAGGTGCAGAAGCTTCTTAGTTTAAGATAGTCCCATTTATCTATCTCTGTTTTCACTTGCTCGGCCAGTGGCGTGGCATCTTTGAAGATACCATTAGCTTCAATGTCATCTGACAAGGGGTTGATATCCAGGATATACAAAATACTGGTTAAACTCCACAAGAAGAAAACATCCAACCCCATCCAAAAATGGGGCAATGAAATGAACAGAAACTTTCTCAAAGAAGAAATCCGAATGGCAAAAAAGCACATGAGAAAATGCTCTACATCATTAATCATCAGGGAGATGCAGATCAAAACCACAATGAGATACCATCTCACACCTCAGAGACTGGCCCAAATTCAAAAGAACAAAAGCAACCGATGCTGGCGTGGATGTGGCGAGAAAGGGACACTCCTTCACTGTTGGTGGGAATGTCCACTTGTTCAGCCCTTCTGGAAAACAGTATGGACGATTCTCAAAAAATTAGAAATTGAGCTCCCATTTGACCCAGCAATACCACTCCTGGGAATATATCCCAGAGAGGCAAAAATGTATAGTCGAAGTGACATCTGCACTTGTTTGTTCATTGCAGCCCTCTTTACAATAGCCAGAAACTGGAAGAAACCTGAATGCCCAAGAACAGATGACTGGTTAAAGAAACTTTGGTACATCTACACAATGGAGTACTATGTAGCTCTTAGAAAAGATGAAGTCATGAAATTTACATACAAGTGGTACAATATGGAAAGTATCATGCTAAGCGAAATGAGTCAGAAAGAGAGGGATAGACATAGAAAGATTGCATTCATCTGGGGGATATAAAGTAACAAAGTATGAGATTAATACCCAAGAATAGCTGAGATCAGCACCAGGAGGATTACTCCATAACTTAGAGGCCAGCCGGGTATCCTAGAGGAAAGGGCTATTCAGATAGAGAAGGGAGCACCAAATAAAGGATGTTTGGAGGATCCTCCCAGGAGGGGAGATGCATGTCGAAAGTAGACTATGGACTGAACATGTTTGCCACTCAATGCCTCTTTTGCAGACCACAACACCCAAAAGGAGAGAGAGAACACAGGGGATTGCCCTGCCACAGAGACGGGGGGATGGGGGGATGGGGGTGGGAGGGATATTATCCATGGTGGTGGAAAATGGGCACTGGTGGAGGGATGGGTATCTGATCATTGTATAATTGAAACCAAAGCACAAAAAATTGTAAATCTACAACTTTAAAAAAAATAAAATAAAATAAAGGGGGAAAAAAAAAAAATGAAAAAAAAAAAAAAAAAAAAAATCTTCACAGGCCATGATCAAACAAAACAAAAGCAGAAGTCAGGGGATTGGCTTCTATCCGATAACAGAAAGTGAGATATCGCCTCCTGCTGGCATGAGGCTGTACTGCAATCAGCTCTCACAAATATACTGGTCCCAGAGGGGATAAATATATTGTCTCCTTTCCCTAACAATCAATTAACCAAATATTTAATTTTCCTGAGTGCAAGCAGATAATCATAGTATTTAATCATTAATTAACCCTTAGAGTCAGCTAATGCCTCCTACTTTCAGAGCAAAGATTCTCTCTCTTTTTTTTTTCCCTGAAGAACATGAGACAGGGGCCAGAGCTATAGTACAAAAGGGAGAATGTTTTTGCCTTGCACACAGCTGATCCAAGTTTGATACCCCGCATCCCGTATGGTCCCCTGATCATGACCAGGAGTAACTCCTAAGTACAGAGCCAGGAGTTATCCCTGAGCCTTGCCAGGTATGACCCAAAAAGACCAAAGAGAGGGAGAAGAGAGAGAGAGAGAGAGAGAGAGAGAGAGAGAGAGAGAGAGAGAGAGAAAGACAGACAGAGAGATGATGAGAGAGACAGAGAGAGATATGTGAGAGAGAGAGATGAGAGAGGAAAAACAGTGCTGGCTGATAGGGAATGTATTTTCCTTTATACATTTTCCTGGATATTTCTCCTTGTTCTAAAGCTACATCATCCCTCCCCAGTAACCATCTTCCTCATGAGACAGCACAATTGATGGCAGCATCTAGGCAGGACTCAGGGTCTGGAGTCAGCCCAGCCGTGCTTACAGACCAGCCCCCCATCACAAGTTGGCTGGGAGGGTGTAGGCAACCTTACCCTTCATGATCCCCCCGCCTCCTCCCCCCTCCAACCACAAATCAAGGATCATAATAGCCCTGCCTCCTCGAGCTTACTCTTTTTTGGTTTAGTTATGTTTTTGTTTTTGAGACACGTTCAGCAGTGCCCAGGGCTTACTCTCCTGGCTCTGCTTTCTGGGATCACGCCTGGTGGGGCTAGGAGGACCATATGGGATGCTGGGGTTTAGAACCCTACCTGGCTGCATGCGCACCAAGTGCCTTCTCACTGCCCTATCATCCAGGCCCCTCCTCGAGCTTTTCTCATCAATTAAATAAAGTGCAGGTGTGGCGTGTGCCCAACAGATAGGAAATGCTAAATGAACGTTAGCCGCGGTGACGAGGCTGTTTTTGCCCTTGTTCATTCTTCACTTTTACAAAGGCCAGTTTCCTGGAAACAGCCTGTCCTCCTCTGCAGATCTCCACTGCACTGCACCTCGAGTTGAAAGATCACTTCCTGCCTACATTTTTCTCTGTTAACCTTATGGATCCATGTCTGATATTGAGGTCTTTAATCCACTTTGATCTGACTTTTGTGCCTGGCATTAGACAAAGGTCAGAGTTCTTTTTTTTTTTTTTTTTTTGCAGATAGCTGTTCAGTTTTCCCAGTACCGCATGTTGAAGAGGCTTTCCTTGTTCCACTTCACGTTTCTTGCTCCTTTGTCAAAGATTAAGTGGTCATATATTTGGGGGTCTGTGACAGAATATTCAACTCTGTTCCATTGGTCTGCAGGTCTGTTTCTAGCCCAGTACCATGCTGTCTTAATTACTACTGCTTTGTAGTACAGTTTGAAGTGGGGGTGGGTGATGCCACCCATCTTCTTTTTCCCAAGGATTGCATTAGCTATTCATGGGGGTTTATTGCTCCATATGAATTTCAGGAGTGTTTTGTCTATTTCTTTGAAAAATGTCATGGGTATCCTGATAGGGACCCCATTGAATTTGTATAGTACTTTGGGCAGTATTGCCATTTTGATAATGTTAATCCTCCCTATCCATGAGCTCTCCGTGATATTGAAGCTAAAAGAATCTTTAAGGATGAAACAGCACTGACCATGCAAGTGGAAGCAACATAAACAAATGGGACTAAATCAAACTAAGAAGCTTCCGCACTTCAAAAGAAACAGTGACCAAAATACAGAAAGAGCCCACAGTATGGGAAACAATATTTACCCAATACCCATCTGATAAGGGATTAATATCCAGGATATATAAGACATCAGTAAAATTGTACAAGGAAAAAACCTCCAACTCCATCAAAACATGGGGAGAAGAAATGAACAGAAGTTTCCTCAAAAAAGAAATACAAATGGCCAAAAGGCACATGAAAAAATGCTCCACAGCGCTAGCCATCAGGGAGATGCAAATCAAAACAATGAGATGTCATCTCACACCACAGAGACTGGCACACATTCAAAAGAACAAAAGCAACCAGTGCTGGTGTGGATGTGGGGAAAAAGGGACACTCTTTTCACTGTTGCTGGGAATGAACACTAGTCCAGACTTTCTGATAAACAGTATGGACAGTCCTTCAAAAACTAGAAATTGAGCATATGACCCCGCAATACCACTTCTGGGAATATATCCCAAGGATGCCAAAAAGCACAGTAGAAATGCCATCTGTACCTATATTTTCATTGCAGCACTGTTCACAATAGCTAAAATCTGGAAAAAATCCAAGTGCCTTAGAACAGATGACTGGTTAGAGAAACTTTGGTACATCTATACAATGGAATGCTATGCAGCTGTCAGGAGAGATGAAGTCATGAACTTTGCTTATAAATGGATAGACATGGAGAGTAGCATGCAAAGTGAAATGAGTCAGGAAGAGGGACAGACACAGAAGGACTGTGCTCATTTGTGGAGTATAAAACAACATAACATGAGGCTGACACCTAAAGACAGTAGATACACAGGACAGGTAGATTGCTACATAGTTGGAAGCCTGTCTCATAAGCAAAGGGGAGCAGGCAACTGTAATAGAGAAGGGATCGCTAAGAAAATGATGGCTTGAGGAACCTGTTGGGATGGGAGATGTGTGCAGAAAGTAGGTAAAGGACCAAACATGATAACCTCTAGTGTCTGTATTGCAAACCATAATGCCCCAAAGTAGAGAGAGATTTTGGGGGATAATGTCTGCCATGGAGGCAAGAGGGTGGGAAAGGGGGAGTATACTGGGGATATTGGTGGTGGGGAATGTGCACTGGTGGAGGGATGGGTGTTTGATCATTGTGTGATTATAACTCAAACATGAAAGCTTCTATCTCATGGTGATTAAATAAAATTTTTTTAAAAATCACTTTTGCCTCTGATGGCCACTCAGTCCTGAAGGGTTTCTTCTGCAGACTGGCAGAAACAGCAAAGGCTGCTCTACACAGCACAGAACGCCCTGTGAGACATAAGAGTAAAAAACAAATGCCTTTCCCCATGGCTTGGAGGCCAGCCGCACATGCTAGGAGTAAAGGCAGCTCAGATAAAGAAGGGAGCACCAAACAAAGAGTGTTCCTGGGAAGATCCGCCCAGGATGGGAGATGAATGCTGAAAGTAGGCTATAGACCAAAAATGATTGCCACTAAATTCCTCTTTTGCAAACCACAGCACCCAAAAGGAGAGAGAGAACAAAAGGGAGTGCCCTGTCACAGAGGCAGGGTGGGATGGGGGGGATGGAGGGTGGGAGGGATATTGGGATCAGGGCAGTAGAAAATGGGCACTGGTGGAGGGATGGGTACTCAATCATTGTATAACTGAAACCCAAGCACAAAACTTTGCAAGGCTACAACTGTACCTCATGGTGTTTCACTAATAAAAATTTAAAAATAAATAAATTAATTAATTAATTAAAAACTTGCCTTTCTAACAACAACTAGAACCAGAAAAGATCCGGAGCCCTTTAGGGTGCAGAACTATTTAGACGCTCCTCGGGCCTCCAAGCTGCCATAAAGGAGGTTTTTTCTTTTACCTTCGCAAAAACCAGGGAGTTGCTCTTTGCTGCTGAAAGCAGACAGATGGCAGGCTTGGGGGCAGAGATGGGTTCACCCAGCACTCTGACAAGTTAATCAGTGCATGCACTGCAACATAAGGACACTGGGCACATTCTCCATCACAACACGGGGGCAAAAAAAAAAAGCAAACAAACATCTGGATAGACAAAACAAAATAAGTTTGCAGTTTGCTGAGTTCTCGTTCAGCTTAGTGGAAGGAAGGAAAAACAGGAGTGACGTGGGCGTTTGTCCCTGAGCTGAGCCATTCATCTGTGCTCCTGCCACAGCCGCGGGCCAATACTGCCACCACCTGTCCATGCTCCTCACTTGCTGCCATCAAACCCTTTCCCCAAATGGCATTTTGAGGAATTCTTTTCATTCTGTCATACAAGGACTGGAGAAGCAACTTGAAAGCGGAGAGGACAGGGAGAGAGGTTTTCTTTTGAACAGAGCAGACATATGTTACCTTCCTTCATGCCACACGCAGGCAGAAAAGTGAAGGAATCATGCACAGAGAAATCAAAGGAAGACGAGGGCCACGTTCCTGTCGCTGAAAGATCATCAAGATGCATTTGCGTCTGATGAATGGGTGTCCCTTTCTGTCACTGCACTATGAGTATTCCTTTTGATATTTTAATTTCCATGTGTCCTTAATAGTTTACAGAGTCATCGTGTGTTAAAAGCAATGGTTAAAATCAGCCCTAAAGAAACCCAGATAAAAGTCAAATGTGAGTTTTCTGAAAGGGATTGTAGATGGAGGCTGTTCGTTCATTCATCCATAGTGACTACTCCTGAGAGGAGACCAGGTGCGTCCTCTTCAGAGAGGCTGGAACACAGACAGTGGGGTCTTGTTTTAAAAAAGGAATATGAAGTGATAAGTCTGCCCTGTGAATGAAAGGGAAATGAGATTTTCTTCCTGGTATGGCTCTGGCAAGTCAGGGCATGGTGGTGCCCAGCTTTAAGACATATGAGCAGCTACCAATGGATCAGAACTGAAACCACAGTGAAAAATTTTCAGATGTATGAATGAACTCTATGACTATTGATTGGATGCATGAAGTGAAGCAAGGGAAGTTACACTTCAACAAACAGTTCTGGGAAAACTGGATAACCACTTTTTTAAAAAATGAAACTGGACCCTCGTCTCACATCAAACACAACAATTAATTCAAAGTGGATTCAAAATCCTGGACCAAAATTTATAAAAATACATTGAGAAAAAACAGAGGCAGAATTCTCCATGATATGGACTTGAAAAAGGTCTTTGAAGACCCGATTTCACTTATTTGCAAATATCATTATTTGCAAAAATAATGAAAGCAGAAATAAGGGACTGGGACCATGTGAAATGGAAAAGGATTTGCATGGCAAAAGAAACTCAGGCTAAATTAAAGAGACACCCAACTGACTGGGAGAAGGTATTCACACAGAGTTTCAGATAAAGGACCAATATCAAAACTATATAAAACATTCACAAAGCTCAGCAACCAAAAACCAACAACCTTATTTTCAAAAATGGGGAGAAGATAGGAACCAATGCTTCCATGAAGACATATAGATGGACAATAAGTATATGAACAGTAATTATTTTCATTTAGTATCAGGGAAACAAATCAAAATGACAATGACGTATCATCTCACACCAGTGAGAAACTGAAAACAACAATGTTGGCAGAGATGTGGTGAAAAGGAATCCTCACTCACTGTTGGTGGGAATGTCACCTGGTCCAGCATCTATGGCAAACAAGGTTTCTCAAAACAGTAGAAATGGAGGTCCCACTAGGTCCAGCTATTCCACTCCGAGGTATTGATCTCCAAACACAAAACCATTAATTTGTGAAGATATATGCACAACTCTGTACTACACTGCAGCTCTTAGTACAATAACCAGGATTTCATTTCATTTTTTCATTTCATCATCCTGTTAATCGTCGATTGCCTCGAGCAGGCCCCAGTAACGTCTCTTTCATCCCAGCCCTGAGATTATATTCACGGCTCTTTAGTAGAATGAGACCCATCATTGTTACTGGTATTTGGCATATTTGGTACGCCACGGGGAGTTTGCCAGACTCTGCCCTGTGGGCAGGCTACATTCGATAGCCTGCAAGTTTGTCCAAAGTAGGAATGAGATAATAAGATGTCATAAAAAAAAAAGTTCTGATAAGATGTCGCACGGCCGCAAATGCGGCCGCGCAGTTCCGGGATCTGGACTATAAACAATAACCAGGATATAGAACCAAAACAAAAGTCCAACAACGGATGAGTGAAGAAGTTGCAGTACATATACACAGTAGGATACTGTGCAGAGACTAGAAAAAAAATTATGTCATGCAGTTGGCAGCAACTGAGATGGAATTGGAGGGCATCATGCTGTGCAAAGTAGTCAGAAGCCAGAGTCAGAAGCACCTATTCAGGATGATCTCACTTATGTGTGGTATATCAAGACACAAATCAAGAGTATGGACAATATCAATTGATAATAAACTTGAATGCTGGGATACACACCTAAGACTGTCAGATTTGGGGTGGGGAGGGGCAGGAATGTGTTGTTTAGATGTAGTGTGGGAATGTAAGGGCACATTCTTAAGCACGAGACACGAGGGTAGTGTTAAGGGAGATAACAGTATGCACTAAACCCACCATTGGTAATCAACAAATAATGGGTGTATGGTTGGGGGAAGGAATGTTGGAAGCGTAATGGACATTTCAGTGGTGGACTTTGGCAGTAACTTTGGACATCAGTACCAGGAACTCGAACACTATTGTAACCTTAATTGCCTAACTATAATCATCTAAAACTTAAAATAACAACAAAAAATACATAACATCATCTAGAAAGCCCAGTGAACAAGAAATAGGCGCAAAGTAGGTGGCTAATAACAACGAACTCTGGGCTTTTAAAAATAACATTAACTTTGTTGAAGGTGGATCTGCTGCTCCAATCCAGTTCATTAAGGTCAAGAGCAAGACCGTTAGGGGTCAAGTTCCAGGTCCAGGAGCCATAAAGATGGCTGCCTGGGTCTTTCTCCATCTCCATCACACGCACTTCAGTAGGAAAGCAGGGTGAGGACCACAGAGGCTGGTTGGGTGAGGACCTGGCCATGGAAGGAAAAGTTGCCACATAATCACATGACCGGAAGGAAAAGGTGCCACATAATCACATGACCAGTGGCTATTTCTAGTCTATAGGCAGAAGGATCTGAGGTGTTACTTGGGTCAGCTAAGTTCCCTCAGCCCAGAGATCAGAGAGAGGACCAAATGGCAACACCCACTGTGTGACCACCGCAGAATGATGCAAATCTCTTACAGAGAGACCAGACCAAGTGAGCCTCTGGAGAGACGCTGGCTCAGGTGGACACCAAACACTGAATAGTGGCTCATACAAACAACGAAATACATGCCAGTTTTTGAAGACAGTACCAATTGAGCATAAAATATCTCATGATTTTTATACCAATTGCTTGTTGACATGAGAATATTTTTTAGGTATCCTGGGTTAATTAAACATTAGAAAATAAATGCTGTCCATTTTATAAGGTTTTTTATTTTATTTCATTTTATTTTATTTTATTAGATCACCTTTGTGGGAGTACAAAAGGACATGATGTTGCAGGGCCTCCGGCTGTGAGGAAGCTCTAGCTGGCCCAGGACAAAAGGTGTCAAGGTGTCATCTGGCCAAGGGCCGGATGTTATCAGGATCCCACACGCCTTCTGGAAACTGGGAAAGTGACTTGCGTTGCATTTCCCTTGAACAGCAACTGTCTACACTAGTTAAAGTAACTGCTGAGAAGAACCCTAGCAGGGAACATGAACTTTTAGGGGGTCACAGAAATAGCTGTGGCACCACCTCTGCCACCTCCCTGGCAATAATGGGGTATTGGGAGCTAGTGCCCGGGGGGGGGGGCTGTGAGGCTGATATGTGTATCTTTATAACACAGAATTAAAGGAACCAACACGGAAGCCGAGAACTTTCTTTCTCCCAAATGAAAGCAAGACCTATATCTGTTAAGCGATACTTTATATACTTAAACTAATTTTATGAAGACTTATTATGTCCTTGCTCTAATTAATCCAAAATGTTTTATTTCAGATTTCTCTTGGAACCCTGTCACTGGAGTGATAGAATTCCGACAGCTGTCACTAAAGGCTGATTATGTCAAATACGTGTCTGGCTGACACGCCAGTTGCCTAAAGTCAGTAGTTTTCCCTTCAGGAATCTGTCTGGCTGCCTCTTCAAACTCTACCTCCACTCAAAATTGGAACTTACATACTCTAATAAAATTAAAAATATTAGTCACATTCTTTGATAAACGTTTCATCATCTACACGTATCTTTTGTAAAACTTAATCAAGGTGAAAGTTGCTTTTATATAATAAGGTACACAATCAACAATATTTTTATTTAGCTGACTGAATTGACAGCAGTTACTACTGACAAAAATAATATATTCAAAAGAATTTATCAACTCCAGGAGAAATATAACTACTTTCATTTTAGGAAAACCTACTGCAGAGATCCTAACTCTCAATTTTAGTGTTTTTATAAACTATATGGAAGGATGTGGAAACCAAAGTCAGAAAGAGAAAGCACTTATAACAAAATAAAAGTAGTACACAGTCATCTGTCCTCGGGCACGCAGCTTGTTTCCAGATTCTGGTTCTCGTGAACAATGCTGCAATGAACATACAGGTGCAGACGTCACTTCTACTGTGCTTTTTTGCATCCCAGGATCTGTATTGCAAACGATAATGCCCAAAAGTAGAGAGAGAGTAAGAGAGAAATTGTCTGCCATAGAGGCAGGTGGAGGGGTGAGATGAGCGGGGCGTGGAATACTGGGGATATTGATGGTGGAAAATGGGCACTGGTGGAGGGATGGGTGTTTGATCATTGTATGACTGAAACTGAAGGAAGACACTACTTCCACTACCCAGCCGTCGCCACACTCCAGGACGCTTTCTGGACCCGCGCGGCCGCAAGCGGCCGTGCGACACATCATAAGACACTAAATACCCATCTTCCGGAATTGTTGTACCATATTTGATAGGGTTCAAATATGGTAACACCTACAAGAGTGATTAGAGGTCGCCCCAAAAGCCTCTATCCCTCTCGGAAAGACTGGCAAGCTACCGAGAGTATTCCGCCCGCAAGGAAGAGCCTGGCAAGCTATCCGCTGTGTATTCGATATGCCAAAACCAGTAACTACAACTGGTCTCATTCACCTGACCCTGAAGGCTTCACTGACATGGCAGCACTGAGAAGGATGAGAAAGGAGAGGCCGACAAAATCTCAAGGCCGACGTAGGCTGCCACAACGAAGGAAGACAAAAATGATCGTCTGTACTTTCAATGCACGTACGCTAGCATCAGATGCATCCATCGAGGACCTGATGGTACAAGCGCGAATGATCAAGTACGACATCATTGGTCTGACCGAGACAAGAAGGCACGAATCTCACCATGCCGTTTTCGACACTGGAGAAGAATGGTTCCTCGGAACATGTGATAAAAGAGGTGTTGGAGGCGTCGGTGTCCTTGTCAACACAAACTTGGCCAAGAGCATTGATTCATTCGAATGCCTAACAACCCGAATCGGACGTTTACATTTGAATAGATGTGGCTCACTGCCTTAAGTTTCTATCTTCGTTGTCTATGCACCAACATCTCATTATGATGAAAGAGAAATCGAGAAGTTCTACATGGAGCTAGAGAAGTTCTATAAAGAAGACCACACCTTCTACAAGATCATTGTGGGTGATTTTAATGCCAAGATAGGACCGAGAAGATCAGCTGAAGAACATCACATCGGGACCCATGGCCTAGAATGGAACGAACAGGGTGAGAGACTGTCTGAGTTCATCATGTCGACCAAGACCATTCATGGTAACTCACAGTTCCAGAAGGCAGAATCTAAATGATGGACATGGGAGTCTCCCAGTGGACGATTCCACAATGAAATAGACCACATCATATTCAATCGACGGTTTTGCCTGACTGATGTCGCTGTTGTCCCAAAATTTCGAAGACCACTGTCTCTTCGTGCAAAATTCTACTTCACAGAGCGGGGAGAAAGGGCTGCAAAGTTCAAAAAGAGAACTCCCAGAATGACCACCAACTGGGAACTCTTTGGTACTATTGCGGCAACATGGGAAGATGCCATTGTTGACAACATTGATGAGGAATACGATCGACTGGTTCAGCACCTCCATGAATGTGCGAGGAACGCCAAGAGAGAGATAGCCACAAAAAATCGCCTATCTTCGAAAACTCTTGAGCTAATTCGCCAGCGTGGTTTGGCGCATGCCTCAGGCAACCGCAAGCTTACGTCCAAGCTCGCAAAGCAGTGCAGAGATGCAATCAAGGAAGACCTCAAAGAGAGAAGAGCAGAAGTACTGGTAGATGTGGCAGAAGCCAGGAAAAGTATTCATAACGCCCGCCTGTCCTTCACCAACTATAAGACCAAGATGACTGCCCTCCGATGTCCTGATGGATCCATCACATCTTCCAGAACGGCAATGGAGAAGATTATCCATGACTTCTACTCAAATCTCTTCAATAGCCATGTCCACTTGCCGACATACCAAATTCCACAGGATGGATATGTCGTTCCCAATGTTCTCCCTTCCGAAATCCGACACACCATTTCGTCGGTAAAGAAACAAACAGCACCCGGCCCAGACAAGGTCAGACCTGAACACCTGAAGAACCTGCCGTCAGTACTCATCAATACACTGGCTCGGCTCTTCACTCGCTACCTGTCTGAATGCAAGGTTCTGTCCCAATGGAAAACCAGCAGGACCGTACTACTGTTCAAGAAGGGAGACATCCATGACATTGGCAACTATCGCCCGATCTGCCTATTGTCTGTCATCTACAAGTTGTTCACTCGAGTCATCCTAAATAGGATTGGCAGAACACTAGATGAAGGACAACCATGCGAGCAAGCCGGGTTCCGCAAAGGATTCAGCACCATCGACCATATCCACACGATAACCAAACTCATTGAGGTTTCTCGGGAGTTCAAGATGCCGCTCTGTTTAACGTTCATTGATTTAAAGAAGGCCTTTGATTCTGTTGAGATGGAAGCGGTCATTGAAGCCCTAGCCAATCAGGGCATTCAAGCCCAATACAACAAGATCCTCCGTGAGCTGTATTGCAGATTCACTACCAGGATCTCACCATTCTACAAAGAAGTGATCGTTGATGTCAAGAGAGGGGTGCGACAGGGTGATACCATTTCACCGAAACTCTTCAGTGCCACCCTCGAGAACCTCATGCGACGACTGGAATGGGAAGGAATGAGAGTGAAGATAGATGGTCGGCAATTACACCACCTCCGCTTTGCTGATGACATTGTTTTAATAACACCAAACATCAGCCAAGCTGCACAAATGCTGGCCGACTTTGACCGTGAGTGTGGAAAGGTAGGACTACAGCTGAATCTTATGAAGACAATGTTTATGAGAAACAGCCTTGTTCCTGATGCCCCATTCGCTCTCAACGGAACGACCATCTCCGAATGCAACAGCTATGTGTACCTAGGTCGAGAGGTCAACATGGCAAATGACCTGGCACCCGAGCTGCGCAGGAGGAAGAGAGCGGCTTGGAACGCCTTCAAGAACGTCGAAGAAATAGCTAAGAGGACGAAGAACCTCCGGCTCCGGGCACATCTCTTTGAGTCCACTGTTCTTCCTGCATTAACATATGCCTCAGAGACCTGGGCCCTACACAAACAAGATGAGAACGCTATTCAGGTCTCCCAAAGAAGAATAGAAAGAGCTATGCTTGGAATATCACGTTTCACTCAAATGAGAGAAAGAATCCGGAGTTCTGACATCCGTCGCCTATCAAGAATCAGGGACGCTGTCTCATTTGCCAAGGTGTCGAAAATCAGATGGGCTGGTCACGTAATGAGATTTAAAGACGACCGCTGGACTAGAGCTGTTACCGACTGGATTCCACGGGATGTCAAAAGACCGCGTGGCCACCCACCTTCCAGATGGTCAGACTTCTTCGTCAAGATCATGAACGATCGGTTTGAGGCCCTTCATGTTCCGGGAGCGAACAGATGTCATTGGGCTACACTAGCACGCGACAGGGACAAATGGTGACGTTACTGGTGCCCGCTCGAGCAAATTGACGACTAACGGGAAGTTAAGTGATTAAGTGATTAAGTGATGACTGAAACTTAGTCAGGAAAACTTTGTAACTGTATCTCATGGTGAGTCACTGTATCACTGTATCACTGGTCTCCCGTTGTTCGTTGATGGTGAGTCAAAAATAAATAAATAAATAAAACAAATGATTCTCGAAAATAAAAAAAAAGGAAAAGTAACATTTACTTCTCTTGAATGCCAATTAAGTATGATACATTTAAGGAAGAGATTCTAGAGAAGACACAGTAAGAAATATGGGCTAACAATGTGGAAGGGGGATTTTACTGGTATCAGAGTATATTCGCAGATACTCAAACACTGCAATTGTGTCTCATCGTTAGGGTTCATGAGGGAGGGGCCAGAATGACAGGAGCCACCTGTCATTCTGGGTTCCATCTCAGCTGCTATGTTAACACTATTTTATTGACAACCACCAGGTACTACCTTGCCTCCAGATGCAATGGTAAAATTTAAATTTCTTGAGTCTGCCTCTTCCTTGATTGACATTTCATTTTTTGGGGTGTTTATTTTCAATAATACTTCTGTTTTTCCTTTGTCCTTTACATTTTGAAATTTCATGTTTTCCAAATGTTTCTCTAGATGCAGAGAATGTCTCAGGACCACAATAGTGCTTTGTATTGTATGCATATCTCCCGAGCAGGAGAAAGGAAGAAAAGGTGTGGAAGGTGGGGGGTGGGGGGTTAAGGATCATCGAAAAAGAAGTCTGGATGGTGAAGTATCCAATCAACAATGAAGATCATAGACATGAACAAAGTAATTGATGTGGATTTAAGGGCAATTCATATATGTTAGGAACCTGAATTCAGGATACCATTGTCTCTGAGATTTAGAGAAAGAGAAAGAAGTGAGTGATATGTTAAGTCATATGAGAAGATAAGTACATTAAAAATAATGAAAGATAGGGGAATGGAGTGTTAGTACACTAGGCAGGACTCTTGCTTTGCACACAGACAACCCAGCCTCAATTGCAGACACCCCATAAGATCCCTCAAGCACTGCCAGAAGTGATCCCTGAGCACTGAGCCAGGAGTAAATCCGGAGGACCACTGGATGTGACCCCCAAAATAAAATATACAAATAAATAAAATATGAAAGATAAATGCAGTAAAGGGACACAGTGTGTTTAATGCCATGTTAAAGTTGAATAATCTGATGGTGGTTGAGCTGGGAAGAATGTGAGAGATAGAGAGGGACAGATGGGTGGAGGGAAAAACAGAGGGAGAGAGAGGGAAGGAAGGAGGGACAGAATCTCTCCAGATGATGTGTTTAGATGTAATTCTTATCGAAGGAAGTTTTAAAAAATCCCACACTTGCATATTCCTAAATATACCTCACCATAGTTGATTAAAATATTATTGTAATTATTGGGGGATTCTATGGTCAAATAATTTTGGAAAACAGCAGGTTAAATAAATTAAAATAGTTTTGGCTTCTTTACTGTAAGACTTCATAATGAGTTTTATAAGCTAATAGGATATATTATAAACCCCAAATAATAGTAAACATTTTCTTCACATCCAAAATAAGTATTTCTATCTCCATGAATTATCTAAAGAAACTATTAGATTCATTATTTTTCGGTGTGTGTTCAATATTATATTAAGTGACCATGTGTTGTGAGAGAAAAAACTGGAAGATTTCGTTGCTACCTTTGAGAATAAAAATTCTAATTTGGGAGATTAGGAAAAAGCCAAAGATAGTTTATAATAAAATTCTAGATGCTATGAGAGCAGATTTCAAATGCAGAAACAAAAGTTACTAGATAGCAGAATCTAAATGCCATGATTCTCATATTTTTTTCCTTTGCTAAATATATCAGTGTAAGCAGAGGGCAGACTAAAAGAAGAGGCTGAAAGAGGGAGAAAATATATCTGTGATATTAAACTTTAAACAAATTATATCCTTTTTTTTGAAAACAAATAACAAATAGAATCAATCAATGACCTTCAAAAAAATCACTGTTAGTCAATAATCTAAGCTTTATTTCCAATCTTTTGTTAAAAGTATTATTTTATTCATTTATTTTTTGGTATTTGGGGCCACAACCAGCAATGCTTACTCCTGGTTCTACACTCAGGAAATATTCCTGGTGGTGCTGGCGGGACTATATGGTGTTGCATGAAGTGATATTAGTCAATCAGAAGTCGCCTTGAGCCAGATCGATGCCTTGGCCACCCATGCTCTCTACATTCCTCTCGCATCTTGTCTCTGCAACCTCCGACCAACTGATATCACTTCATGCAACAATATGGGACGCCAGGGATCAAACCCGGGTGACAGCATGCGAGGCAAGCACCCTACCTGCTATGCTATCACTCTGGACCCCCAATCATTTTTTTAAATGCAGTATTTTGGGACTTGAGCATCACTGAATATAGTCCAAGACTCTGGAGGTCCTCAGCACTGTCTGGTGGCCGAAGTACCCCTGGCACTACAGGGCCAAAACAGCACTGCATTCTCAGGAATGAGCACTGAACCCCTGGCCTGGATGGCAGAGAATCCCAGTGGGGCCCCTGAACTTTCTGAGCACTGAGTGGGAGTCTGCATTTGGGGTGTGAATGCAGTAATTCAGCTTATTTATTTACCTTAATCACAATGATCAATTATTAAGAACAAATGGAAGGGGGAGGAGAGATAGAATAAGAGTTCAGGGGTTAAGGCATTTGATTTACATGCAGCTGACTCTATTTTAGTCCCTGGCAACTCATAAGGTCCCCAGGGCACCGCCAGGAGTGAGCCCTAAGGGCAAAGTCACAAGTACACCCTAAGCACAGCTGAGTGGGACCAAAAAAGCAACCAAAAAAAGAACAACCAAAAAAAGAAAGTGAACTAGTATTTTTGAAAGAATTTACTTGTATATAATCTTCATCTAATAACCCTTAGCTTGTGGAACAGACATTGCAGAACTGACCGATAGAAACAAAATCAAGAAAAACCAAGTATGAATCCATGGGGATAATAACAAAATCTTTCTAACTCGTAAGGCCCATCGTTCATGTGAAAGATGTTAATTTTAGGGATTCGGAAACACTGGGAATGAGGAACAAACACTCATAAGGAAAATGAGAGATGGAAAAAATAAGAAGAAAGAACTAGATTCTATTTCGAGGACCTACCGTTCCATCCCCTCCACAGGCCAGAATTCGCAGATTTGGTACTTTCCTGTACAACTCAAGCCTGCGGAGGAAATAGAAGAAATAGTAAGTAAAGTGCACAGGGCTGACCCCAGCAGAGGAAAAACCACATGATGGGTTGGGTGGAAACTCCAGTGAGAGAGTAGAAAGTCATGGGGATGATAGTGTCAAAACTGGTTATCAGATCATCACAATCACTGGATCAGAGGCTGACAGCAAACATCATTTTCTAATGACAAATATCAGAATGACATTTTAGGATACCCCAGACATTGTCCCCACAAGTCCTATGAATAAGTCAACATATGATTTTTTCCTCTCCCCATTGCTTCTGTCCCTCTTTCTCAAATGGAGAAAAAAAAATCTGCAGGAAACCACTAGTCACTATATTTCTTCTATTTCTATTTTATTAATTTTTTCTGGTTGTGTTTTTCAAACCTGTATTTTCCACTTTTAATCCTAGGAAACTTCTTCTCAGAGATGGGGACACCAAGTGATGGGTTGCTTACAGAACTTATTACCACATTTACAAGTCCATCTCTCAATTCAGTTAACACCTGAGCCTCTACTTATATCTTCAACCCAAAGGGGAAGTTTTGATAATTTTTCATTTCCTTTATTCCATATTCTTCTAAGTAATAATATACGGCTGCATTTTATCCCTCCTGTTGGTTTTCAAGAAAACACAAGGGTGCCACAGTTACTTCAGCGTTGCAATGCATCTAAAAAGCATTTAGTAGTTAGGTGAAATATTTTCTCTGAAAATATTAAGCACATTATCCTATTTTTTATGCTCTGTAAATAATCTACTTGAAGTCTAATTAAAAGGAAAATCTTAAGTAAGGAAGATAAAGAAGAAAAATCAGAGTAGAATATTTGCATTAGTACATTCCAAGGCAGAAAAAATATAGAAGTCTTATAGCAAACTCTAGTGGCAAAAATGTTCATAGCTTAAGACAATGATAGTAGAATTAATATTTATCCTGCATGCTTAAAATATATCAATTTCCTAGACAAACATTGTTAATTTCCTAGAAATTATCTGAGTTGATACTTTTTTGCCCCTGATATTACTCTTTATTTTAAAATAAGGGAATATTGCTTAATCCCTAGTGTTTTTCAGATGACATACAAATTAGGTGGGTTTTAAAAATTATCAATTGGGGATGGAGCCATAGCACAGTGGGTAGGGCATTTGCCTTGCACACAGCTGACCCAGGTTCGATTCCCAACATCCCATGTGGTCCCCTGAGCACCGCCAGGAGTAATTCCTGAGTGCAGAGCCAGGAGTAACCTCTGGGCATTGCCAGGTGTGACCCAAAAAGAAAAAAAATATCAAAATTCAGCAGAAATGTTCCTACTCTTTTTCACCATGTTCCCTGTCACAACACGAAACAAAAACAAAATACAGAATGCAAATCACCTACATCTAAACTTTTATTCAACATGTTTAATAAAAGTAGATAAAATTCCCCAAGTAGCTCAGAAAAAGAATTGTGCAGGAATTAATAGTTTCACCTTCTCTGGGTTATAATATATAGATACAAGCAATCAATCAATTGATCTCCATCTCAAATGTGTACACACACACATACACACACACACACATGCACACACAGTTAAATTTAAATACATGAACATAAACTTCTCTAAATTTACTTAGCATAGGTAGAAAAATGATAGATTCTTTCTCAAGTTACAGACTTGTTAACAATCCATAATTTCATGTACATAATCAAAAAAATATTGGAAGTAGTCACTAAGACAAAAACTTAGAAGACAGAAGTTGAATTCAATGAAGAAAACACCAATGGAGTTTTAAAGAGAGGAGAAAACAGGAAATACATGAAACATGGCAGAGAAATATTTCATAAAGCAATGAAATAAGAAAGCTTGAGTCTGCAGCAGAAAGTCCTTCTACCAGCATGAACCGGGTTATTTCCAGACTTACGCATCTTTGGGCCCTTCCTGAGAAAGATCGAAGACTTGCCGTGGGTTCAGGTACCACATGAACATCTGCAGGACTTTGGTTCCCTGTAAAAGAAAAATAATGACGAAAAGAAGAAAATGTCAATATTAGCTGCTAAAGTTTTAAAAATCTTATTATCAGAGACTATAAAACCCAGCTCCCGGAAGAGAACAGCAGAGTCTCCTGACCCCATGCCTGGCTGTCCTCACCGGGGCCCCTTGGAGGAGGGCGGATTGAGTTTCCCTCCTTGCCCTGAGCAGAGCCCCGGCAGCCAAAGACCTCCAGAACCAGCCACAACCATGCTGAGACCACTCTCCACAGGCATGAAGGTACCAGCAGAGGAACAAAGGCATGCGGGTCCCGGGGGCTGAGATCTCCAAGCCTGCTCGAATAGGGGCTGATCATCCTCCACCCAGATCCTCCATCTTCCAGTAGGCGGGGGTGACACCCACCAACTGTCCCCCCTCCCCCTGGCACAGTGTAATCCCATCAATGGCCAAGACCCAGAGACTATAAAACCCAGTGATCTCATTCTTACTTTGACAACCTGTCAAGCTACAGAATGTAAACTGCCCACATGGCAGGGTCTGGCAAACTCCCCGTGGCGTACCCAATATGCCAAATACCAGTAACAATGATGGGTCTCATTCTCCTAACCCTGAAAGAGCCTTGAATGAGGCACTTTTCAGAATCTCAGGGCTAGGATGCAGGAGATGTTACTGGTGCCTGCTCGAGGCAATCGACGAACAACAGGATGACTGTGATTGTGATCATGATTATCAGAAAGAGGATCGAAGTGGAATCTAAATGGTACAGAGCTAATGTGGATTTTTGACAATAAAGAGAATATTAAATACCTAGATTTGACTCTAACATAAAATTCTGAATAAAGTGAGTATCACTGTATCACTGGCCTCCTGTTGTTCATAGATTTGCTCGAGCGGGCCTAGTAACGTCTCCATCATGAGACTTGTTGTTACTCTGTTTGGCATATCGAATACGTCACTGGTAGCTTGCCAGGCTTTGCTGTGCGGGCGAGATACTCTCGGTAGCTTGCAGGGCTCTCCGAGAGGGGCAGAGGAATCGAACTCGGATCGGCTATGTTGGGTACGTGCAAGGCAAATGCCCTACCCGCTGTGCTATCACTCCAGCCCTAAACTGAGTAAACTTCTTAAATTCATTTGGCCCAGCTACCTTCTCTTTAATGAAGAGATCAGAAAACCTGGTTCACAGATAGTTGAAAGGATGCTACAAGAAAGTTCAATACAAATTTGTGCTTGATAAAAGTATGCCAGGACTACTTAACAACAGCAACAAACCCACATAGGGAATTAGTATGACAAATTACTAATGTTTACTTTATTTTGAGGATTACTATAGTCTTTCATAAGAAGAAATATAGACCTTGTTGGCTAAATAAAGTCTTACTGAAATGAAATGTTTAACTGAAGTGAAACTATCAAAACTGCCTAGTGCTTATACTACATAGAACTTTTCCAGATAGTATAAAATATCATTTTGACATTTTCCAGTTTCCACATCTATATCTGACTGTGCAAGCCAAACATTTCTCTCTCACATAAACATATTTGGAGTGTTTCAGTAATTGTTATACATGCCAGAATACCATCAGAAATGCCAAAGTGATCATCAAGGAAGATACAAGGAAGCTCTGGGCATCACTGCGTTTTCATTGCTTTTTATTTTTAATGATAGTGCCGTATTATTGCCTTGGACACGCTGCTGCACCAGGCAGGTACAGTGCCACGCTGTCTCCATCATTATTCCAAAGTCCTTTCCGTGCCCCTCACGGCATACTCAGACCACAGCTGGACCGTCACAGGGAAATCATTTCTTATGGCAGATTAAGCAAAGAAGAAATGAAAAATATTTCCTTCTCATTAAGAAGTACCAAAGGAGCTTTCAAACTAAGTAGGGTGCCTGATTCCGCATTATTTGTAACCATAGCAGTAGCTGATAGTTGATCAGTTTGATCAGCTGGGCATGGTTCATTGCTCATAATTAGAGAGACGTGACCGTTCTTTCTAAAAACTGCTCCAAGTTTGCATATCTACTATCAGATAATTGAGAGTCAACCTGGTAGGACAGAAACAGCACCATATTTGATTCAGAACTAGCGGGTGTTCTAACTGGGTAATAATGAGCATTGAAAAATCTTGCAGAAATTCAGCATATAAAACAGGAGGACGTCATCTATTTTTCAGGGAGATTAAGAGCACTAAGCGAATCAGTAATAGTTATATGTCCAACCCAGTATTATGGCACAAAATAGGTTATTCTGATGTTAGTTCCCTGTTCTTTCCCCCTTGTTAACCTACTCATTAAATTACGATTGAGAGTGTGAGGGCTAACGGTGCCCCTTATAATTATCACATTGTTATGCCAGTTGTGATGGAGCCCATGCAGATATTTTGTTCCCCATTTCACCCAAGCCTATAATTTAAAAGTTCTACTTTATCATGTGCTTGCTATAAGTTTAGGAATAACATACTATCACTATTTATTATAGCAAATCCTTCAGTTCCACTAAAGGACATATTTTGCTTTCTATAAAAGTCAGACACAGATTCAGACACATAGTACTAACAAAAAATTGGATCATTCTCATAGACATCAGTTGGGGATTGTCTCAAATAATGTCTTATAAGTAACACCAGAGTCCTTCTAACAATTAGTAAATTCATAAAGATAAGTCAGGTGGACAACTAGTTTGGTGCATAGGATGCTTGCCTTGCATGCAGCCAAATCTGGTTTGATTCCTGGTACCCCATATGATCCCCTGAGCACCGGCAGGAGTAATTCCTGAGTACAGAACCAGGAGTAACCCCTTAACAGGAACAGGCGTGGCCCCCCCGCAAAAAAAAAGGTCATTCCAATTTACTAACACTCAATTTTTTACTTTTAGATTTTAGAGTAACATAAAAGTTTCATGTGAATGCCACCTTCAGCTAAGGCAGCATCCCCATCTCAATTTCAGTTTCTTTTAAGCACACAAAATTAGGTGATAAAATGTTGGACACCATGTACCACTGCTGGTTCACACCCGGGTGCCCCATCAGATGGCCCGTACCACTGATGGCATACATTTGGATATCACATCGGATAGATTGTTCCATCGTTCATTCCATTGGCTATGTAAAACAGAAAAAAAAATAACTACTATCAATTTGAAAATTAAGTTACTCGATACTTTAAAATTTTTACTTTCTAGCAAAAGAAAGAAGGAATTATTTAAGGCAGCCTCCAGATGGCAAGAAATCCCAACTGCAGTGCCATCATCAATGTGTTAACACCTTTTAAAATATAAAAATTTAAAAAAAAAGAGAGAGCTATTAAAGATTTGGGGGCCCCACAGTTGTTGTTCGCTCTGTTTCAATTCATGTTAGTTGGAACACCCAATTATTTTCATTTCTCCTCTTGAGGAGAAGCAGGTATTCAGTAGGCCAGGTGTGTACATAAGTAAGTTTGGATCGGCACACCCCAAGCAGCTTCCCTTACACTGCAGTGTGTTGGAATAATGTGCCTCAATTCCCTCAGAACTGTGTTGGACTCACTTGCATAGCCACTTGTTGGGAGACAAGCCCCTTTTGATCTGCTTTGAAGTGTAACACTAATTCCTGGGCTCAGAGGGCAGATTGTTGGGAGAATATTACCTTTTGGCCTGCTTTGTGGGGAAGCCTGTGACCCTGCGTACCACAGTTCAATGTTACCTGGGGACAGGATGTTCCTGGCAAATGTGCAGTGAAGGTGTGACCCTAACTATAGAAAACATGTTTGTTCTGATCACCCTGTGTATGTGACCAATTGCACTCTCCCAGCACCCACCTCAGCCTATATAAAGGCTTGATGTTTCTCAATAAAATGGAGCTGCTATACAGGACCTTCACCGTGCTTGTGAGCTAATTTCTCTTTTCTTGAAGGAGGTGGTGGCAAGGTTTGCTCTTTTCCCCAGACCCCTCCCCTTAGCTGGAGGGAAACTCCCCTCTGTCCTCAGGACCCTGACGGGTGGCCCTTTGCTGAACAGAGGCCTGGAGAAGACCCCAACAGCCACTCCCTGGTTCCTCTATCAGAATTTACATTCAGACATGATATTATTACTTTGAGACGTCATCTCTCTAAGATATGTCTAAAATGCTAAGTGTCTGAGTGACAGCATTGCATTGTTTTAAAATCATTCCTGGTGGGTGGAGGAAAAAGATCTGCCACACATTTAAATCAGTTCTGTTAACGCTGTTACCTTTAGGATAAGCTACTTTAGGGCTTTAATAGAAGTCATCTGCTCCACAGAATGACTGGTTTGACAAATCCTAATTCACAGGAAATGAGTAATTTCTTTCTTTCCCTGCTGCCAGGATTAACTCTATTGTCATTTATATAACTGACACTCATGAAGTCCACAACTCTCTGAGTTACCTCATGCTATATGCTGAATGCAGAAACAGTTTGCATGAAAGTGTGTACAAAACGTCTTATTTTCTCAATGATAAAACAACTTCCATTGTCACTCCACAGCTGTGAATATAATACCTAGCCAGCCAGAAACTCTAAGGCATTATGAGACTGGTTATAAAGTGTTGTTTCAGGGTGAGAAAACATTGTTCTCTCAGGAATGGTGGTGGAGTCCCCAGCAAAGAGAGAGGAGAGAAACACTTCCGGGGGAAAGGGTAGAGAGTTTTAGAGAGGGAAATGAATATGGCTCATCTATTCATCTGTTCACTGACTCCATTCTTTTAGATGAAGGACCATAGGTATGAAGACAGAGAAGAGCTTGGTTTCTAGAAACATCTATGCATTGTCGACAAAAGAAAAGATAAAGTGATGAGGCAGAGAAAGAGTAACTCTTTTATTCTTCCCTTTCTCCCCACCCAGCATGGATTGTCCTGACATAGAGAAGCCTGAGAAGCCTCCTCCAAGGAAAGAGAAGCCTGTGCACGGATGACAATGTGGACTAACCACCCTCTCTTCCTTCTCTCTCTTCCTTCTCTGTGAAGTCCGCGGAAGCTCTGATCCAGGGATCTGACTCATGTCACTTGTCAACCTGGGTGACTCATGTCACTTGTCAACCTGGGGTTCAGACGGGACAGTGTGAGAAGGGCCAGCCCTTCCGGACTGCCAGGCCCAGCCCGCTAAAATCACTGAGCGCTCACTCCACCCACCTACCAGGAATGCGTAATCGCTGTCACTGACAATGAGGTTGTGAGAGAATGAGAGGGCACCGCAGTGAGCCCAGGAAGGCCCCGCAGTCTCAGCCAGGAGCCATGAAACCTTCTATGTGCCTCCAGAGTATTCCAGAGGGACACAACCAAAAATGGCATAAATGGAAGTTGTGGCATGAGACTAGGGCCGACTGGTAGGATGGGGGGGGGTGTCTGTGAGGGGGCCACCAGGATGCCAGGTTGGAAGAGAGATATACCATGGTCAGTAAAAGGCTGAGAAACACTGGTCTACACAGCTCCAACAGGAAGACTCAAGCCTGGGACAACCAGGAGAAAGCAAAACAAATCCCATGTTCCAGGGAAAGGGAGGAGGTGTGTTTCTCAAGTTCTTGGATGTTCCTGCAGAGGGTGGCACTAGGTAGCACTGTCCTCCCGTTGTTCATCGATTTGCTCAAGCGGGCCCAGTAACATCTCCATTGTGAGACTTGTTGTTACTGTGTTTGGCATATTGAAGACATCACGGGTAGCTTGCCAGGCTTTGCTGTGTGGGCGAGATATTCTCGGTAGCTTGCCAGGCTTTCCGAGAGGGGCGGAGGAATTGAACCCAGCTTGGCTGGGCTGGCTGCGTGCAAGGCAAACGCCCTACCACTGTGCTATCGCTCCAGGGGGCATTACAGGAATAAAGTTCATCTTACATGCTTCTCCTCTCCTGCACAGGAGAAAACACTCAGAAATGGCACTGTGGTCTCTTCAATGCTCACTTTCTCAGACAAGTGCAATGCCGATGGAAGAGCCCTGCCACCGACCTCTAGAACTTCACAAAACACCCACTATCATCTCCACCTCACAAGTGTTAGAAAAACAGAACATCGTTGTAAAGAGCCTGCTTAAATTGAGTTTTTTTTAAAGAATCAGCAGTTTAAAATAAGGGCACAAAAGCAACCCCTGGATGTGTTCACTCTACTGCATTCCTACAAAAGGATGGGAATTTTTCCTTGTACACGGAAAGCACCTTCTGATTTTTTCAAAGCTATGGGAATCTTTCTTGCCAGCAGATGGCGATATAGTTTAACTATATATTTAAAAGGCAGAAGAAGCGTCAGCAAAATTGTAAAGCCATTGAAGCTTCAGCTTCAGAAAGAGAAGGGAGTGACTTTTTTGGTAGGGGTCTTGTTTGGGGGCTACACCTGGCCATTGTCAACAATTAATCCTGGTTCCTGCTCCCAGATCACTCCTGGCAGGCCCTGCAGGACCAGAGGAGTTGCAGAGGATCAAACCCAACTTGGGGATGGGCAAGGCAAGTGCCCCCACCCACTTATCACTCCAGCCCCAAGGGAGTGTTTTTTTTTTTTTTTAATTTATCTGGAGGGCTGGAGCAATAGCACAGCGGATAGGGCATTTGCCTTGCACGCATCCAACATGGCCGACCCAAGTTCGATTCCTCTGCCCCTTTCGGAGAGCCTGGCAAGCTACCTGTGACATATTCAATATGCCAAACACAGTAACAACAAGTCTCATGATGGAGACGTTTACTGGGCCCACTCAAGCAAATCGATGAACAACGGGAGGACCGTGATCATGATCTGCAGGTACATAAGTGAAACAGCACAACCGCTAAAAGGTAAAAAACAGGGGACTAGAGTAAGATAGTTCAGGGGTTAAGGCACTTGTCTTTTTTAATTTTTTTTTTAATTTTATTGAATCACCGTGAGATAGTTACAAGCTTTCATGTTTGGTTTACAATCACACAATGACCAAACACCCATCCCTCCACCAGTGCACATTCCCCACCACTAATATCCCTGGTATACCCCCTCTTTCTCACCCTCCCCCTGCCTCCATGGCAGACAATATTCCCCAAACTCTCTCTCTACTTTGGGGCATTATGGTTTGCAATACAGACACTGAGAGGATATCATGTTTGGTCCTTTATCTACTTTCTGCACACATGTCCCATCCCGACAGGTTCCTCAAGCCATCATTTTCTTAGTGATCCCTTCTCTATTCTAGCTGCCTTCTTCCCCTTTGCTCATGAGGCAGACTTCCACTTATGGAGCAATCTTCCTGTCCCGTGTATCTACTATCCTTAGGTGTCAGTAAGGCACTTGTCTTGCACACAACTGACCCCAGTTCAAAAACTGTGGTCCCTGGAGTACAGAGCCAGGAGTAGCACAAAACATCACCACATGTGCCGCCCAACACACACAAAAGCAATTAAAATAAGTAAACAATCAGGATTAAAAAGCAACTAAATATTTCTCTACTGACTGCTTTGGGCTCGTACTACTCGATTTGACCTGTGAGCAGCAGTAACATCATCCTCCTAGTAAAGCAGAATCCCACTCACCTACGACTTCACAAACTGCATTTTAGTCCCCGATGTCCATCTGTGGTTCTGTGCATAAACAAGTGGCTAGGAGTTTTTAACACTTAGGAGTTCTTCAACACCCAGGTTGGGATTTAGCTAACATTGAGAGAGGCAGACAACCATGTCATAATTGGGCCTAGGAACTGTCTTTTCCAGGGCACGCTGAAACACAGGCACTGCACTCATGAGAAGTCACTCACCTGGTTGCCTCCACTCTTGGGGTTCACAAACACGAGCAAAGGTTTCATCAGAGGAGAAGAAATGGGCTTTATCACAAAAGGACGGCCTTTGTTCTCCTGCTGAAGGAAGAGAGCAGCACTACTGAAAAATAGGGTCAGTTCAGAGGTTGTGGCATGTATAGAGTGTGGAATACTATGCAACTCTAAGAGGGGCAGAATCATGCAATTCACTGCAACCTGGATGGACCTAGAGGATCTCATGCTGAGTGAAGTCAGGCAGAAGGACAGGAGCAGACAGAAAATGATGTCTCTCATGGGTGGGACTTAAGATACACAGTAAAGTACCAGCAGAGGGCCAAAGGTAACAGAATGGAAGAGCTGGTCCACAGAACCAAGTTTTGGGGAGTCCTGTGGGGGGGGGAGGAAGGTGACCTTGGAGGGGGGAAGAGGGTACTCTGGTAATGAGTGTAGTGTTGGAATAATGTATGCATGAAGCCATCATTAACAATATTTTAAATCATAGTATCTCAACCAATATAGTTTTTTTAAAAAAAAACACTACCCCAAATTTTAAAATATATAAAAAGATAAAAAAAAAATAAAAACAGAGCCAGGACTTGAAAACAGCCCCACAGCAAAGGGAATGGGAAATAATCAACACTCCTGCATCCACAAAGATACCTCTGAAGAACAAAAAACATACACACCGAACCCCAAACACCCACATCCTGCTTTGCAGTTTCCTCTCAACAGAACACCCCCTATCAAGCTTGCTAGACAGCAGCCTGAGCTCATCTGTGTAATGCACATATCCAGGCACATGTGTACGTATGCAGATATTTTTACATGTCTATACTTCAAGAAATAAAACACCAATCCGGTGCGCTTTGAGTTAGTAGAGGAAAGCGAGTGATTGCAAGCATGTCAGGAAAACAAGCTGGCAATCATGGGTTCCATCTTGTTGGATGGAGCAAGGGCTGGAGTCTGTCTGACCCTTGTCCTGAAACACTTACTTCGGTTCCTCTTTTACTGGCTCTTCTTTTAAAGCTTGTTCTCTTCTTCTTCCGGTTTGAAGCCTTCAGGGAATTCTGTGGAGAGAGAAGGAAGGCCCTGAGCTGGGAGGCTGGGCACTCAGGGCCATTCCCCATGCAGAACCAGGTAGAAGGTGACGGCGGGACATGCTTCCGACCGCATGCTTCTCATGCTTTAACACTTCCAAGCCACTGCTCATGGGTAAGCCACAGACAGAGATCAGTCGAGTGCTTCAGAGGGAGCGACCGACGCCCCACCCCACGGAGAGGCAGGGCGCAAGAAGCCCGGCGGCTCTCATGGACTCACATAACAACACATGTTATACCTGCCAACCCTCCCAGTAAAAATGGAAGAATCCCAAATTCTCTGAGGGGCTCCAGTGTCCCGCCCAACCAGGTTCGTCTCCCGCCCAACCAAGTTCAAGTTCATCTCCTGGTATGGAGATCACCTATGTGGAAATGTAAAAAAGGAGGCCATTTTTTCATGTTTTTCTTTTCAGTATAATTTTACTGTTTATTTTCTTCCCGCTCCCCCCACCCCCTTTTCTGTTTGGTGCTGATCGATTCCGGTCATCGCCACCCAAGGACTCTTTCACCCAGTGGAAACTTATTTTTCAACCATCCCATCAAGGTTGATGGCTCAGTTTTAAGATATACAAAGACTCACTGAGCTTTCTGAGAATAGTGAGGTACCAATGACTGATTTTTTTTTAATTTTTCTGTCTAAAGAACCCCTCATTTCCCACCCAGCCCTTCCCATTCCCACCCTCTTCCCCAACACCCTGGGAATCTTTCTTCTTAGAGATATGTCTTCAAGTCCAGGTTTAACTTATTGTTTTTTTTCCCCTACGATATTTTTGGAGCATGACTTTGAGGATGACTTTAACTGACCAGTTACTCTTCATACTTGATACTGTTGCTGTGACAAGAACCTCTTTTAGAGGGCAATCACAACTCTTATGGTTGAAGGCAAAAGCAGATTTAATTAGTGGAGAGTTCATTGTGTAACATAACAGTGTAGAATTAACATTAATTAATTTTCACCTTCACAAAGGCAGAATACTCCTAAGCACCTGATGAATGCTTAACAAAGTACTTAAAGCTTGAAATACAGAACACTTAAGTTTATAAGTATATACATTTATGCTGTTGAGCAGTTTTTAAAAGTTTATGTACATGGTTTGAAGAAATTTATTTCTTCTAAGGGTATATTTTTCTTAAAAGTTTCCAAATAAACACTAGAGTACATAGAGGACATATCCTAATATATCCATACTAGCAATATCCAAATAATTTAACTTTTTATTTTATTTGAACCATAAAAACTTAACTGAATAGTGACCTATGCACATCAAGAAACTTCCCTGAACTATCTTTGGTTCCAAAATTTTCCTCTTCCCATTCAACCAAAAGCAAGTGTCTCAGATTCTTTGGATCTCTCCAGGAAAGTGAGACCCCAGAACTTTTTCCACAGATTTACCAATGCTCACTCTTAACTATGCAGTTGACTCTTGGACATTGTAGAACTATGGATATAAATAAACTCCACAAACTCAAACACTGTCTTACAGTCAGCCCTTCATATAATTAGATTCTGTATTAGGAGATTCAACTGTGACATCTGTGGCTAGCTGACTCCAATGTGGAACCTACATATTTTTTTAAGGATCCACATGTAAGTGGAGTCTTGAAGTTCAAACCCATGTTTATTTAAGGGTCAATTGTATGTCCCCTGTCAACAGATAACAAATTTCTTGGGGTTTTTTAAATTTGTCTGTTTTGGGGCCATATCTGAAAAATATACAGCTTACTCTGCACTAGGGACTGATTCTGGCCAGGCTCAGAGACCATAAGTGATGCCAAGGATCTAACACAGTTTGGCCACATGCCAAGCACATACGCCATATATGCAAGTGCTATACTACTACTCTAACCCCAGACTGCCCAGTTTCTGAGTTCCTCTGTAGGTGTGTTTGAGTATACGTATATGTATATTATGTGTGTATACATAAATATATATATGTATATATATACATACACACATTTAAAATGTTCTTCTCTTGAAGAACTTCTATATAATCAAGTAATTATATTATACTTGCTTAAAGGAACTTGGAACTTGCTTAAAGGAAAGTATAGGAATGTTTTCCTTTTGAATATTTCATCAGCCAAATACTCTATGAAAGAATGTCAGAAACACGCCCCCCACATCTTGAGGGGAATACAGGAAAATGGAGGTTGGTATGAAGCCTCAGGTGTACCCGGGGAGGGGGACACTTTGTTTGCTTAAAGAAGGAAGATTTCTAGGATGTCATCTTATGTTTTTTGCTGGAAAGGGGACAGTAGACAACACCAATCTGTAAATCTCTGCTCCAGAGGCTCCCAGCCCTTCATGAATATTGGTGGATAGCTAGGATCCATTAAACGTTTGTATTTAATTTGTCTGTTATGGAAGTCAGGCAATGATAGATTTTTTTTTTTAATCCCCAGCTATTCTAGCTTGTGCCGAGTTTGGAATCAATATTTCAAGTAGAAAGGGGCAAGTGGGAAATCATCCCTGGGGTGGAGAAGCAGAAACTCAGTGGGAGGAGGCAGGAGCTGTGGGATCTCACAGCCTAGGGGTGAATTCTGGGGCTTCCTGTCACTAGATCCCTGACTTGGGTCACATCAAACTCTCGAAATAACAGTTCCTTAATTTTAAAAAGAAGGTGATGATACCTACCTCACAGGACAGTTGTGAAGTTTTAACGAGAAAAGGTATGTGAAGCAGTTAGCTTGGAATCCATCCCATGATAAGCACTTCCATAAATGTTAGTTGCCTCGTTCACAGCTGTATATCCCCAGCACCTAGCACAAATGCCTGGCACATAGTATGCACTCAAATCATTGTTGAAATCATCAAGCATTGCCATAATTCACAAGACTTATTGAACCTTTCTTGGTTTCTGGAAAGGATCCTTAGGAAGTGAATGCTAACATTTTTGTTAGAGTCTGTTTCCTGCCAAGAGCCACGCAGGACACCAAATGCTTGCAGGAACGCCCTATGGTTCTTGGTTCTTGACGGTACTCAACACCTATGCTCTGAGAAACAGGTCCAAGGGATCAAGGGAAGAATCTTTCCTAAACTTGCCTGATTTCAGATATTAAAGTTCTTTGGGTGATTTTATGAGCAAGCAAATCTGGGAAATAGAGTTAAGGGGAAAAAAAAACACATCAAAATAAGGATTGATGTCTAAAAACAGAGCAGGCAAGGGACTCGAGTCTACTAGGGAACAGACACACACAGCGGCCTCTGTAGAACATAGATGGAGCAAATAAAAGAGCTTCTGAAGCTCCCCAGACCAAATGCAGCTGAGACCTTTATCAACTCACAGACAAGGGCAGCAAAGGGCAAGCAAAGTGGTTGACATACAGTACCTGGATGCTTCTATGTGAGTTCTGATAAGCTTACAACCCTATGAATAGTCAAATAGCAAGAGATAAGTAGTATGGAATTACACAGCACACCTCAAAATTCCCGAGGTTTCCTTCTGCATATGTGTAAATGTGGATCTCCGAATACACAATTTCTTTTCTTTTTGAAGGCAATACAACTCCAGGAGGAACAGACAGATACCAAAGCAGGTTTGGGGAGGTTTTCAACCATATCAAGCCTGTCATCTAACCACCATAATCTACAGTATTGATTACCCCACCTGGGTCATTACTGTCAGTAAAAAATAAACATAATAGCATGCTTATTTTAAGAATCAAAAAATTATACCCAGATATCACTGTATGGAGTTGGTGGTGAGGTATTCAAGAAACTTTCAATACTTGTCCTGTGTTTTAAAACAAAGCATCCTAGTTATTACCGGAGCTAACTCAATGAAACAAAGGGTTCACTCCACAAGCACCAAACCAGCAAAACAGCAAAATGTTGTACTCTCATCTGGAATTTTGCATTCTTCTGATTCCCACAGTAATCACCCTTGTTCCACTCTTTGCCCACTCTTTTATGACCGTCCTAAGAAAAAATAAAGTTTTTTTTGTTGTTGGTTTTATTTTTGTTTCCTGGTATTAAGTATCAGGACTGAACTTCCTTGCCACAAAAATAATCCTATCAACATGTCTTTATCATGGTTATGACTCCTTCCTGAGCTGTTAAAATATATCTCTGGGTAAATTACTCAATTGTAAATAAAACTAAACTTCCTCTTATTCCTCCTCAAAGACTTCCCTCAGTTGGTATCACAATGGGCTAGTTATAATAACAGATTTAAAGAGAAGTTAGCTCACCCCATCATCCCAAATGTACTCTTCTCCCATCAGAAACTGGACAAAAGTCTGAGGATAACAGGATGCATAACCATGTTTCCTGTCTACTAAGACACCTCTCATTATGCCCTGCTCAAGTTGCACTGTGTGTGTGGGGATGGGGGGGAGGTTCTTGAGCAGAAAAATACAGAAAACTTGTTCCAAATGTCCAGGACAGGCTCTTAGCAGCTCCAAATAGGTATATTTGACTAAATTACAGAAAGTGCAAATTACAGAAAGTGCAAATTAACGTACAGAATTCATTCAAGGAAATGGCTTGGGAAATTTTGAGAGTGAATATTTTCCATTAACACTACACTTTATGTGTTCCCTGCATTTTAAGATTATCCAATCATAGAGGTAACCAGAAAGGGCTAGTATGAAGAAACACCATACAAGACAACAAAGGAACTAACTGAACGCCAGCACTATTTACAACTGGAACATTAAAAAAAAATATAAATGTCCATCAATTGGGAGATAGTAAAAACAAACTGGGATGTGTCAGCAGCACAGAGTAACATACAGCATTTTAAAAAATGTGTCAAATGTATACATGTTTTCTCAAGGTTCATTTTATTTTTAATTTAATTTCATTTTTTTCATTTATTTTTATTTTCTTTTAGGAAAGACAAGTGTTAAAGCATTCTATATAGCAGTATTTCATTTCTTAAAAGTATACACCTCAATTCTCCAAAGCATGATCTCACAAAAATATTCATATAATGCACACCTTACTCCACCAGCTCCAAAAGCTTATGCTAGACTCTGAAAATCACTAATTTGTTCTTTACTCTAACTATTAATCATAATCATTTTAGTTTAAAACACTGATATCTGTAACTTTACTGATATGTTGGGTTTAAACTTATTTATGGATTTGTTCTTGATTCTGAAATATTTGCTCCCTTTTGACTTTTAATTTCTCTTTCTTTATCTCTGTCTTTGTTTGGGGGACACATACAGTGGTGCTAAGGGCTCATTCCTAGTTCTGTGCTCAAGGATTGCTCCTGGTGGAACTCAGGGACCCATATATGGTGTCAGGAATAGAACCAGGGTGAGCTAAGTGCAAGGCAAGGGCCCTACCCACTGTACTACCGCTCCAGCCCCCTGACTTTTAGTTTGTTAAAGTTGGCTTGCTATCAACTCTTAACGGCTAGGTCTCTCCCAATAATTTGGTGACCTGGCAAATCACCTAAGAAGTCCATCTTCCCCTTTCCACTCAGATCCCACACAACTCTCCATTCCCCAGTTTCTCACAGTGTAATTAACCACCAAAAGCCAGTATCTTTAACAGAAGAAGAATGGATGGGATTCAGTTGTTCCTCCTACTACCCACTTCTCTCACATTCTGCACTCAAATTCCCTTTACTCCTTTCCCCGTAGAGTCATTTGTTTAGGTACAAAATCACATCGTTGAATTGGTTGATGATCCACATTATATAGTTATATATTATATTCGAGACAGTAAGTGGTATCTCAATGCAGAACTATAATTCTCAGCATGTTCTCTCAGCTTGCACTGTCATTCTTCATCCCTCTTCCCAAAAGCATCCCCATCCTTTAAGACCAAGCACCAATTGATATATTTTTTAAATCCGTACTGAGCCCCAATGCTAAAGCCATTCAATTTTGCTATAAATTTCCATCAAGTTTCTAGATCTTCAGTAACACCTTCTTGCCTAGGGACCACTATCACAATAATAGCTGGAAATGATCACTTTGGACAGGAACTGAGTGTTGGTAATGGGATATACCTGATAACCTTTCAGTATCTGTATTGCAAACCATGATGCCCAAAAGTTGGTGTTGGGGGAAGTGCTGGCCATAGAGGCAGTAGAGGAGGTGGGGAAGGAAGCTGGGGACATTAGTGGTGGGAAATGTACACTGCTGGTGGAACATTATATGATTGAAATCCAATCATGAACAACTTTGAAACTATCTCACTGTGATTCAATTTTTTAAAAAACTAAATAAAAATTTTAAAAAGCTTCTTGCCCTTAAACCCTGGAGATCTTCACTGATCATGGCTCTTCAACCAGTCTGTTTGGCCCCTCCCCCTTATCCTCTATGTGCCTCTCTCCTAAAAGATGTGCACTGACTAAGAAATGAAGGCCCCCAGACAGCAAAAGAACAAGCCTTAAAAATTTACATGGGCCAAATTCCTCTTCCAGAATCCAAAACCCCCCAGTTCAATGATGTAGACTGTCATGTGTAGTCTCCCTACTAGAGGGCCTACATTGGGGTTTATTTGTGGGAGGGGAAAGGGGTTGGAAGAGAATGAAGGGGGACAGGAGGGTTGGTTCACAGCCAGAGATGCTCAGGGTTAGTCCTGGCTCTGTCCAGAAATCACTCCAGGTGGTGCTTGGGTGACACTATAAGATGCAAGAGATCGAATCTGGGTCCGTTGCGTGCAAAGGAAATGCCCTACCTGCTATACTATGTCTCTGGGAGGGACTAATTTTGGTGAATATCTCATGGACATCTGACTCATCCTGGAGCCTCTCACTGCATATAACATTGTTATATGTGCATAATTAAATAAATGCTTTCTTAAGTAAATCAGAATTATCTACTTCATCATTTTTATGTAGTTTATTATAACAACACAGACATTATAGATATATATATTATATACAGAGTAGAACAACTGAGAGAGATTCTAAAACTCAATATGACAGATTGAAATCACTATCCCTACTATTCTACTTTGCTGTAGTCAAAGATTGGGAAAACATTTTGTTCTTTTAGTCAATAAATAAATAGGCTTTGACTTTCCCCCGCAAGACAAGCATCATGCCATTGACCAATCCCACTCCAACTTGAAATACAATTACAGCAGGATTTCAAGGTTCACTTGGGACCATACTGAACATCTGACTGGGGCCCCTACACATCTTCTTTCTAACCTCTGCACCAAAAAATCTCACATCCCTTCTTTCTCTTTTCTTGTAATACTGATGGCCCAGCGGATCAGTAACTCCTGCCCCAGACCCTATGTAACTGTACATATTTTAATCTGCGTAGTATAAATTCATTTGATGCCTTTTACTTTTTTAAAAGTAAACAAGAAGGAAAATAAGAGAGAGCATTTTAGTGATTATAACAAGCCATATGATGCTTTAAGTGCCTTTTTGGTTTTTTTTTAGCTCAGAAATTCTCACTAAAATCTATGAAATAGGTACTATAATCTAGCTCTATTATACTTTGCAAGTGAAAAACGGAAAAGCTTAATTTAAGAGGTGATGCAAGTTAAAATGGAAAAACGAGGTTAAGAATCCAGCAGACTGTGTACAAAAGCACTCCCTAAAGCTCTAAGCCACTACTCTCTTGCTCCCCCAAACTCACCACATGTCAGCTTTTAAAACAGAATTTAGTTAAATGATTAGATTCCTTTATAAACTTTAGAGCTCATGAGAACAGGCACTACCAACATTTTTAATGACAACTCACCAAGGTCTGCTGTAGTCAAAGAGTGGGACAGTACAGCATATCACTGTGAATTTGGTTTTTAAAATCAAAATTTCTAAATTCAAGTGGAATATTATATATTAAATTTTTTCTTAAAACAGAAAGCATTCAATAATTGCTAGCACCCATTATTCTCATTACAATGTCCTTAATTGTAGTAGATAATTTAAAAAATTGCATGATAAAAAAACAATTTGGACTATTGTAACTCGACATTTTACCTTGGTATAACCTCCACTTCTAATTTAGGAAGAAAAAAAGACTCCTTAGAGAAGTAGTGATTACAGACCTGAACAAGAAGTGTACAAGGATCCTATTACAAGAGGTTATTCCTAAAATCAAAGTGGCTGCCCAAAATCTCATAGCTCAAGTAAAACAGGTATGAGTCACATTGAAGGGGTTCTAACCATTCAAAAATGGAACAATATGCACAGGAATAATGAGTGAAGTGGACTGAACACAAAGTAACACATAGTTTATGTTATATGAATAAATATGACAGATTGAAATCACTATCACTACCATCCCGCTATTTGTCGATTCGCTCGAGCGGGCACCAGTGACTTCGCCATTCGTCCCTGTCACGTGCTAGTGTAGCCCTATGGCATACTGGGGGCTCTTCCAGGGTCAGGGGAATGAGGACCATCATTGTTACTGTTTTTGGCACATCGAGTATGCCACGAGTAGCTTGCCAGGCTCTGCTGTGTGGGCGGGATATTCCCAGTAGCTTGCCGGGCTCTCTGAGAGGGATGGAGGCTTTTGAGGCAGCCTCTAATCACCTTTACAGGTGTTCTCAGTCAGGATACTCTTGGTAGCCTGCCGGGTTCTCTGAGAGTGAGAGCTAGACAATAAGAGGTCGATGGAACAAGAACAGAAAAATACATGGCCAGAGAAAAATTCATCACAATCCCACTGTTTTTGCTGGCATGAAAATTTCCATGATGAAAAGTTCTCTTAAAGCGAACTTGGCAATGGCTCTCCAAAGTGGTTTTCTTACCCTCCAGTATTCCAAAGTCTACACGGATTAGGTCTTTCTATTGACTTTTGTTAGTTACTCCCTTGGAAAATACCATGTTCACTTTACTGCTCCTTTGCTAGAAGGATAAAATCTACATCTATCAAAGCCCCCTTGTGCGCCCTGGTCAGGTTTCAGCAACCTGACATTCGCCTCCTACACACCCATCCATGAACTATACACTTCAAACTAGTTCCACAGTCCCAAAATGATCAGTTCAGACCCAGTGCCCCACCTGGACCATCCTCCTGCTTGTTAGCTCCTCTCCTCTCCACTGAGCTAATTCCTACTGTTGTTCAAAGGAGAACAAAATCCACCTCCTCCATGGAGCTGTCCCTGATCTCCCCTGCACAGTCCTTCAGAGCAAAGATCAAGTATTGAATCGCAATGCCTAGAAGTCTTCTTGGTACCACTGAGGTTGGTGTTGATTTCACTGAGGATATTTAAAATAAAGCTGATCATTACTGAATTTCAGAGGGAAACATTGCTCGCAAGGAAGAAAAAATGTTAAGGAGTTTCAAAAACATCATATTAAAAACCAGTTTAGTGAAGTTTAGAGGCAGGCTATACTGTCTACAGATACAGCATGTAGAGAAAATACAATCTACATTGGCTAAGTCATCTAGCAGTGAATGTAAAGACTCCATTTTCATGTCTGCAGATGTTAACATTTGCTTCTATTAATGAGTCCCTAAGGAGTTACATGATTCAAAACTCAATTGGGTTATTCCAAAATGTTGTTCACTAACAAAGGCAAAACTTTGAATAAAACAAAAAAGGCAAAACAGTGACCCTGATGCATTAATGGTTAAATAAAATGGAGTCAATGAGAATACTTTACACCATGACTCTGGAGACCATCTGAAGTAGGAATACCACATCTTTTAAAGCTGGTAGGTCCAGTTCAGCTCGGTAAGGAACTTGTAACCTAGGTAAAGTCTTCACATGGCATTAAAAGCAAAGTTTCCTAACGTGGCACTATCTTAAGACGAATAGTACAAAGGTAGAGATTTTTCTATCAGAAATTTTAACTTTGATGAAAAACCACTAGAATCTAGACTCTTTTCACAGGGATGCTCTATGACAGGAAGTACAATTGGAACTGGGGGCAGTATGAGATGGACAACTGCATTGCCTGAAGAAGAGACCACTACTTCAATAGCAGGTCTTGTGCATTTGGGAAGGTGGTGGTCTGCGGTGAACCATTCAGTCTGCAAGTACTCTCTCTCTACCTGTACTGAAGTGGGCACAGTCTGCACTTAGAGTCATTGTCCAGAGATGTCCCAAAGAGACGGGAGTTGACTGGGAGTCCCATGTACCCAGCACTAGTACTGAATCTTGGGGAAGGTCCCAGCAAAGAGAACATCATTTAGCAGAGGAAAGGGGACTAGAGGCAGTCCTGCTGTGACACTCTGGATGTCTTTCGGAAGTGGAGGCTGGTTCCATGAGAGAGCCCAGCAGTGGGGAAGAAGGGGCTCCCGGGATGGAGTGGGGAAGCTAGGCATGGGATTAGAGGGACAAGGGCGTGGAGACCAGAGGACCCCAGGGACTAGTGGAAGGGGGGAAGCAAGAAGCAACAGCAGCTACTTGTTCTCTGCTCTGGCCCCTCAGCAACAGGGGCCCAGCAGTTACCTGAGGTTTCTTCACCTTAATGATCCAGGTGGGCGGGACGATGACAGCAGCATGAGCCCCCAGGGAGCAGGGTTCCTCGATGTGATGCAGCATGAAGCAGGTCACCTTATTGTGAAACTGAAGAGAGAGGCGGGTCAAGCGACAAATCTGAGCCAGGGCAGGGTTGCAGAGAGCAAGGGACTGCTACATGCCCCCACGCGGATGCACGCATGCACACCCGAGATCACGGGGGGCACACATGCACGCTCATGCATGAACATGCTCACGAGCCTAGGAACGCACAGCCCACACACACACACATACACACACTTAGGACACAGGTAGCTTGGGAGCAGATACCCGTTTTCAGATTCATCTCACTACACAAAAGGAAGGTCACTGAGAACCCAAAATCAGTCTGGTGGGAAAAGACACACTAAGACTTTGTAATCGTTTAATAGGATTTCTACAGAAAGATGGAAGGCCTGGAAAGTCTATTCACCTGAACTTTGCATTTGATTTTGTTTCACCCCATCTGTGCTGGTCACAGTTGATCTTGGATAATGTTGAAAAAGAAACTGAGGAAAAGGAGTACCTATAATCTGCCTCTCCCCTCCCCCCCTTTTTTTTAAAAAAAAAAAGTCTGTAGGTATCAATCCTGTTGAGCAGTCCTTCTACTTAAGTGGACCCAGGCATGAAGTCAGAGGTATCCTCTGGTTGTCAATCCAAGAGAAAACAAAGCACCAAAAAAAAAAAATACCCCACAGGGCTTAGAGAGCTAGTACAGTGGGTAAGGCACTTGCCTTGCACACAGCCAACCTCTCAGCACCCACCAGGAGGGATCTATGAGTGCAGAGCCAGGAGTATGCCCTGAGCACCACCGGGTGTAGCCCCAAAACCAAGGGAAGGAAAAGAAATTGCATCCACTGGGCTTATCTAGGGTCACTGAAAAATATAATGGCCTTATTATATTGACAAGTCTAAAATGTTCTTTGGATTTGAAAGGGAGTATAGGTAGGCTAATAATCTTAACTATACCTCAGAATTAGGGGCTTAAATCTGCCCAATCTGTGGCATTCAGACAGGTCAATCGCATGTTCAATCATCTTTGGGAGGCTTTAAAGGGATAACGAAGAAGGAAACTGGGGACATTGGTGGTGGGAAATGTACAGTGGTGAAGGGAGGGGTGTTGGAAAATTATATGACTGAAACCCAATCATGTATAACTTTGTGCATCTCACTGTGATTCAATTTTAAAAAAAAGAAAAAATAAAAGAAAGGGATAATGATGTTTGATGACATTTGTTTTCTGATAAACAAAACCCACATTTTACAGTAATTATGGGTCTTAACAATTTAATCACAGTGATTTAAAGAAATTTAACAACTGTTTCTACTTGGATTATACGTATGTCTGCACCTAATTTATCATCTTAACTGGAGCAAATTTAAGAGTGAAAAGGAGCACTAATACTAATTACACTGAAACAACAGGCATAAATTAGGACTGTCCAGGAAAACTGGTCACCCCAATTAGATCAGATCGGAGCATTTCTGTCTTCACTTTCTACATATCTTCAAGATCTGACATGAAATAGTGGCTAGTTACTAATGAAGCTTAAAACAGCATTGAATAATTATTTCCCTGCCATGAGCTATCTGTGATCTGTAAGAAATTTGTTACATGAGAAATGTTACTTGAATACCTTCTTTAAAAACTATTTTTTTTTCTCAGCAATTTAAAGAAATGTCCAACTCTTTGGCCCTTGTATTTCTTAAACAGGAGTGATCTCAGCCTTCAAGTCTTTCAAATTACCCCCTGGGTAATCAATAGAAACAACAGAGACGTCTCAAATGACACCATCGCTATGGGGTGGTGTCAGGACCCGAGTCCAGAAAACTCAGTTCTTAAACCTTCAAAATTTCCCTATTCTGCTGCACCATATAAGGTCACTTATTCAGTGATGCCCCTGAAGAGAATGCCAGGACTCTTCATTTCTCTTCAAATGATTTGCAGTTGCAGTTCTGAAAATCACCCTCTGCCATGTAGGGAACCCTGAGAAACCCTCCCCTCCCTCAAAAAAAAAAAAGTAGAACTGACCCATGTTTGGCCACAACAGACAAGGACAAGTTCAGTTCTCAGAGTGATCAATGAATAGATCAATTAAAAAAAGGCTTTATCATTACTGTAAAAGGGAACCAAAGTCCCCAAAGTCACTGACCCTGGATAAATCAATTACAAAATCACAGGGGCAAGAGCAAATACTTCTGTCCCACAGTTGGGGAGTGGATGGGTTGGGGGGGGGTGGTTCACTAGATTAGGGTCACTAGATTAGAACGAATGTTGCCAGAGATATCATGTTTCCAAATCTGATTGCGTCTCGCCAAAGGGAGAGAGCACCTCTGTGCATGGCCAGTGGTTCTTTCAAGGAGCAGGATTTGTGGGCATGTACTCAAAAGGTGAGTGTGTAACAACTAAAAGGAGATGGAAATATTCAGTGTTTAGGAAAAAAAAATGAAGTAGGAGGTTGATTAGCACTGAAATTTCTGCACCAATGCATTTAGACTTAGGGACAGCAGATTCTACTGACAAGTGGGGACCTAGGGAATCAATAGTGGGGAGATTATGAGGCTAAACCTTATGAAATTATCCATCTTCAATTGGACCTCCAAAGTTGACCTCCAAGATATCAGTGTCATCGTTTCAACTAAAGCATCTGCTCTCATCTATGGGCCTCAGATAGAGAAATGGGATGTGAATAGAGACTGAAGACTTCTGACCACCCCTAGCTCAATACTACAGTCATTTTTCTTTTAAAATCACAGTTTTATACAGTCACTCAAAATGGTAGATGGATTAAAAAATTAGAGCAGGGGTCCACAAACTTTCTCCATAAAATCCCCTAGAATAAACCCTTTAGTCTCTGTTGCAACTCCTAATATTGTCTACTGTAGCGTGAAATAAGTCATATATGCAAGGGGAAACTACACAGATCTTACATGAATGAATAGATAAAACTTTGTTCCAATAAAATATTATTTGCAGAAATACCCATCACAGTATTAAAAGTAGATAAAGGTAAAGGTAAAGGTAAAGGCCCTCCCGTTGATCATCGATTTGCTCGAGCGGGCCCAGTAACGTCTCCATTGGAGACTTTGTTGTTACTGTATCTGGCATATCGAATACTCTCGGTAGCTTGCCGGGCTAACCCCTCAGTATTGTATTGCAAACTCCCCGTGGTGTACCCAATATGCCAAATACCAGTAACAATGATGGGTCTCATTCTCCTAACCCTGAAAGAGCCTTGAATCTCAGGGCTAGGATAAAGAAGACGTTACTGGGGCCTGCTTGAGGCAATTGACGAACAACAGGATGGTTGTGATCGTGATTGTATTGCAAACCACAATGCCTAAAGGAGAGAAAGAGAGAGAGAGAGAGGGAGAGAGAGAGAGAGAAAGAGAGAGAGAAAGAAAGAAAGAAAGAAAGAAAGAAAGAAAGAAAGAAAGAAAGAAAGAAAGTGCTTGCTATAGAGGCAGATTAGGGGGTTGGGGGTGTTGTGAGGGAAATTGGGAACACTGGTTGTTGCTGAAAAATGTGCACTGGAGGAGGGATGGGTGTTGGAACACTATGCTCGAAACCTAATCATGAACAGCTTTGTAAGGTCTATCTCACAGTGATTCAATTAAAAAATATTTAAAAACTAGAAAGAAAAAGTGAACTGAAGAAGGAAAAAAAAAAGAAAGAAATACCCATCATAGGGCCAGAGTGATACTACAGAGAGTAGGTGCTTGCTTTGCATGCGGTCAACCCAGCTTCAATCCCCAGCACCACATATGATCACCCAAGTCCTGCCTGGAGTGAATCCTGAAGCAGGAGTACAGTAAGCCAGGAGTACCACTGAGTGTGGCCCCAAGACAGTAAAAAACAGCCAACATATTTGGACTATAGGTTCTAGTTTGCCAATCATGAGTATACATGGTCTGGTAGAGGAAAGAAAAGGTTCTCAGGCAAACAAGTGAGAAAATGTTAGCATCTTGGTAAGACAGAGGTATTACAAGATTTAAAAAACATATATGAAAGATATTGTCTAGTTCTTGCTCTCGGAGAACGTGGCAGGCTACTGAGAGTATCATGCCTGCACGGCAGAGTCTGGCAAGCTCCCCGTGGCATAATTGATATGCCAAGACCCAGTAACAATGATGGGTCTCATTCCCCTGACCCTGAAAGAGCCTCCAATGTGGCACTTGCTAAAATCTCACGGCTAGGACGAATGGAGATGTTACTGGTGCCTGCTCAAGAAAATTGATGAACAACGGGATAACAGTGATACAGTGATATGAAAGGAAAGGTAAATGCAGTATATTACTATTGGACCCTAATGAATATATGCATTCAAATATAAAGCACCAGTGTATCTCAATGAACATACAGATAACTACAATAATATCCAATTTGAAAGATATATCAAAGAACCACTCCCCTCTTCCTAATTCAGCGCCTCAAAAGTTGCCCACAATCAAAACAGTGGAATCAAGATATCTAGACTTCCTTGGTAGGGGGGTGGGGGGGGAGGGTGTTATCTAATAGTGCCCTTTGATTTGCTCCTAATACTGCAACTTCCTGCCATAGGAGCTCTTCACAATCTAGTGCAATAAGAAAACAAGGAGTCAGTTCCTTCTGACGAGATACCCAGGGGAACAAGGGGAAGTACCCGCATTCTCTGACATCAGACTTCAATGTCATAAATAAAGGGGCTAATTTATCTCTGCCACTTGCCCCAATCTGCGGCATATGCTATTGTTCTATCGGTTTAGTCTTCCTCCAGTGTTCCTATATGACAGAAGCAATAGGTTAATTTAGGATAACCTTCCAATGATAGACTCAAGCGATGTCATGACTCTGTCACTGTCACTGTCACTGTCCTCCTGTTGTTCGTCGATTTGCTCGAGCAGGCTCAGTAACATTTCCATTTTGAGACTTGTTGTTACCGTGTTTAGCATATTGAATACGTCACGGGTAGCTTGCCAGGCTTTGCCACACGGGTGAGATACTCTCGGTAGCTTGCCGGGCTCTCCGAGAGGGACAGAGGAATCGAACCCGGTTGGGCCAGGCTGGCTGCACACAAGGCAAATGCCCTACCACTGTGCTATCATGAGTCTATCTTGATAAAATGCGAACCCCGGTGTTTTTATTCCCCTCCCTCCTCCTCCAAACTTACCGCCTGCTTGCACCAGGAGCAGCTGATAGCCACAATCTCTTTACTGTGGAAGGAGAATTTCTGCTGGAAGCCCTGGAATATTAGGACGATAGACAAAGAATTTAAAACCACTTCAAACACAGTGTGCCTTTACCCTCCTGGAGTTTAGTAAAGTGAAGCAGGACAGAACTGCCCCCACCCCACCCCACACTCAGGATGACAGGGATGGCATATGCCATGTGGGGCTTTGCATACTCCACCTCTAAGATTTTCCAATTCCTGAGCCATGTGTGAGTGTGCGATGTTACACCATGAACTACTCATTTGCTACACCAGGAGCTACTTAAAATCAGCCCCCCACAAATTCTGGGTCTCCAAATAAATGTAGGTATAATATGTTTTCTATTTACAAGAGAATCAGCCATTAGTGGTCCACATGGTACTACATAATGATGGTCATCTAGCTCAGAAACGTTATATAACTGTAACCTCTGAGAACCCACACCAAGAAAAACTAAACTTAAGAGATTTCAGGCCTAAAAGTCAGGGCTTTGGAAAAAGACCAAGCAGACAAGATGAAATCCAAGCACTTTCATCAACCCCTGGGGGTGTGGGAAAACAAAACAAGCCACTTTCAATATTTACTCTTCACCCTTCAGCAGCAATGAGATCAATGCCCGGCAAACACAATCCTCTTAGATCTATAAATAAAATTACATTTCCATCAAGAAAGAGGAGGTGCTTTCTGGAGGTTGGTGTCCCTCAATAATTAGGAGAGCGTGTTGTGCAGTAAGGCTCAAAGACTTGCTTTATAGTCTTCCCAGAGCTCTTCAATTTTTTTCCGCCCAAAGGCAAACAAATTAGAATAAGAGCAATGATTAAAAAATCAGAATAGGACTTTTTGGAAACTGATCTAAAGAAAAAAAAAACAGAAAGATGTGATGGGGAAAGGCTATGTAAAGTACTGGCTAATAAATTCTGTTTAATGTATGCAGTTAACCTTTAGGGATAAATATACATATATAGGGTGAATATATATGTGTATGTATTATATATTTTCCCCAATATATGGCCCTATTTACACATTCCTTTTGCTTTGGATGTAAACCCAGCAGTGCTCAAAGCTCTAAGCTCTCATCTCAGGGATCATTCTGAAGGAGTTTGCGGGACATATAAGGTGCTGGGGATAGACCCCAGTTGGCAGCTTGCAAGGCAAGTGTCCTACCTACTGTATTCTGCCTCAGGCCCCATATTTACACATTCTTAAGAGAAGTTTAAATTCTAATGAAGTGTAAATTCATTAGCATTTTGGCAGTCTCCATAATCCCTAACTACCTTCAACACTTTAAATACCATGTTCTTAGGTTCATGTATTGCTTACTCTTCCTCCTTTTTTTATACAACCTTTCTCTCATTTTCTAAAACATCCCATTCCCCTGCCACCCCCTCCCCTCACCTATCCATGGATATGAGGCCGGCATCCCCTTCAGCCCTCAACTCTGGGCTCCTTCTTCAGCCCACTTCTTTGCCACAACCTCAAATTTCACTTGCAGAAACACAATCACTACTTCACATCAGACACTCCGGGACTGTGGGAAACTGTCTTCATCAATGCTCCTTTCTCAGCAAACTTAAGCAAGAGTATAAACCATCTCTGGAGCGATAGCACGGGCTGGAGCAATAGCACAGCGGTAGGGCATTTGCCTTGCACGCAGCCAACATGGCCGACCTGAGTTCGATTCCTCTCGGAGAGCCCGGCAAGCTACTGAGAGTATCTCACCCACAGGGCAGAGCTTGGCAAGCTACCCGTGATGTATTTGATATGCCAAACACAGTAACAACAAAGTCTCCAATGGAGACGTTACTGGGCCCGCTCGAGCAAATCAATGAACAATGGGAGGATAGTGACAGATAGTGAAAAACCATCTCAATGTGTGGGAGGTTGATTCCATAATCTTGAGGAAGAACAACTTGCAAGACTGACACTTGACTGAGATCTGGGAACTCTGGTTGCAGAAATTTAATTCCCAGAACTGTCAAGAGTGGCTCCCTGCGCCTAAACAGCTTGTACAACCAACATGCTGATGCCGAGCTCTTCCTTGCTTTCTGAGAGTTGGGAGTTTGGGTGAGGGCTATGCAGAAGGTACTTCTGTATCCAGCACATCCCTCCCCGATTAAAACCCTTGGATCCCTAATGTAAGCAGTACCTGGCACTGCACATGTGTTGCTGGCTCTGTATTGGAGGAGCTCTGTAGACCTCCACAGAGAAAGGTCTCTTGGAAAATCGCCTCATTCTCCTCTGTTCATGGCCCTCCCCAGCCTGCCTATTGCTGATTTTACTTGCATTCTTTTATGGTAATAAATCACAGCTATGAGTAACACATTCCTCAGAAATCAATACTCAGCTAATCTTAGACCTTTAACATTCTTGTCCCCTGCTCCCCGTCCCCTGTCAAGTCTTGTGACTCATTCTATCAATGATGGCCTTACTTCCCCCTAGAAAATGATGCACTCATCACACATTGATGTTCAGGCCAGACCTGGTGTCTACGTTTACTGGTGCAGTGGCCAGAACCTCCAAGAGTAAGCAGAGCCTGGTAGAAATAGCTGACAGAGAAAACACAAAGTGCAGAGGCCACAGGGCAGGGACACAGCTCCCAGCAAGGCCACACAACGACTCAAGGTCAAACCAGATGGCAGCAGGACTGCTCTTGCTCCGTACCTGATGCTGTCTACTTTGACAGTGAATTGTCATTAAAAATTCTTGAATGGGCATTAAAAAAATCTCCTGGAGTTTTTCATCATTTCTTTTTTTTTTTAAATTTTTAATAGTGAAACGCCATGAGGTACAGTTGCAGACTTACAAGTTTTTGTGCTTGGGTTTCAGTTATACAAGGATCGAGTACCCATCCCTCCACCAGTGCCCATTCTTCACCACCAATGATCCCAGTATCCCTCCCATCCTCCATCCCCCCATCCCATCTTGCCTTTGTGGCAGGGTGTTCCCTTTTGTTCTCTCTATCCTTTTGGGCACTGAAGTTTGCAAAAGGGGCATTGAGTGGCAATCATGTTCGGTCTATAGTCTACTTTCAGCATGCATCGCCCATCCTGGGATGATCCTCCCAACACCTTTACTTGGTGTTCCCTTCGCTATCTGAGCTGCCTTTTCCCCTAGCATGTGTGGCAGGCCTTCAAGTCATGGAGTGAACCTCCTGGCACTTATCTCAATTATTCTTGGATGTTAGTCTCCTATTTTGTTACTTTATATTCCCCAGATGAATGCAATCTTTCTATGTCTGTCCCTCTCTTTCTGACTCATTTATTTAGTATGACACTTTCCATGTAGTTTCATCATTTCTTTTTGTTGTTGTTGTTGCTATTGTTTGGGTCATACCTGGCGATGCACAGGGGTTACTCCTGGCTCTGCACTCGGGAGTTACTCCTGGCGGTGCTCAGGCGACCATATGGGCTGCTGGGAATCAAACCCAGATCGGCCGCGTGTAATGCAAACACCCTACCCGCTGTGCTATCTCTCCAGCTCCAGTTTCATCATTTCTTAAGTAGTTTCTCATTTCTTAAGTCATGATTTATGGGTTGGACATTATAAAAAAATGTTTTTTTCAGAGAGATGAAAAATTGTTTATTTGGAATAGAAACAATTGTGACACTTCTGTGTGAGGAAGAAGCTAAGAGCCAAGGGTAAGTGAGCTGATGCTGGACAGTGTGAGGCTGCCCCAGGCTGTGGACTGCCTTCCCCATCACCCCATGGCCACCTCCCTGCTCTAAGGATGTCAGAATGTTTACTTCTTTTCTAATTTGCTTTTCCAGTGATCACCTGTTGTTTCCCCTATATTCTTTATTCTGCCCTGGGCACTGTCACCAGGGTTAAGTGCAAAATTTCCAACAATCATCTGCAACTGAAAATGCTCCCAGAACTACTTCTTAAAATTAAGGAACAAACTATTCATATCAGTATTCAGGGACATTCACAACCTCCCCAGTCTCATCTTCTCTATCAATTCCCTACTTTATGTTGCTGGCTACTGTATTTGCATATGTTCTCTTTGTGGTGATATTATAGGCCCTTTGGGGCTTAGAAGATTTTGGAACATTGTCTGATGCTTCTAACTCTCTACAATTCAGTTATAGATCTTTGAACCCCCTAGGCATAATATGGACACTTTCTGATTAGCTGAACAAGAAAGTTCTTGCTGCCACAATGTGATCAAATCGCAAGCTTCATGCATTCTAGACTTTAAGAACCTACCCTAACCCCCAAACCCTACTTCCACGTGTCTCAAAATATGTCTTCTCCCTAAGCCTTCCTCAAGTCCTGGTGGACTCTCTGAAAACACTCATCTGCAATTCTGACATGCTGCATGGTGGGAACGCAATATGGTAGAAAATACGAGATGTGGCAGCCGCAGTCACAAATAGAGGTCTGCTGAATGTTGCGGTGTTAAGCGTATTATAAGGCAGAGTCATAAATGCTACCATCCAACCACCCTATCAACTCCCGCCTGCAATGACTGCATAGCAAACTGATGCTAGTGGAATAACAGCAAAGTCTACAATTGTTTCCAAATCTTCTAATTAATTGCATAATCTCATAGGAAAATTTAACTCCTCTCGATGTCAGCAATAGTACAGCAGGTAGGGCGTTTGCCTTGCACGCAGCAAACCCGGTGCAATCCCCGGTATCCCATATGGTCCCCTGAGCAACTCCAGGAGTCATTTCTGAATGCTGAGGCAGGAACAACTCCAAAGCATCACTGGGTGTGATCCAAAAAGCACCACCCCCTTCAATAAAAAAGGGGGAAAGAAAAAAAGAAAACATAACTCTTCTAATTTCTCCCTTCATCTGGAAATGGGCTACTAGTCAAAACCTCTCCTATACTACAAGGTATTTCTAAAGCATCAAATGAAACAATGCTTTCGAGAGTTCTCTATAAAAAGGTACACAAGAATAAAGGAGTACTTCTGTTGTTAAGAACTAGCCACAGGAATCTTTCACTCCCTCATTGACAAAGCCCCCCAGTATCAATATGTGACTAGCAAGCCTCTATTTGAGGGGACTGGGTGAGGAGTGTTGTTAGCCTCTAGTGAATACTGGCTTCTAGCCTTCAGGAAGAAACAAGTACAATCCATTGTTATGCTGACAACCAGCCACAAACCTATACCAGACACAAACAACAAGGCCAGCCCCAACTGGAGCACTGGGCACTGTGCAAATACAGCATTGCTGTAGGTCCCTTGGAAATGAGCCTGGTGGTAATCAGCTCTGAGCTTTGTTTTGGATTCAAGTCTGGCAAAGTCCCAGTGGCCATGGCTACGGGGTTACTGTCTAACAGAGAGACATAAATAGACCCACATCAGAGCCTTCATGGACCACGTCCCTATGGACCACCTGCAAGGGCACGATGAGTCTGGCTGGGATCGCAGCACAGCCCAGAGCGCCAATTTCTAATTACCCATTTTTAAATGCTGGCCCCAATGTGCTCTCTTGGTACCAACAGATGCCCTGAAAGAATCTCAACTGACGCTGAAATTTTAAAGAGCTTTTATGTTCATCTGTACCAGGGAGGAATGGACACAACTAGAAGCTCAGATGCTTTGCATCTAACAGGTTTTAGACATAAAGACTGAGAACCTTGACAGATACTGTCTTTCATTTCCTTTTTGGTTCTTTGTGTGTTTTAAATCAAATTGCACCCTGGAAATAAAATCTAAACAGCATTTATTCTGAGAACCTAAAATCTTATTGCCACATGTGTCCCCCTGCAATCTAGCACGTGCACCAAACTGCCTTCGGGTCATAGCTGTGGTTCAAACCAGAACAGGGTGAAGGAGACACAGCTGAAATTATTTTGTTGTTTGTGTATTTAACTGAAGCGTGGGTAAGGGAATCTCCTGCTTATAGCTTATTCCCTGTTTGCTTTGACTTGTTCCAGCATAAAGTATCCAGATACTGCTCCCGCTTCTAAAACTTGAAACAATAATAAAATAAATATATAAATAACAAACACACACCAAAAAAGCCTCTCCATATCCATGCTCATGTTTTGAAAAACTGAACAAGGGAATTATAAAATAAGTTTAAACTCATATTTATCTCAAAGCGGAGAAATTTAAATTTTTCTCTCTAATATACCCTAGCCATTAAAAATAGATATAGACTCTGACACATCCTGTGTTAATTTTTTTAAAAAGTTTAAAACTGTTTAATTCAATGTAGTTCATTATTTTAAGCAGAAGAAAAAAATTTTAAGGAAGTGTTTACTACTTTTACCATTTTTAAATTTAGTCAATGGGAAATAAATACCATAGAAATTAGCTAGTGATGCAAAAGAATTGTTCTACTCAGTAAAGTAATAGCTTCACTATTTCAACCTTGTTATATTTCAGTACAATTGCTTATCCACCAAAACTGACCAAACATGTTATCACCAGAGCATCCACCACTAAAACAAATGGCAGCAAAGACCTTTGGAGTGACCAAGTGCAAAACCACATCAGTTGAGCTGGAAACTTCTTTCTGACCAATACAAAAAAGGCACCAACCTTAAATGAATTTTTTTTAATCAAAATGGCCTTTGTTTTAACCAACCGTAATTAGACTCATGGACTAATTCTGGTCTATGCAGTGTTACAAACTTTAATGGAGAAGGTCATGAGGAATAAGTCCTTTCCTGGTTTTTATAAAGGGATGAGTCATTTCGTCACCTAAGTCTTTGCCCCAGTTTGCCACTCATATGTGTAATTGTTATCCTTGGAGTGCTCAGGGGCCAGACCCTTCAGCTGGGCACCAAGTCAGAGTCTCAACAAATGCAAGACATGTACTCTGCCCCTTGAGTCTCATTCCTACCCCTCCTTCACTGATATGTGCATCCTGCAAAGAGGGGAGAATGACTGGGAGCTGGGTGGGCTCGGTAACGGAACCTGAGTTCTACCAGACTGCAAAATGGTAGAACTAATATGTTATTTTATGTGAGATTAGGGTTTATTTACTGAAAATCTTACTTACTTCAACTTTTTACACTTCTTATGCTGATTTTACTGGTTTTGGGCTAAAATCTTTGAAGGGATCAAGTTTTTCCCTACGTAAGCATAAGTGATCGTCTAGATTAATTAATAAACAATTTCTTCATAAACATAGTAATCAATACCTCTAGAACATCTAGCAGAACTGCAAAAAACATGATCCGGTCTTTGAAAACTGTAAATTCTTATCTTTTGGGTTTAGTGATAATAATATGCTTCACAGCATTCATTAAGGTCTCTAAAATGTAATAACTTCTCTTGTCTACTACAGGCTCTTGGTCCAGGGTCTCACTTACTTACACACACATATTTGCATTGTATTATTTCTCAATAGAGTGTCCTCATGCCATCAACTTTTATGTACCTACAAGATTTAACGAGTTAGTAACTCATCTTTTCAGGTAGCTCCCGGGTATGTTTTACCCCACCCATTTATCTGCAGGCCTGGGGATATGTGAGATCACATATCAAATCTTGAGTTGGGAAAGAAATCAAGCTGTTGGGCAGAGACTTCTCAGCCTGTATAGGCTGACACTGTAAGCACTTACCTATCAGACTTAAGAAAAAAAACCAAGACATAATTTTTAGACTATTTTAATTTCAGAGACAGGTGACTTTGTGAAAATAACCCAGGACCCTGGAATCATGGCAAGCACACATAACAATTGTTACTCGTTTATATTTTAATTTACATATCAACTTTAGCTTTGATGTTCATGTTTTGTATTTTTTATGACAATACCAACTCTAGGATAAAAATGCATTATACGAATCATGTTACACCAATAAGGCCATAACTAAAAGCAAAGCTTTAAATGTTGGGTGAAAATTTGGGGTTTAAATATTGGGTGGAATAATACCAGGGAAGTTGCTTATCTGAAAGCATTTTCCTAATGCCAAAAGCAGATGCAGTTATGATAATGAAGCGATAGCACAGCGAGTAGGGTGTTCGCCTTACAAGTGGCCAACATGGCCGACCCGATAATGATACCCATACAAATTAATTTCTATCTCTGACTGGCACATAAGTGATAAACTACCTATAATTAAAAAATTATAATTTTTAAACCACAAATACTTTTATTTCAGAGAATTATAAAGCAGTATTTTCTTTCCCTTTTTAAAAATTTTTTTAATTATTTATTTGTTTTTTTAGAGCATTACAAAGACATGCATGATTGAATTTCAGTCATACAGTATTCCAACACACATCCCTCCACCAGTGTACATTTCCCAGCACCAGTATCTCCAGGTTCCCTCCCAACACCCTGCACCCTCTACCCCTTGCCTGCCTCTTTAGCAGATGCTTTTCTTCTCTCCCCCCCTCCTTTTAGGCATTGTGGTTTTCAATATTGATACTGAAAGGTTATCAAGAATATCCCTTACCTACTTTTAACCCTCACATTTTGTCCAGAGTGATTATTCCCAGCTATTATTATCAAATTCAAATGGTCAAAATGCACGTGAAAAAATGCCCTTCATCACTAATAATCAGAGAGATGCAGATAAAAACAACAATGAGATATCATCTCACACCACAGAGACTGGCACACATCCAAAAGAACAAAAGCAACCTGTGTTGATGTGGATGTGGGGAGAAAGGGACTCTCCTTCACTGTTGGTGGGAATGCCAACTGGTCCAGCCTTTTGGGAAAACAACATGAATATTTCTTAAAAAACAAAAACAAAAACAAAAAAAATACTAGAAATTGAGCTCCCATTTGACACAGCAATACCACTTCTGGGAATATACCCTGGGGACCCAAAAACACACAGCGGAAACACCATATGCATCCCTATGTTTATTACAGCACTATTCACCATAGCCAGAATCTGGAAACAACCTTAATGCCCAAGAACAGGCAAATGTATAAAGAAACTATGGCACATCTACACAATGGAATAGTATGCAGGAAAAATGAAGCCAAGAAATATGCCTACAAATGGATGGACATAGAGAGTATCATCCTGAGTGAAATGAGTCAGAAAGAAAGAGACCGATATAGATTGAGTGCATTCGTGTTATATAAAATATCCATATACCTATATATATATAGCAGAAGAATAATATCCATGGCAAGGGTAAACAGGGGCTAGGAGGACTGGTCAATGGATAAAAATTATAAATTTTAATGCTGATAATATTTAACAAGCAGGTCATTTTTAGAATATTTTTTTAAAAAATTTTTTTAAAGAAAGAAATAGTTGCCACAGTTAGAAACTGCCAACCATCACAGCTTTTTAGAGAAAACACAGAATCTATAATCTTGCTGATGGCATGATTTTTCATGAAATAATTATCATTACTCCTTAACTAATTGACAGAAATGCTCTTCTGCTGGAAGAACAAACTCTACATTTCTTCTAACATAAGCTTCAACTGCTTTATCCATACCAGTCCTAAAATGTTGAGAGACTTGATCCTCCCCACTCTCAAAAAAAAAAAAAAAACCCAAACGGGGGCTTAGTCCATTTTCCAGTACTGCATAGAACCCTAAGCACAGCTGGGTGCAGTCCTAAAGGCCCCCAGCATTGCTGGTGTTACTGCATATCCCCAATATCACAAGGTCTGAGTAGCACCGCATTCTCATGCCTGCCTAAAACCAGTCAGATCAGCCGAGAAGTGCCCAGAGCTGCTGGGCACTTTTTGAGAGATGTCCCTTACAACTGCCAAATTATATCCCTCTTGATCTCACGAATTGATGTGAAAGTCACATCAAATAACATGCGCCTTAGAATAACAAATCAGATATTTAAAAATAGTGGAGGGGCTGATGGTTATTTTTGGGGGGATAGGTGGGTAATGTCATCAAATAATATATGTCTTAAAGAAACAAACTGAATTTTTAAAAATAAAAGAGGAGCTAGATTTATTTATTTAGTTTTTGGCGGAGGGGGCGGGATATGGTAGGGGGTGGACCATCCCCAGCAGTATTTGGAATCAAACTGAGATCAACTGCTTGGAAGGTGAGTACTATAACCCCTATACTATTTCTCCAGCCCAAGTTTTATACTATTCCTGGTAGATGGATAAAGGATGACCTAATAATCCTACCACACCAACATGCCCCAGAAGGGAATTATAGAAACTTCCAAGAAAGAATCACAAACACGATCACGATCACGATCATGATCATCCTGTTGTTCGTCCATTGCCTCGAGCAGGCACCAGTAACGCCTCCTTCGTCCTAGCCCTGAGATTTGAAAAAGTGTCACATTCAAGGCTCTTTCAGGGTTAGGAGAATGAGACCCACCATTGTTACTGGTATTTGGCATATTGGGTACGCCACGGGGAGTTTGCTAGACTCTGCCGTTGTGGGCAGGTTACATTCGGTAGCCTGCCAGGTTGTCCGAACTAAAAATAAGATAAGATGTCTTCCGGGAGCTGGGTTTTATAGTCTCTGGGAGAGACTGTAAGAAAGAATAAGGACTATATTTCAATGATCTCATTGCAGGACATTAATCAATATGGAACGGGAGAATGGGGAAAATGTGTTTGTGATCAGGTATTTGCTGAGTGGGCAGGATAAAGGCAAGCAGAGTTACAACAGGAGAAAGGAGCAGGAGCATTCTGCTGGCAAACTTGAAGCAATTTCAGTGAAACAGAAATGTCGGGAACATTTTTTCTTTTGGGGTCATACCTGGCAATGCACAGGGGTCACTCCTGGCTCATGCACTCAGGAGATACTCCTGGCAATGCTCAGGGGACCATATGGGATGCTGAGAATCAATCCTGGGTCGGCCGCATGCAAGGCAACTGCCCTATCCGCTGTACTATTGCTCCAGCCCCAATGTTGGGAACATTTTAATAAAAACAGCAGCGAAAGTTTACAGAAGCAGGCATGCTAATGCCATGTTATCAGAATACGCCATTGGTTGACTGCATTTTGCAAAAGGACTCAAAGGATACTTCACCAACAAAGCAAAAAGAAGCGAGCCGGTGAGGACAGCACCCTTGTTTAGAAGCTGTCCTTAAGGCCCGACGGCTGGAAATGCCTTACAGAAGGAGCACTCTGTTAGTAACTGCAATTACTGAATGTGGGCTTCAGAGGGACCATGTGGTAGCACTGAGTCATCAAAAGGAACACAGGTGGAATTATGAAAGATTGAAATTACAGCCGTGGGGGAAGCGGGAGCTTCACCAGAGCCGGTTAATGCAGAGTTATGGCTCTGGGAGCAGAAATAGGGGAATGGGGCACTGCTTAACTGATATGATCAAATAAAATAATATCAGATCAAGAGACATAAGGCCAAAGGCTCTAGCGAAGTGTCATCATCTTTTATTTCATGTCTGGGCTTACACCGACTGTCAAAAAGGAACCCATTGATTGAAGGAGAGGACAAGTCTATAGGAGAAAAATCCCATATAATCATTGTCCTCACCTTTCCTCATTCTCTACCTCAGATGATCAATAGTTATTTACTTGAGGAGAGTTGTCATGTTCAAATGTTTTAGAAACTTAGAAAAGTATCCAAGTTGACACAGTCATCCAAGAACCTAGACATGAAACATCACTCTTTCCTATTAGGATATAAACATGAGACCCAGTTTAAAAGTGAAGTCCTGGACCAAAAGTGATTTATAGGAGTCTACTGCTTTCTCAAACCCAGTAAAGCGAGTTTTTCTGCTTCTGACATATAAATGGAATGGACAAACTTGGCATTTGGCAGAACTTCAATCTTGGTTTCTTTGACCCATTCCAACTGAGCTAGCAACCAGAAGGAGCCCAAGTGCAACCCCAAACCACCCTTGCAGATACACCTAAATTAAAGCCAACATCCTTACTCCAACATAACATGTATTAGATAACAGGAAATCCCTAATGTTAAAGCCTGTGATAAGCTATTGTGCTTCAGTTTTGAAAAATTACCTGAGGGGATAGAGCTATAGCACAGCAGGTAGGGTATTTGCCTTGCACGTGCCCAGGCTCGACCTGAGTTCCATTCCCAGATCCCATATGGTCCCCCAAGCACCGCCAGGAGTAATTTCTGAGTGCATAAGCCAGGAGTAACCTCTGCGCATTGCTGGGTATGACCCAAAAAGAAAAAAATTACATGGGCACTGATTCAGACAATAAATACTTTTTCAATCCTCTCTGAAGGGAGAAATAAAAATCTCTTCTCATTCACCTGGCAGGTCTAAGTGGTGCAATGTTAGCTTGTGCCAGCGCACTAAATTTTTCTAAATCTTTTTTAAATATAGTGAAAATGGTTCTAATCCTTGTGAACATTCTGCAAGAATACCAATCAGCTTCGGGCTGGAGTGACAGCACAGAGGGTATGGCACTTGCCTTGCACATGGCCAACCTAAGTTTGATCCCTGGCATCCCATATGGTCCCCCAAGCACCACCTGGAGTGATCCCAAAGCAGAGAACCAGAAGTAAGGCCTGAGAAGGCCAGTGTGGCCCAAAAAGTAAAAATAATACCATTAAGCTAACTATATTAATGCCAACATGTTAAAGAGAATGAACAAAAAGAGCCAATATATTGGAGGACTTGGTGAAACAGCAGAGAAAGAGAGAGAGAGAGAGAGAGAGAGAGAGAGAGAGAGAGAGAGAGAGAGAAGGCCCTATGATGAATCAAAGGCCCCACACATCAGTAATGCTTCTCGGGAATAGTGGTCCAGGCATGCTGGAATATCCTCTACAGTCTAAAGCACAAATTGTTGCCCTTCACAGTTTTGACCACAAGAACGAAGCACAATACTTTTTAGGTCTCTGTGTTCTGGAGGCAGTACAATACACACTAAGGAAACGTTCCTAAAAGTCCTAGGCTAGCAGTTTTCCATCTTACGTAGAATCTGTAACCCCTTTCATTATTCAACTAACATCTCAACTGTGCTCATGAAATGTTTTTAATCATTCTGTAGTTTTTTTGTAATACAAATAAAATATATTAATTATACTTCCTTTGAATGTGTATCATAATGAGATGTTGGTGCGGTAGACAATGAAGATAGAAACTGCAGGCAGTGAGTCACATCTATTCAAATGTAAACGTCCGATTCCGGTTGTTAGGCATTCGAATGAATCAATGCTCTTGGCCAAGTTTGTGTTGACAAGGACACCGACGCCTCCAACATCCCTTTTATCGCATGTTCCGAGGAACAATTCTTCTCCAGTGTCGAAAACGGCATGGTGAGATTCGTGCCTTCTTGTCTCGGTCAGACCAATGATGTCGTACTTGATCATTCGCACTTGTACCATCAGGTCCTCGATGGATGCATCTGATGCTAGCGTACGTGCATTGAAAGTACAGACGGTCATTTTTGTCTTCCTTCGTTGTGGCAACCTAGGTCGGCCTTGAGATTTTGTCGGCCTCTCCTTTCTCATCCTTCTCAGTGCTGCCATGTTGGTGAAGCCTTCAGGGTCAGGTGAAAGAGACCAGTTGTAGTTACTGGTTTTGGCATATCGAATACACAGCGGATAGCTTGCCAGGCTCTTCCGTGCGGGCGGAATACTCTCGGTAGCTTGCCAGTCTTTCCTAGAGGGATAGAGGCTTTTGGGGCGACCTCTAATCACCCTTGTAGGTGTTACCATATTTGAACCCTATCAAATATGGTACGACAATTCCGGAAGAGGGGTATTTAGTGTCTTATGATGTGTCGCACGGCCGCTTGCGGCCGCGCGGGTCCGGAAAGCATCCTGGAGTGTGGCAATGGCTGGGTAGTGGAAGTAGTGTGATGAAAGAGAAATCGAGAAGTTCTACATGGAGCTAGAGAAGTTCTATAAAGAAGACCACACCTTCTACAAGATCATTGTGGGTGATTTTAATGCCAAGATAGGACCGAGAAGATCAGCTGAAGAACTTCACATTGGGACCCATGGCCTAGAATGGAACGAACAGGGTGAGAGACTGTCTGAGTTCATCATGTCGACCAAGACCATTCATGGTAACTCACAGTTCCAGAAGGCAGAATCTAAACGATGGACATGGGAGTCTCCCGGTGGACGATTCCACAACGAAATAGACCACATCATATTCAATCAACGGTTTTGCCTGACTGATGTCGCTGTTGTCCCAAAATTTCGAACGGGATCGGACCACCGTCTCCTTCGTGCAAAATTCTACTTCACAGAGCGGGGAGAAAGGGCTGCAAAGTTCAAAAAGAGAACTCCCAGAATGACCACCAACTGGGAACTCTTTGGTACTATTGCAGCAACATGGGAAGATGCCATTGTTGACAACATTGACAAGGAATACGATCGACTGGTTCAGCACCTCCATGAATGTGCGAGGAACGCCAAGAGAGAGATATCAACAAAAAATCGCCTATCTTCAAAAACTCTTGAGCTAATTCGCCAGCGTGGTTTGGTGAATGCCTCAGGCAACCGCAAGCTAACGTCCGAGCTCGCAGAGCAGTGCAGAGATGCAATCAAGGAAGACCTCAAAGAGAGAAGAGCAGAAGTACTGGTAGATACAGCAGAAGCCGGGAAAAGTATTCGTAACGCCCGCCTGTCCTTCGCCAACTACAAGACCAAGATGACTGCCCTCCGACATCCTGATGGATCCATCACATCCTCCAGAACGGCAATGGAGAAGATTATCCATGACTTCTACTCAAATCTCTTCGATAGCCATGTCCACTTGCCGACATACCAAATTCCACAGGATGGATATGTTGTTCCCAACGTTCTCCCTTCCGAAATCCGACACGCCATTTCGTCGGTAAAGAAACAAACAGCACCCGGCCCAGACAAGGTCAGACCTGAACACCTGAAGAACCTGCCGTCAGTACTCATCAATACACTGGCTCGGCTCTTCACATGCTACCTGTCTGAATGCAAGGTTCCGTCCCAATGGAAAACCAGCAGGACCGTACTACTGTTCAAGAAGGGAGACATCCATGACATTGGCAACTATCGCCCGATCTGCCTATTGTCTGTCATCTACAAGTTGTTCACTCGAGTCATCCTAAATAGGATTGGCAGAACACTAGATGAAGGACAACCATGCGAGCAAGCCGGGTTCCGCAAAGGATTCAGCACCATCGACCATATCCACACGATAACCAAGCTCATTGAGGTTTCTCGGGAGTTCAAGATGCCGCTCTGTTTAACGTTCATTGATTTAAAGAAGGCCTTTGATTCTGTTGAGACGGAAGCGGTCATTGAAGCCCTAGCCAATCAGGGCATTCAAGCCCAATATATCAGGATCCTCCGTGAGCTGTATTGCGGAATCACTACCAGGATCTCACCATTCTACAAAGAAGTGATCGTTGATGTCAATAGAGGGGTGCGGCAGGGTGATACCATTTCACCAAAACTCTTCAGTGCCACCCTCAAGAACATCATGCGATGACTGGAATGGGAAGGAATGGGAGTGAAGATAGATGGTCGGCAACTACACCACCTCCACTTTGCTGATGACATTGTTTTAATAACACCAAACATCAGCCAAGCGGCACAAATGCTGGTCGACTTTGACTGTGAGTGTGGAAAGGTAGGACTACAGCTGAATCTTACGAAGACAATGTTTATGAGAAACAGCCTTGTTCCTGACGCCCCATTCACTCTCAATAGAACGACCATCTCCGAATGCAACAGCTATGTGTACCTAGGTAGAGAGGTCAACATGACAAATGACCTGGCACCCGAGCTGCGCAGGAGGAAGAGAGCGGCTTGGAACACCTTCAAGAACGTCAAAGAAATAGCTAAGAGGACGAAGAACCTCCGGCTCCGGGCACATCTCTTTGATTCCACTGTTCTTCCTGCATTAACATATGCCTCAGAGACCTGGGCCCTACGCAAACAAGATGAGAACGCCATTCAGGTCTCCCAAAGAAGAATAGAAAGAGCTATGCTTGGAATATCACGTTTCACTCAATTGAGAGAAAGAATCCGGAGTTCTGACATCCGTCGACGATCAAGGATCAGGGACGCTGTCTCATTTGCCAAGGTGTCGAAAATCAGATGGGCTGGTCACGTAATGAGATTTAAAGACGACCGTTGGACTAGAGCTGTTACTGATTGGATTCCACGGAATGTCAAGAGAACGCGTGGCCGCCCACCTACCAGATGGTCAGACTTCTTCCTGAAGATCATGAACGATCGGTTTGAGGCCCTTCATGTTCCCGGAGCAAACAGATGCCTTTGGGCTACACTAGTAAGCAACAGGGACAAATGGAGACGTTACTGGCACCCGCTCGAGCAAATCGACGACTAACGGGAAGTTAAGTGATTAAGTGATTAAGTGATTGAATGTGTATAGTTTAAACACTGTACCATAAGTTCATTTTAAATAAGTATCTAACATCATTAATTATAATAAGGAGTAGTTCTGTATTTCTTCCATTTAATTTATGCTATATACAGTTTAAATGAATTACATATGAAACAACACCAGATTTATAGACAAAACTAGTTATCAAAGATGCAGAACCGAAATTTAAGCATGTGCTGTATTAAAAATGGCTTTCAAAGATTTGAAGATATAGAATTTTGCATTTCAAAAAGTGTGTTTATTTTTATAACTTCGACATATGTTTCCAAATGAAGGTAATTAAAAGATAGGTTTTAAATTGTTATTTATATGCACATGTCCACAATTACTCCACTGCTGGGTTTGAAAATTTGGTTCCCTCAAAAACAAAAGTTCAGATTAGCCGTGATCATGACTATAATTTTTCTTCCCTATTGGTTTTTTTAAAATACTAAGAACAACTTGGTGTTGAATGAATTTTGATTGAAAGAACATAGTTTGAAAATTTAGTCAAAGTCAATCAGTAAGAGAAAGAACAAGCACACATCTAACTTGAAGCACAGATTGAATAGCTTCACATTAAACAACATGGATAGACCTATTCCAATGCTTCTTTGAATCCACTTTCTGTATCTGTCTGTCCATGGTAAAAGTTGCTTTTTTATGGATTGTATCTACACCATGATCTGTCATCTTTGGGGTCAGGCAACTGGATATTGAAGGTCAGTAATGTTGAGAAACGAATTCCCCTGGGAGGTAGGTCATGTTGGGCTGGTGGGGTCTGGTGCTTAATGATGGGAATTCCTGTGAGGGATTCTCTCTCCATCCCCTTGCCTCTGCGAAGTTGGCTTGGCCAAAGTTTTCTACTGTTAATAGCCTCAGATTGTTTCACCTGGTGTTTTTCATCAACTCTGCTAAAATAATCTGGGCATTATTCTCATTGCCATCTCTTTTCTGCCTGGATTTTACATTTACATAATATGGCACTATGGGAAGGGGGAGGAAGTAAACTATGCAATGGTTTTAAACAGAGCAGCCAGCCTGCGATACTGATGAACGGTGAAGCAACTGCGTTATCGAATCACAAATCACTTATCTGAGACAAGTTAAAAGCCACAGATGCTCTGCCGAATCCTCCCAAGATCTTCCTTCACTGGGTCTCTCCCAAATTCTCTCATGCTCTCAGATTTAAGGCTTAAATCAACCCAAAGGCTTAAATCTATGTTTTAATTTAAAAGGTAAATTAATATATGTTTTAATTTAAAAGGGGATATCTAAGTTGGTAAAATGATTCAATTGTATGATCCTACAAACTATAGCTTTGGTGATGAATATAATGTAGCACTTAAAGATATTGATATATGCCTATATACCTAAAATCAATAATCTATTAAATAATGGTACCTTAATTTTTCAAAAAACTAGAAAATTGAAATCTCAAGCACTTCTCAACTATAAACACTCCCTAGAAACATATAAATTCATAAGCCACCAATTAGATAAAAGTTTTGCTAACTGAATTTTTTAAAACCATATCCAAAGGGGTAAATTATAGATAATGTTTCTAGGTTGGTGAGGTTGTGATAAAGAACAGTTGGGAAATTTCCTATACTACATAAGAATGCATGCAACCTTACTGATGAAAATTATGAAGAGTACCAAAGTTTGAAATGAAGTACCAAAGTTTCACATACTCTGAAAATGAAATAGGCTTATTAGCCTTCCTCTAAACCAGGATAAAAGCCAGGATCTACAGTAGCGTTATTGATGGCCCAGCAATAAGACACAGATCTAAGACCCTCTCATGTCCTCATTGCTTGGGTCGCTAGAATTTGTAAGCAGCTGGGCTACAAATACTGGAAGAGAATGAAACCATATAATATTACAGGAAGATTGTGTGAGCAGAGCCCTGTGGGCACTGCCTGATGGCTACCTGGGCACACTCCCCTGCTCACTCAGTTGACACTGCAACCGAAGACAAGGCCAGGAAAGGAGAAAAAGCGCACACCAGGGAATACTTGTCACAAATATAAATGCTTATTGATTTCCTTTTAATAAAATTACTCCGACTCCATTATAGCTTGGAAGCGGTTGAGGTAGTGGCAGTTATGAGACTGTTTAGTGAAGATACTTTTCAAAGCAAGGAATCTGTCCATTCAGGTCCTTCCTACTAATCACTTCTCTGATCTCAAAACTGGCTGTGCCCATTTGTTCTTCTCTCTTACACACACACACACACACACACACACACACACACACACACACACACACTCTTATGGGAGGATTGGGTTGTAGATGATCTACAATCTAAGAAGAAATAAAAACTTTCACAAGCCTCATGAAAAGGAGCTCACGGGCCCAGTGAAGGAAGACCAGGTGGGAGTAGAGTCAATTGCATATGTCGAAGCCCTGGAAAGTAATTGGTAGCTTTGTACTCCCTGATTCCTCTTTTTTTGCTATTTTTTTAACATCCTCCCAGTCTACTTCATCTGTCCTTTTCATAGGCCAGTGAAGTTCACTCTAGTTCCTGAGTCGGACTAGTAGTTACAATGCTCATTGTAGTGCCAGGCCTGGAGATGGATGTGTAGCCTTTTCCAAAGAAGCACATGCTAATCACAAGTTAATCACGTGCTAATCCCAACATACTGAGCATTGACTCAAGGTGACTGGTCTCAACTACATCAGTATGATATGTTCTTTCCAGGCCCTGGGCATGATGCAAAAATTGACATAACATGTTCAAAGTTTCACGGCTTCTCAGCACCCTATCTCCCTGTATCTGATTATCAAATATGTCATATTGATCAGCTCATCCCATAGTACTTAGCGCAAAGAAGTAACATGAGTCACTGTCACTGTCCTCCCGTTGTGCATTAATTTGCTCAAGCAGACCCAGTAACATCTTCATCGTGAGACTTGTTACTGTGTTTGGCATATCGAATACGTCACGGGGAGCTTGCCAGGCTTTGCTGTGAAGACGAGATACTCTCGGTAGCTTGCTGGGCTCTCCGAGAGGGGCAGAGAAATCGAACTCGAGTCAGCCATGTTGGCACGTGCAAGGCAAACGTCCTACCGCTGTGCTATAGCTCCATCCCAAGAAACATGAGTGGACAGATAAATTGTCTATTCGTTAATAAGGAGTATATTCTCCCAAATTATTTTGTTCTTATCCAAATAAAAACATTCCTTTACTGAGACATGTCAACTTATTGTTGACACTGTTCTATAGGTTATATATATATAATACTTATAATGTGATTCAAGACCAGTTCAAAATTCCTAGAGGATCCTTCCATTCCTAAGTAGATCTTTGTACATTGAAGGGGAAAACCACAACCCAAATCTGTTGGGATCAATTTACAATTTCAAATCACAATGACATAGACTGCTAACTCACTTTTTCTTTTCTTTTCTGCTTTTATAATTTTATTTATTTTTTTATTTTTTGGGTCACACCCAGCGATGCTCAGAGGTTTCTCCTGGCTCTGCCCTCAGGAATTACCCCTGGCGGTGCATGGGGGACCATATGGGATGCTGGGGATTGAAGCCAGGTTGGCCACATGCAAGGCAAATGCCCGACCCGCTGTACTATTACTCCAGCCCCACTAACTCATCTTTTCACATGTACCTATACCTAGTCATGCTAAGAGAACATAGACATAACTAACTACTTATAAGAAAGGCACCTCTTTTCAGGAACTGGGTTGCATCCTCAGAAAACACATTTCTTGCTTCTTCTACCCAGATCTGCCCAAGGACGTTAATATATCAACAAAACTAGTGGTGCTCAAATACCCATTGATTTTATGCTGCTGACTGAAGAAGTATGGTGGACCAGTGGTCCTCTAGAGGGACTTTTAACAAAATCCTGAGTGTTCCTTTTAAACAACTGTGCAATTCAATGTCAAAACGTATCCATTTCCCCTAACGCATGCTGCTTCATCATATAAGACTCAGTGTCTTGCAGTGACTTCTGGAATCACTCATGCCCTCTCTTAGGAGAGAGAATCTGGTGAAACAAGGCCTTTGGAATAGGAAGCAACATACTGAGCATTGAATCAAGGTGACCGGTCTCAACTACTTCAGGTGCCTGCAAAGGCACAAGGAGCCTTCTTGGGTGGCTGTGGGCTGCTGTGCCCCTTACCTTACCACACTGCTTACATTTTCCGTCCTGCCGACGCCTGTGCACCCAGTGATGACGCACAAAGTTCTGCGGGAAAACAAAGTGAATGAATATGTTTGTATTTGCAAAGCCCAAGATTAGCACTGTTAAGGCTTTCTGAGTATAGAGGTTTTCTGTAAATCATTATCTAAACCTGTATTGACACAAAACCCAAAATGCATTGATATGATTTGCTTAACAATCAACATGAATCCAATAAGTAGAAAGCACCTACCCCTTCATCCTACCCTCCACCCCCCATCCTCGGGACTTTTCTTCTTTGCATAAACCCAAACATTCTCCCTCCCTCTGGGTCTTCCTAATTGCAAGAGCCAACTCAGAATGCTGTGACTCGACTGTCTTCCTAGAAAAACCCTGTGCAGATGTGTGAAACTTTGTCAGAGCACCAAGGGCTAGGAAGGTCTTGAAGCAGGTAACAGAAATAACTCCAGGGAAGTGAAAAATGGAAGAGAGAAGCAGAAGTCACTATTCCCAGTGTAATGTTCTATAACAGCTGCTATATCCTAAGCATTTTGGCTGTAAAGAATGGAAGAAAATGAATTTCTCAAAAAGAATTTGATCTGCTGATTCAGGATATACACGGTGATGAAAAGTTTAAAGTAGAGATGACCCGGATGAGAGACATGTGGGCATATCGGTGAAGTGAGATTTTTGCTGCGATATTGCATTAAACAACCCTTCAGTACACTAAACTAGATCAGCTTGGGAATCCATTGTTTTAGAGGTTACACACCTGGTCGTGCTCAAGGATTCTTCCTGACTCTGCACTCAGGATCTATCCTAGCAGGGCTCATGGGAGGCCTATATTGAACTATAAAAAACCCAGAAAGAAAGCTTTCCCCACAAATTAGCACTCACACCTTGAATAAAATCAAAGGGAAATGTACCTTTCCTTCTCAGGCCTATGGATGCAGTTAAACCCTAGTAAGTCAATGCACCTCTAAGACCAATGCTACAATACTCCATAATGCTCTTTGCCTTTTCCTGAGAAAGTACGAATCATCAGAATACATATATTATCATCAAATCACAACCTATGCTTTTCCTTTAAAAGGCCCTTTAATACAAACTTCGGCATTCATGAAACACTTATGAAATGCCTACTATCTGCCAGTGATCTAAATGCACAGGTAAATAAAACATGTCCATCTAATTTGGGGGAGCGGGGGGAGAATTGGAAGGTCACATTAAGGGTGTGAAATTCAGTGACAAGAATCCCTCAAACATGGGGGTATGGTGCCACCAGCACCATAGAGGTTACACACCTGGTCGTGCTCATGGATTCTTCCTGACTCTGCACTCAGGATCTATCCTAGCAGGGCTCATGGGTAAATGAGGTAAATCTGTACCTGTGAGGTGAGTGCATCAGCAGTCTGATGGCACCATCAGACTTTCAGATACCCTAAAATTGCTGCTTTGCCTTTGGCCAGACCCCAAAAACTTGGGGCAAAGTTTACCAGAAAGTAAATGGCCAAAAGTTAGTAAGTGGGAGACACACTCACAAACCACCTCCGGCTCAGCTATATAATGGGAGGCATGGCCTCTCTGGTTCCTGATGGAACTGCTTAATGGCCATAATCCCAGAGACTCGGAAACGAATCTCGGAACCCAAAGGCTTTTGGCAGAAATATGTTCTTGCAGTAGATTACTGGCACTGGATCACTCCAGGTGGGAATAGGTTTCATGCCTTGGCCTGTTCCCCTTGGTGGTCCGGTGACCACCATCCTTCAGAGGCCACTGGACAGTCATGTTTGGGCCTGCAGTGATGAGATACGTGGGGCCTCACCAGATGGTGGTGGAACCAGCCCTTTCCTCCCCATCCCAGCAAGACCCCAAGTCGCCACCTACAAATGGCCTCTCTGGCTCCTGATTGAGCTGATTTATGGCCATGATCCCAGAGACTCAGAAACAAATCTCGAAAGCCAGCGGCTTTTGGCAGAAATGCATTTGGATCACATATAAGGTGGCCTCCGCCTCAGAGCTTATTGGAAAGCCAGGTATGAGCCAGCAGTGATGGGGCAACTGCAGTCTCATGGGAAGGGGGGGTGGGGGTGGTACCGGCTCGTCCTTCACGCCCTACCAAGGTCACGAGTGGCTCTTCGGCACAGCCATAACACCAGTTGCACAGAAACAAATCTCATAATTATCTGGCTCTTTGCAGAAATCCAAAATTGCACAGCCGCTATTGTGGCCGCACAACATTATATGATTCTCATAACCAGCTATAGAAAACAAAGTATTTCACAATGCCTTTCCAACAATTCTGATTGTTGGGGGGGGTGGTAATTCTAAACAATAATGGTGCATCTTTTGTCGAAATAATGAATGTAATCAATGTAGAGAAGAGTTAAATGGAAATCATCTGCCTCACAGGCATTGGGAGGGGAGGGGGGCATATTGGGGTTCTTGGTAGTGAAAAATGAGTACTGGTGTAGGGAAAGGTGTTTGATCATTGTATACTGAGACTTAAACCTGAAAGCTTAGTAATTTTTCCCACAGTGATTCAATAAATAAACATAAGAAGAAAAAAAAGAATCCCTCAAACAAGCATCAATTCCAGAATTGATGGAATCTATTTTTTCACCTGTTGTCAAACTTGTTGAAATTAAAACAAAGCAAGGATCCTACAGGATCCATGGCTGCTCTTAAGACAATAACAAGCTGTGAAGAAGCAGAATGATCCTACCAATGATTCTAAATTTGGTCTTGCTTTTCCCACTTTGACATTTCAATGAAATAGGACAAAATTCTTACCTTTCCTTGTTTTGTTTGTCTTTGTTTGGGGGCCATACCCAGCAGGGCTCAGGACTTACTCCTGACACTGCTCTCAGGGCTCAGTCCTGGTGGGGCTCAGGGGACCATGTGGGATGCCTGGGTGGGCCACATTGCAAGACAAGTGCCCTGTCCACTTTACTATCTCTCCTGCCCCCTTGTCTATTCTTCAGAAAGGAACTTGTAATAGCCAATCAGCATTTTCTGAGTACTGCATATCATGTGCTTTTTAAATATTTTACCTTAATCATTCTGTTTATTTTCATGAGAAATGTTAGGAGTAGAGATACTGTTCAGTGAACATGTACCAGTGAAGTCCCATGAATAGCTAAACATACTGGAATACTTTATATTGGTCAGCAAAGTGACATTTAGTATCTTTAATTCCTGTTTCCTCCTTGTCATTTTTGCCTTTCCCCCAATGCCCTCTGCTTTATAATATTGGAGACCATTTTCACCTCTTCACAATTAAGCAACTATAATGCCAATTCTGCATCAATGCTCTCTCTTAAAAAAATAAGTAAACAAATAAGCAACTTCATTCAAGCACTGACAACAGGGTTTTTCTAGCAAAAAAAAAAAAAGGCTGGAATGGACCCAACTGTTGATGGTTCTCTGGGCAGACTTGAATATGAGCAATTCTGGGTCCTGTGGTTGTCTCTGGTTCTCAGGAAAATGATAACAGGTCCAGGAACCTGCACCATTATCAGTATCCATGCTATTGGCAAGTTGTAAAAAATGTACTGAGGACCAAGATCCTGGCAATTCCACCTTCCCACTTCACGAGTGATGTGAGATTCACCCTCAGCTTTCTACCTGCTCACATGAGAAGAACTTTAACCCACTGCCTGCTTCAGAATGAGCACTGGGAATACTGGAGCCAGCCGCCATTATATTATACCTGACTCACGCTGTGGAGGGCACATTATCAGAAGACTTTTGAACTCCCATCATAGTCTTCTTTTCTTTCTAGCAAATTAACCAAGGGATGGAGTAGTCACTTTGAATGTGAGGGAAAGGACAAGGAATGCAACCCCGGAGTTTGGCCAGCTCTATTGGCCACTGGTCTATGCCTTTCTGCACCAAGAGTAAAATTCAAGCTCCTTCAACACAATCCCAGAGACAGCCAGTGTAGAAATACTGAATACATAAAAGTGTCAGAGAGAGTACTGTAAGAGACAGAATCATCTAGCATGACTGCGATTTGTTTAGCAGAAACTAAAGGAGAATGAATAATACCACTGATGGTAAGAAAGATTCTCTCCCTTTTGAGATTAGATAACACCTAATGACTTTCAATTCAAGGAAGAAAATTCTGAAGGAATTTGGTACAATTAACTCCATGAAATCATGGTTGGCTCATGAGGTTACTGAGCTAGTGACAGCTCTGATCAAAATAGTAAGCCAACAATTCCCTCAAATCAGTACTTATTTATAAATTATATAATTGACTTGGAAATCATTTGTGCTTCAACAAATAATGTTTGATAAACAGATGGAGAGTACAGTATTATTTACTGAGGAAATAAAAGAGAACATTTCAAAGTTGCTTATTTAAAGAGTGTTGTAGATGACCCTGTGAGTTGTTACCTATTTTTAAGGTCATCCTTTCTGGGAAACAGGGAGGGAGCTAAGGAAATTAAGACTTGGATAAGGGGACTGAAAACAAATGCCATATTAGAGAAAATGCTGCGTAACTGTCTCTTATTGGTAGCTCTGTGGCATGAGATAATGCACTTTCCACTTCAGGTCTTCTTGGGCTAATTTATGTTGATCCAAACAGTTGCTTAAGCATCATTTAAACAAAATAAACATCTAGTAAATGTGTGTTCAATTGAATAACACTCTCAATCTAGTTTCTTTTATATTCATATAATTAAATCATGTACCATTCGAAAAAATCATCAGTTGTCTCAATTAAAAAAAAAGAAACAAGCTTATAGAATTACTAATCGTTTCTAATCACTATGCCCTAAGCACTTTAGTTTTTCACACCATTTCCTTTGGTGGTATGGGGAGGGGGGAGGGTATTTGGGGAAAAAACTCCTGAAGATGCTCAGGGCTTACTCCTTGCTCTACATCATTCCTGGAGGTGCTTGGGGGATTGTGTGTGATGCCAAGATTGAACCCAGATTGGCCATGCAGAAAGCAAGCACCCTAGCTACTGTACTACCTCTCCAGGCCCTCTTACATTTCCTTTTGACTATTATTCCTATCCTCTAAATTACTGAACTAAAATTAGACTCAGGAGCCGTATAATGCAAATGTAAGTGTTGATATACTGCTGTTAACCAAAAAAGGCTTCTAACACCGTAACTTTTTTATTGTTCATCAATAATCTCTGAATTATTTATATACTACTTTTAAGTACTGCAAAGGAAAGGGCTATACTTACAGACATTAACATCTCAGAGACAACATATTTCAGGATTGATACTTCAAGAGCAAAAATATATAATTAGAATATGTAGTAATTTTAAGACATAATAATTTCCATTTTTAAAAAGGAATGAGTGAACCTCAAAATGTCATGTACTATGAAAGATAAAGTTTTTATCTAAGTTGACATAACTTAGGGTATGTCAATCCATGTCATTAACACCTTCTTAACAAAATGGGGTGTGCAAGAATCAATTGGGCCAACTCTGGATGGCCTGCTCTAGGGGACATTCATTACCAAGAAGAAAAAGGTCCAATGAACCCATACCTACTGAAATCTAAAGTAACTACATTTTTTCTCATATTAAGTAAACTACTTGAGATCTTTGAATCAAGAATCTCAAAAAAGTCTGTATTAAGTTCTCTCTGTTAATTGTCATTTTAGACCAAAATCCCTCAGACATTTTGGGACCTGTGGACCCTTTTATAATGAATACAATGAAGAAAGATACATTGTAGAAATCAAGACAAGAGAGCATTTCAAGAGTGAAATGTTGAGTATTTTGGTTACACATGAGGGACCAGATAAGAAAAGAAAAATATCTCATGAATTTAGCAACTCATAAGGGAGAACCAGTAAGAAGAAAACAACTTTTTATCAGTGGCTGAAAAGATTAGATATCAGATCAGAACAAGCTAAAATGACGGGGGAGCAGCATCCTGGAAATAATTTATACAGGCAACATTTTCTGGATGTTTAACAGTAAAAGTGAAAGTAAGAATCAGAGCACCAGTTAAGATCAGTTGATGCTTAAGGAATACTTTCGTTTGTTCCAAGACAGGAGTTATTAGAGCATGTTCGTGCTGATGGAAATAATCTAGAAGGAGCAGGGGACGCTGAAATGTAGGAAAATAAGTGATACAGCGCATGAAAACCAACCAACAAAGCAAAAATCTCACATGTGAAAAATGCACTTGCAATTACAATTACCCAGAGATAGAGAGACAGACAGACAGACAGATAGGCAGAGAGAGGTAAATTAAGGAGCAGGGAGCTAAAAGTAGGCCTACAAATGCCCCAGATGGATAGGAATCCATAAATTCCTTCTTAAAAATACACTATTGTTTAGTGTCCTAAATAAATTTCTCCTTCATTTGAGCTATCTCTGAGTAATCATTCTGGCAACTCTTACAGCACACTCAATGAATTTGAGAATACCCACAACACTATCATTTCACTTTGACATTGCTCATCCTATATTTAATGTATAATACTCCTACTGCCTCTATGAGGGACAAGGAGAGAGAAAGAGAACAGCTGAGAGAGTAAAACATGTTTCCTCTCCCTGTAGCCTCCATTCCCAATCTATTCTCTTTTCGTGTTGTCTCCCAATCTCCTGTATTAGTTATTAACAATAAGATCAGCCTTTTCCAGTCTGCTTGTCAGTCACTGTTGTCAAAAATGCCAGCATAGTGACATGAGACAGAATACATGTCTCTGTTTCTTATATCTTACTCCTGTTCCACCCACACATTTATCTTCATTGCTTTACCTACAACTGAGACATTCTAACGATCACAAGTGTCTTACCTCCAGCTTCATCTCCTTCAGAAGCTCCATACTCTTAGACACAATCAGTTTTTCACACAATTCTAACTGGAAGGCCTGAAAACATGCCAAACTTGGGAATTCTATAACTAAACTCATTACCTCCCCACCTCATCCTCAACTCAAATCGTTTTCCAATATTTAATCCATTTTCCAGGGAAGATGTTTTATATACCAGGAGTTCCTCCATCTTTGTGTCCAAAAGCAAGTAACTGTTATATCCTAGGAATTTTGTTTCCTTCAAATTTATACCTGCTAAATTTTCCTCCATCTTCAGAATCACTTAGTCAGGATCACCACCACTAACTCCTGCCTCTACTACTAGAATGACTTCTTAAACTTTCCCCATGCCTGCAATATCGATATTCTTAAAATATACGATGCTGCCTCCACACTGGAGACAAATATATATATATAATAATATATATTCTGCTTAAAATGCTATGTCCCATTACTGGAGTGAGAAAACACTCAACCCTAACCTGCTATACAAGGACCATCATGGTTTGATCCGGCATCTCTTGGATGTCAGTTTCCCTCTCATCATCTTCTCTCACTTTTGTGCTTGTGTGAAGGCATTCTCCCCATCGGAAGACCTTCACTTACCTCCTAAAGAGTCAGTCCCCTCCACTAAAACACACATCCTTGTATCTCAGCTGGTTGCACCCTCTTCTAAGAGACCCTTCTCTGACATCCTTGCTCTCTCTCATATTGGTTAGTACTCTGAGCTACATTTGACTGTTGTACCAGCAGGGAAGGCTTCCAAGGGGGTAAAATTCTATGCTTGCAATTCAGAGTACTCTCACTGGGAATGTAAATGGAACTGGGGATAGGGAGAAGTATGCCAACCACAAGTCTATTCAGCACCATTTCTCACTCAGAGAGCGCCACATAGGGGTAACAGCTGAGCAGTGCTGAAGAGGATGGAGTCTGTTAATTATAGGCTTTTATCTTGCTGCCCAGGGAGTACAATTGTAAGCCTGGAGCTAGTGTTATTTGGGACCACAGAGGAAGGCAGAAAACATCTGCCAACTGCCCCCTGTCTTCTCTGACTTCCCCCCTGGAGTGCTCTGTCTCCGCTAAACAGAAGTCTGTGTGCAGTGCCCTGCTGTCACTGCTATCACCAACATAGTAATGACTTCACTTCAATATCATTTCCTAGATATTTGTGCGTCTTCTCCACCAGATTGGAAGATCAAAGACTGGCCCATTATGCAACTCCCCATAGGGCTGGAGCGATAGCACAACGGGTAGGGTGTTCGCCTTACAAGCGGCCAACATGGCCGACCCGAGTTCGATTCCTCCGCCCCTCTCGGAGAGCCCGGCAAGCTACCGAGAGTATTTGATATGCCAAACACAGTAACAACAAATTAATTTACTATGCAGATGAAATTGTTGCAATTTAGAACATCTCCTATGAGTTTAGGTGAAATGTCCCAAATCAGAAAATATCAAGTTGATTTGGATAGCAGAGAGTCTAATTCAAAGTGTTTATAGAAATACTCCATGACAATGCTGTCTCATAAATAGCTTCCACCAGTTCAGAATTGAAAAACAGATAAATTCACTAAAAGACAACTATATATATTACTATATGCATAGTATTTTATGTATATAGTTGTATATATATATATATACATATTGTATATATGTATACAGTTGTGTATATATATATACACACATATATGTTTTACCTCTTCAATTCTGTTACCTTCTTCCCACATTCTCTGATTTATTGGGTGAGCCTCTTGTACATAGTACACATGTTGAAGCCATATGGAACCATAAACATTAATTATGTTTACTGACATACTATTATTAAAAACTGATGTTAGTGTTAGGAGAGATGAAGTCATGAACTTTGCTTATAAATGGATAGACATGGAGAGTATCATGCTAAGTGAAATTTTCAGAAAGAGAGGGATGGACATAGAAAGACTGCACTCATTTGTGGAGTATGAAACAACACAACATGAGGCTGACACCTAAGGACAATAGATACACGGGACAGATAGATTGCTCCATAGCTGGAAGCCTGCCTCATGAGCAAGAGGAAAAGGCAGCTAGAATAGAGAAGGGATCACTAAGAAAAAGATGGCTGGAGGAACCAGTCTGGATGGGAGATCTGTGCAGAAAGGAGATAAAGGAGCAAATATGATAAGCTCTCAGTGTCTATATTGCAAACCATAATGCCCAAAAGTAGAGAGAGAGTTTGAGGAATATTGTCTGCCATGGAGGCAGGGGGAGGGTGGGAAAGGGTGTTACTTGGGGATAGTGGTGGTGGGGAATGTGCACTGGAGGAGGGATGGGTGTTTGATCATTGTGTGATTGTGACCCAAACATGAAAGCTTGTAACTATCTCCCGGTGATTCAATCAAATTTTTAAAAAACCCTGATGTTAGTAGAAAAAAACAATTTTTTAATCTTGGTGAATAGCTATGAATCTAATGAATCCATGGGAAACTTTAGGCCACATATGAACTAGAATTCTGAAATACTCACTTCTCTTGGTGATCTTGAGCCCCCTTCTCGAAATGTTGGTTTACATCTGAAATTAATCTAGGATTAAAAAGAAAAGATATTATTAAAAATAAGCATCACAATTGATTGAATTATGTAAAATAATTAATCTACAGTGATAAATTATGAGCTTTAAAACAACATCCCGCCCCCAAAATAAGGAACATAGTTTAATGCTATTTTTAAGTCTTTTAAAGTCACTGCACTGCTCTCCAGAGACTCAAAGGGATTCTACATCTTCAATCCATTATCTAAATTTCACTGATGAAATCAAAGTATATCTGAACAGTAATACTCTTGCACCCATCAATTTGAGAAGCTGAGATAACAGAGTCAAAAGAAAACTATGTAACAGCTGAAATCACCCAGCTGGGTTTCAGGTTTTATAAAGCAGGATGGGTCAGAAAGATAGTTCAAGGGATGAGCACTGAATGGAGAACACCAAGGTTTGATCCCCAGTATGCCAGGCGCAGGCTCTGAGAATAAAGCAAAGAGTAGCTCATGGCAAAGCCAGATGTGGACCAAACAGCAGCAGTAACAAAAGTCACTGTCACTGTCACTGTCTTTCCATTGTTCATCGATTTGCTCCAGCTGGCCCAGTAACATTGTGAGAATTGTTACTATGTTTGGCATATCCAATACGTCACAGGTAGCTTGCCAGGCTTTGCCATGCAGGTGAGATACTCTCGGTAGCTTGTCAGGCTCTCCGAGAGGGGGGGAGGAATCAAACTCGGGTAGGCTGTGCCAGCAAGGCAAATGCCCTACCCGCTGTGCTATCACTCCAGCCCAGCAACAAAAGTAGAAAATCTAAATTTGACAAATTTGTGATATGATGATAACAATTCACATGCACCATATTATTCCTTATGGAAGAATTCCACACTGTCTTTTAGACGGCTCAATAAAATGTTATCTTCTCTAGTTGTTGAAAAAAGACCAAAAATAAAACCATGTAAAAACCATGGATAAGATGAACGGGAAAGTAAGAAATAACATAAAGTACACTGCTAGCAGTCATTTCCACGGAATATCACTTGACAACAATTGGTAACTGGTGTTGTGACGAACTGAATATCACAGGGAACTAGAATGTTTCAACACATTCACCCCTGGCAGGTTCAGAAGACAGATAAGCATCAGGACTCACAGCAGAAAAGGAGGAAAGAATGGGGGAGGGGCAAAAAAATAAGGTTAAAACTCAAAAAATAAAAAATTAAGGGGGAAAATGGCTAGACAACAGACCACTCTCTGCCCCTGAAGCCCATCCTTTCTCCCAAAGGACAGACAAATCAGTGGGCTCTGCAGAACCCCTTCTGGAGATCTGGCAGCAGCTCAATTAGCAGCAGGCCTCACACCCCACAGTGCTGCAGCCGAATCTCTGCTCAGAGAAACCAGCGAGCACCGGCAGGCCTGACTCTCTCGCCTGCAGCCCCTGGAGGAGGGAGTAAATTCGCGGGTCAGCCATATGCAAGCAGTGATTTTTAAACAGCATATGGAATTTTCTTCCTTCAAGAAAAAACTGCTTGGGCTGAAGCGATAGCTCAGCAGGTAGGGCGTCGACCTTGCACGCGGCCGACCCGGGTTTGATTCCCAGCATCCCATATGGTCCCCTGAGCACCGCCAGGAGGAATTCTTGAGTGCTGAGCCAGGAGGAACCCCTGTGCATTGCCGGGTGTGACCACCCCTCCCCCCAAAAAAGCAAAAAAGCAAAAAAAAACTTCTTGTGGAAAGTCCTCTAGGTGAAAAGTAATCCCTGACAAAGTCTCTAAGAAGAAAATAAGTGCATGACAGGCTTTCCCCATCAAACCTTATCATTCCATTTCCCAGAGTCAAAAAAAAAAAAAAAGAGGCTATTCCAGCAAGCAACAGAGTGAATGGATTTGATGTCTTTCCACTGTTAATCTTGCAATCATGTTGGACTTATATATATTTTAAAGGGAACTGTTTTCTTCTTTGCTTGAGCGGGCCCAGTAACGTCTCCATTGGAGACTTTGTTGTTACTGTGTCTGGCATATCGAATACTCTCGGTAGCTTGCTGGGCTCTCCGAGAGGGGCGGAGGAATCGAACACGGGTCGGCCATGTTGGCCGCTTGTAAGGCGAACGCCCTACCCGTTGTGCTATCGCTCCAGCCCTATATAGCACAGCGGTAGGGCATTTGCCTTGCATGAAGCCAACATGGCTGACCCGAGTTCGATTCCTCCGCCCCTCTCAGAGAGCCCGGCAAGCTACCGAGAGTATTCGATATGCCAGACACAGTAACAACAAAGTCTCCAATGGAGACGTTACCGGGCCCGCTCGAGCAAATCGACGATCAAGGGGAGGGCCTTTACCTACCTTTACCTTTACCTGTTTTCTTCTTTAAAATTTTTTTTTAATTTAGGCACCATAATTTACAAAGCTGTTAATAACCGTTTCAGGCATACAATGTTCCAACTCCCAACCCATCACCAGTATCAGCGTCCCTCAATCATTGCCCATGTTTCCCCGACCCCTAAACCCCCCCACCCCTGTATCAAGCTCATTTTTTAAAAAATCATCTTGTAGCACTGTTTGCGGAACATCCGAAATAGAAATCAACTACGGGTTTTTCCAAGTCCAAGAAGTTGCAACGCTGAAAACAGGCAGCAAGTGGTGCTGTCTCACCTTTTCCAGCTGTTCAATGCAGGCGGTGTGGACGACGATTTTACAGACCGCGCACTTCCTCCGGAGAGCGGATTTCTGCAACATTCCGTTCAAAAGACAAGAAGACAAGAAGAAATGTTAACAGCCCGTTCACAAGAACTCCCTGAGAGTATGCGTAAGTGAAGCAAACACCGCAGCTGTTTCTTCTGCTGCACATACTTCAAATTTTACCTGAAACAGTCATCCTTAACCTCTTAAACAGATACACTTCTTTGCCTGTCAGTTTTCAACCCCCCATGTAGCTCCATTAGTCCACGCCTCAGCGCGATCTTGACTTTTCTCTTCCAAATGCAATAATTATAATAGCTGCTGTGTAATGAAGTATGAACTCAGCTCTTCTATTTTTTTCTTTTCAAATTTCATAACCTGACAATGTAGGTACAGTTTTCCTCCTTCCTTTGTCCCGTTTAAGGGGGTATGTCGCAGGGCCAACAGTCAAACTTGGGTCTGAAATCAACGATGATCTCCCTGATGCCAAAGAATCTACGTGCCAAAATGCCAGAATCTTTAGGATTCCTAGCTTGAGTACAAATCTACACTAAATTCACTTAGAGTTTTGCCCAGTCCTTCCACAGAAGTGAGAAAGTAAGTCAAATTTATACACTTAACTAATAAATGCAACAATCATGACAACAGCAGCAGGTGCTAAAATGAATATGACCCTCTGTGTGCCAGGTATTTTGGTAAGTACTTGACAAACAGCAACACCTTTCATCCTGGACACATGCAGAGTGGCCAGGGAACAAGTCCTATTCTTGTTCCCAGGGACACAGGAAGCCTGGACCCCTGCTCCTAAGTACCATCAACTGGCTCCCGGGGGCACACCAACCTCAATGCACACACCTGATGACTTTTTCTAAAGGCAACAGAAAACAAGCAGCCACGAGGAAGAGATAAATGGGTGCAGGCTAGACTCACACCCCCCACGCCCTGGAAAGTCGCAATGTTCAGTCCACTGGGGCAAGGGCGGATTAGAATGCAGAGTTGCGTGAATAACTGTGGTTTGTTTTGTTTTGTTTTGTTTTGTTTTTGCTTTTTGCGTCACACCTGGCGATGCTCAGGGGTTACTCCTGGCTCTGCACTCAGGAATTACTCCTGGCAGTGGTTGGGAAACCATATGGGATGCTGGGAATCGAACCCGGGTCAGCCACGTGCAAGGTGAATGCCCTATCCGCTAAAAAAAGACACTGGTTCCGACCAAGCCACAGTGTGATAAAGTCCATCGGTGGTTCCAAGACCTGGTTCTGAAGAGAGGAGCTAGGGTCGAGCGCTCGCTTGAGTGGCCCTGTTCTGACTGGTGCACTGCCAGGCTGAGATCTAACTGCTAATCTGACTGTGGCAGATAGGGAACAAGTCTTGCTGGCATAAACGGATGGAAAGAAAAGTCGAGCACGCCTGAGGAAAGGGCAGTGTCAGGAAAGAAGTGGGAGCTTCCTGGGTGGCGCCCCCTGGTCTATGTGGGCTGGCCCCAGTGTCCCTGACCACCAGACTGCACTGCAGTTCCATATGGCAGGATGGTTAGGGGACTTAAGCAGCCAAGCCCGCTCTGCTGGCAGATGCTTCCATAGCTCTTGTCTTTCCTTTGCCAGAGGAAAGAACGTGGTTTGGAACATTAAATAAGGCTAACAATCAATTGATTTTCACCCGAAACAAAAATTAAGGGAAACAGTAGCATCTAGCTTCATTACTGAAAAGTGTCTGGGTTCTGCAGCTTAAAGGGAAAAAAAAAGAAAGAGGTGAGGAAGTGGGGGTTCTGGGTGGGGCAGGGGGTGGTGGAGCTGGGAGGGAAGAGAAAAAAATAATACACGAGAACAAGTGGCCAGAGTAGCAATAGCAACAGCACCCAGGCAACAATGAAAACATCGTAGTTTGCAAAATGCCACGAGCAGAAGGCCCATAAACAAATTACTGTCGCTCGCTCATGCCCTCTGGATCCCCTGGTGCAAATCATTGCTTTAGCATCACCTGCAGAAGAAATGCTTGGGGTTCTGAGTCATTCTGCTGGTTAGAGTTATAGTGGCACTCAGGAACTGATCTGATTCCAGTTACCTCGTTATCCCAAGCTCCCATGAGTGGATTGCGGTGCCCACAAACCCATACCAGCAACCCGGCCAGCACCCATGGATGGGCTATGATTTGAGGAGACCTCGGAGCCTCCCTTCTCGCCATTTCTCGTGACTTGCTCGAGCTTTGTGTCTGACCAGGTTCTACAGGGGCCCAGGGACCCCCAAAAGCTCCTGAGATGTGGCTGAGGACAGTGAGAAGAACAGCGAACAGGTTCTGGAAACCATAGGCCCTTCCTTGGTTTTCCGGCTGGAGATTCCCAGTGAGAATCCTCTGTGCCATAAGGGATCTGGGCTAGAAGAGCTTGAGGGCCACCAAGTTAACACATGGCATCACCCCACTCTGTGGCACAACTGCCAAAACATCCACACCATGACGTTCTAGAATAATTCACGTCAGCATTTCAGAGATGGCCACATGGGAAGTAATGTGCTTTCCAAAGTAAAGAGAGTGCTTTCTAAGCTGATGAAAGGAATAAAAAAAAAAACATTTAAACAACACGGAATATCATAATACAACATAATTCCATGTCTGTTGAGACAGAACTTATAGCACTGTATAGCACTGTCCTCCCATTGTTCATGGATTTGCTCGAGGGGGCCCAGTAACATCTCCATTTTGAGACTTGTTGTTACTGTGTTTGGCATATTGAATACAACACGGGTAGCTTGCCAGGCTTTGCTGTGCGGGTGAGAGACTCTTGGTAGCTTGCCAGGCTCTCCAAGAGAGATGGAGGAATCGAACCTGGTTTGGTCATGCCGGCCATGTGCAAGGCAAACGCCCTACTGCTGTGCTATCACTCCAGCCCAAGAGACAGAACTTGTATCTCATAATCGCAACCTTTCTTCCAAAGACACAACTCCATGCATTTCACTACGAAGAACACTTTATTTTCAATTAAGACTCAATGTCCTTTTCAATAGCACTGTGACTGTCTTTACTGCTTAAGTAAGTAAATGGTGGCTTCTTATCCATCTATAATTCGTGAAATCAGCCAAAGGAGGTTTGTAACCGTGGGTGAAATTAGGTGACTGACATGTGGGGGAGGACCTCAGATGCTTGGCTGAACAGTAAATTCATGGATTTTTAGCTACTCGCTGAAAAAGCAGCTTCCATGTATCCAAGTCTTCACTACTGATTTCTTAGTTTCTGCTGATGTTTCAAGGGGTGAAAGTCACTTAAGTTGCTGAATAATAAACCTCTGCTCACAAACTGTCCAAAAAATATAGAGGTGTGGACTTGGTTATACGTTTTATTTTGAAAACTTAAAACTGAAAATGCAATGGTTGAATGCAGACATCTATACATTCCAAATATTTTTTTTTGCTGTAAGAAAATTCTTATCCACTCAATACCTCCATTGCAAACCACAACACCCTAAAGGAAAGAGAGAGCAAAAGGGAATGCCCTGCCATGAAGGTGGGATGGGGGTTGGAAGGGCTACTGGGATCATTGGTGGTGGAGAATGGGCACTGGTGGAGGGATGGGTACTCGATCATTGTATAACTGAAATCCAAGCATGAAAGTTTATAAGTCTACAATTGTACCTCATGGTGTTTCACTAATAAAAAAAAATTCTTATGAAGTCAATACTTTTTTTAAGCATTGAAAAGTGATTATAAAAAGTGATAATCAGGGGACAGAGACAGAGAGAGAGAGAGAGAGAGAGAGAGAGAGAGAGAGAGAGAGAGAGCGCTACTGCTAGCCTTATAAGCAGTGGACTCAATTTTGTTATAATATTATATTCTTATAGAGAAAACATAAATCTAGGCATATGTAAATTTTGCTCGAGCGGGCCCAGTAAAGTCTCCATCATGAGACCTGTTGTTCTGTGTCTGGCATATCGAATACGTCACGGGGAGCTTGCCAGGCTCTGGCGTGTGGGCGAGATACTCTCGGTAGCTTGCCGGGCTCTCCGAGAGGGTTGGAGGGAATCGAACTCGGGTCGGCCATCTTGGCCGCTTCTAAGGCAAACGCCCTACCGCTCGCTGTGCTATCGCTCTTGCTATCCACAGGGCCTCATAGTTAACGTCACGCCCTATAGTCTAAAGTCTGAGCCTAAGAGTCTTCTAGACCCAAGCTGGCTATGCTTTCCAGTCAGGCTATGCATCAAATCTAGTTCTTCCCAGAATTGGAGCAAAATTACCCTGCCTGATGACCACATCTATTGGGCTGTATTTTTAAGGATACATTCCCTCACTCTCATCACACACACACATACACCTTTGTAGAGGATCAACATCATGGAAGATCAGAAATGGAAACGCAAGAAAAACCAGACATGTTCCAGGTAGCGTTTGGTTAGGAAATGCTGAGATGCTGAACAGAGAACAGTCATCCTGCAGAGCCAGCTTTGGCTACACGTAGTTTCACTTAAAGTTGCATTTTTCCCAAATGATGGCTGATGCTGAGTGAGGGCTGGGAACCAGCACGGCCTTCTTTCCTTGGTCCTCATCTCACAACTGCCCATGGGACAGAGTCTCCTGCCGGCCAGATTCCAGATTCCCAGCCTCTCCCCATGGACAGAGATCCAAGACCAGGGTAGCTTCCTCTGCCCTGAGATGAGAAGGAAAGCTGGAGTGAGGCTGCGGAAAGGACCGAATGTGGTCAGTATGATAAGGAAGAGGTAGGGTAGTGGTGAGGCAGCTTACCAGCCTGCTCCTAGCTACCTGCTATGATTTCCAGACCCCTACTCCAGATTCAGGATGGAAGAGAACTTCATGGAGGGCCAAAAATCAGGTCAATATGCATGCGTGCGCGCGTGCGCGAACGTGTGCGCGCGCACACACACACACACAGTTCAGGCTATGAGTCACTCAGGTGCAGAGGGTGGACACACTGCGCAGGGGGCACAGCCTCTGCTTTCTCTCCAAGGCTCTGTGCCATGCAGGAGGCAGAACCTGACGTCTGTCCTTGCAGCGGGGCCAGCCTCGGGAAGCAGCGCATGTGGGGGGGCCCCCCTGCCACCGCCTAATCCAAGGTAAATGAAAACAAGAGTCCTCTGATTCATTTAAAACTTAATTAGAAGAAATGACAAGCCGACTTGGCAACTTCTGCCTCCCTGGGGAGCCGGGGATACAATCTACAAATTGGTATTAGGAAAAAATGAAGAATGACATTATCTGCTGGCTCCACCAACACGCCTTCCAGGCTGAGACGTGGCCTCCAGGACCCCAAAGCTGCCGGACTAGCCAGGAGGGTCTGGGTCCCCACCTAGTCTGTCCATGAGACAATGGGGAGTTGACGATACCAGGCCAAGGAGTAAAGATGCTGCATGTGCAGGATAGAGGGGAGTCTCGGAGTTCTCCTCAGGGGTCTGTGAAGGGAGACACCAATCCTTGCAGAAGGCTCCCTGCCTCTGCATTGGGCTGGGTGTGTCCATGTCCCACGTGCCCTCCCGACACACCAGGCAGCTGAATCCCTCCAAGATGGTGCCCGACAGGGACATCCCAGGTAGTCACTCATACCCTAAGTACCTTAGAGTGTCTGGACACCCCTGGTACTCACTGATACCCCTAAGAACCTTAAAGTGTCTGAAAAAAGAGAATGGGGACAAGATGTTGTCAGGGGGTAGGTGGGAAGGGGATTCACATAAACAATGTGCAAAAGTGCCTCCAGGAAGCTCCAACACTAACTCATTCACCTGCACTCGCCCGTACTGGACGGTCCGGGATGTCCCCCAGAAGTAAATCCCGCACTTTCCACATGATTAAAACAATCTGTTCCCAAACCACTGCCAGTTCCCAAGCCTATTTATGGCTGCATCGTCAGTCAACATCGTTAACTGCTGTCACACATCCTGGCCAGCGCCGAGGGCCAGGCAGGGAATAAAGAGGGAGACGTTTCTATCCTTGCTGGAGCACCTGGCAAGTCTACGGAGCCTAGAGGACAGAAGAAGGATGTGAAGGAAAAGCTTGGGAACGGGAGCTGAGCCCAGGGTGAATGAACATTCTGACACAGGAGCCAGGATTCAGAGGACTCAGCAGACAGGTGGGGGACACAAAGGGCAAATTTCAGAACTGGACCTTACACTGTGTATGTGTTTAGAAAAAATGTTGAGGACCCTCCGTCAGGAAAAAGAACCAAGTCTCATCATGAGGAGCCACTGAGGCCATCTACAAGGAAATGGGCCTGACTTGGGGAGTCCAAATGTCCACGTGCATGAGCTAGTGGGCGTCCAGTTCAAAGCTCAAGTGTAACTGCATCTCTGTGCACAGCGGTTAGGGGACACGGTGGGGCAGGGGGACGGTCTTAAGAAGCCCAGTGAGTTCTGTCATAAAATGCTGCAAGAGGGGCTGGAGCAATAGCACAGTGGGTAGGGCATTTGCCTTGCACGCAGCCGACCCAGGTTCGATTCCCAGCATCCTATATGGTCACCCGAGCACCACCAGGAGTGATTCCTGAGTACAGAGCCAGAAGTAAAAAAAAAAAAAAATAGCTGCAAGAGAAATGTCCAGGCACAACTATTTCCAAGAGCCCCTGTGTAAAACCACACTTTTCTGAGAAACGAGAGAGGACCACGTCTCCCTGTCACTCCCATCAAGCTCTGAGCACACTGCCTGGCATCAGAGCAGTAAAAACCATCCTCGGTGGAGAAGGAGGGGAGAGAAGAAAAGAGAATGGACTCCAGGAGGAGGCCCTGCTCCCCTGTTAAGCCTCCCACCATGCCCCAGCATGGAGAACAGCCAGGAGGAGGACAGGACCCCCCCGCCCCCCCGCCGAAGAAGGGGGTGCTTTCACAATGGGCAGACACAAAGCAAGAGGTGGAGAAGACCGCTGAAATGCACAAGGGCTCGACCCCTTTGCACATTAAGGAGAGAAACAAGGTAGAGTTTCCTGGTGATAACATCTGAGCACCTGCTTTGAGAGCAAAGTGAGAGCTCTTCTGGAGAGACGCGGGTAGGAAAACTCTTCAATGGATGGCTGAGATCTTACTTCAATGAGTGGACTGAAGAACAGGAAGTCTCCGAAAGAACAGTAAGAATAGGGGGTATGGTGCTGCCAGCAGGTCAATCTGTTCCTGTGAGGCAAGTGCATCAGCAGCCTCATGGCACCTTCAGACTTCTAGATACACCAAAATTGCTGCTGTGCCTTTGGCCAGACCCCAAAACCTTGGGGCAAAATTTACCAAGAAAGTAAATGGCAAAAAGTTAGGTGTGGGAGACACACCCACAAATCACCTCCAGCTCAGCTATGTAATTGGAGGCATGGCCTCTCTGGTTCCTGATCGAACTGCTTAAGAGCCATGATCCCAGAGACTCAGAAACAAATCTCGAAACCCAACAGCTTTTGGCAGAAATGCGTCTGGTCCCTACAGTAGGCTGCCGGTGCGGGACCACCCCAGTTGAGAATAGGTTTTGTGCCTTGGCCTGTTACCCCTGGCGACCCGGTGGCAGTCATCCTCCAGAGGCCATTGGACAGTCATGTTTGGGCCCTCAGTGATGAGACACATGGGGCCTCACAGGATGGGGGTGGAGCCGGCGCTTTCCTCCCCATGCCAACGAGACCCTGAGTCGCCACCCACGAATGGCCTCTCTGGCTCCTGATCAAGATGCTTAACAGCCATGATCCCAGGGACTCAGAAACAAATCTCAAACCCAACGGCTTTTGGCAGAAACGCATCTGGACTGCGCAGTAGATTATTGTCACTGGGCCACCCCAGGGGGGAAAGGGTGCTGTCCCTCTGCCTGCACCCCTTGGAGGCCTGGTGGCCACCATCTTCCAGAGGCCATTGGACAGTGAGGCTTGGGCCCGCAATGATGAGACACGACACGTGGGGCCTCACAGGATGGGGGTGGAGCCAGCCCTTTCCTCCCCGTCCCAACAAGACAGAGTCGTCACCCATGAACGGCCTCTTTGGTTCCTGATCAAGCTGCTTAATGGCCATGATCCCAGAGACTGAGAAACAAATCTTGAAACCCATCGGCTTTTGGCAGAAATGCGTGTGGGCCACTCAGTAGGTTACTGTTGCGGGGCCACCCCAGGGGAAAAAGGGTGTTGTCCCTCCGCCTGCTCTCCCTAGGTGGCTCAGTGGCCAACATTTTCCAGAGGCCATTGGACAGTGAGGTTTGGGCCTGCAGTGATGAGACACGTGGGGCCTCATGGGGTGGGGGTAGAGCCGGCCCTTTCCTTCCCGTCCCAACAAGACCCTAAGTTGCCGCCCATAATCAGTCTCTCTGGCTCCTGATAAAGCTACTTAACAGCCATGATCCCAGAGTCTCAGAAACAAATCTCGAAACCCAAGAGCTTTGGGCAGAAATGCATGTGGGCTACTCAGGAGGTTACCGGCTCTGGGCCACCCCGGGTGGGAATAGGTTTTGTGCCTTGGCCTGCTCCCTCTTGGCGGCTCGGTGGTCACCATCCACCAGAGACCACTGGACAGTCAGGTTTGGGCCCGCAGTGACGAGACACACAGAGCCTCATGGGATGGGGGTGGAGCCGGTCCCCACCCCAACAAGACCCCGAGTCACTGCCCACGAACAGCCTCTCTGGCTCCTGATCAAGCTGCTTAATGACCATGATCCCAGAAACTCAGCAACAGATCTCGGAACCTAGCAGGTTTTGGCAAGAAATCTCTTCGGATTTCATTGTTAAAATTTCGGAATTTCAAAATTGCGCACCCACTACTGCAACTGTGCAACATCATATATTATTCATGACCAGCAATAGAAAACAAATTGTCTACTGTTGCCTTTTCGGCAGATCTCAGTGTCGGGGTAAAATCCCAAATAATAATGGTGGGTGTGGTGTTGAAATGTTGAATGTGATCAAAGTATAGAGAGAGTGATTTGGAAATTATCTGCCCCATAGGTAGGGGGAGGATGTGGGATGGGAGTATACTGGGGTTTTTCGTGGTGGAGAATGGGCACTGGTGAAGGTACGGGTGTTTCATTGTATGACTGAGACTTAAACCCAAAAGCTATGTAACTGCCCTCACGGTGATTCAATAAATAAAATTATAAAAAAATGGGGAAAAAAGGTAAGGCGGAATTCATGCAAAATTCAATCAGGCTAATCAGTGGCTGAATAAATAGCAGTACTCCTACATAAAAAAAAATAGTCAGAATACAGTTTCTGTTTGATCCAGCGGTTCCTCTTTGGTATCTCTCCCCCAAACACAAAACTACTCATTTGTAAAGGTACGTGCACACCTCTGGGGCATTTTACTGGTGGTGAACTCATTTTGTCTATCAAAACCATACATTTTAACACTACTGTAACCATCTTATCTAAAACACAATAAAAAAAATTTTTTTAAATCATAAACTTGTGTGTTGTTGCTACTTATGGGGTGTCTCTCTTATCTCTAGGTTAATTAAATTCTGCTGTATTTATTCGGTAACAGATGATGGTGGTGAGAAGAAATAAACTGAGGCATCAAGGTAGCCAGTCTTCCTAACAGGAAGCCTGATGTGTGTTGTAGATTAGGTGAGAAAGATAGACTCAAACTCAGGGCATAAAGGAACCTCAGGGTGGAATAACAAATACCCAAAGGCAATGGAAATAAAGAACAAAGAATAGGGGTACTGGCATTCAGTAGGAAACAAGCCCTTTGAGGGACAGGGAGGGGGCAATAATTTGACACAGATCAACTAGGAGTGGGGAGGGCGGGGGAGAAGGAGGAACTGAAAGATGGTTAAATGTTGTATATAAAACAGCATCAACAACAGTACAGTAAACCAGAGTGTAGAGTGTGTGTGTGTGTGATGTGATGTGCACATGTGTGTGTGCACGTGTGTGTGTGTGTGTGTGTGCTAAGTTCTTCAGTCTAGGCTGAGTTCAGCCTACTACGCCACAGGGTTCTACTGAATTAATAGGTGATGTTGCCCAATAGAACTGAGACCAATGTGGCCAAAAGTACTAATTACCCGGTGGCAGCATGCAGCATTATCTAAAGGCAGAAGGAAGAAGATGAGGAAATGAGAGAAGTCATTTATTATCTCAATCAACCAATAAATATCGAACTGGCACTATTCTTGTTAGTCCCAGCAGGCAGCGAAACAACTCAAAAGTGTCTTCTGAGGGGCAGGGAGATAGTACAGCAGGGAGGGCATTTGCCTTGCATGTAGCTGACCCAGATTCAATCTCCAGCACCTTATATGGTTCTCCGAACCCACCAGGAGTGACTCCTGAGTGCAGAGCCAGGAGTATGCCCTGAGCACCAATGGGTATGCCCCCCCCCCCCAAAAAAAGGGAAAAGAATGTCTTTTGAGCTCACGGAGTTGGCATTCTCCTGGGAGAGGGGTGAATATAATCTAGGGTTATGTCGATGGAAATTTTAAGAGGGGAAAGTAGTGGCTGGGACCCTCGGGAGTAAGGGAAGAAGAAGCGGAAGACAGGTTGGCCAGGAAAGGTCTCACTGACATGAGACACTATGAACAACCACAGAGGGCGGGCAAGGAGTGGGCCCTGAAGTCATCTGGTTTGGGGAAAATGTTCTGGGCCAGGACAACAGACCATCATAGAGGCCTGAGGACTCAAAAGTTTTAGGGAGTGTCAGAGGCGAGAGGACTTTGGCGCTGAGTACTCCACAGAGAAGACCAGACAATGGACACCAGCCAGACTCCTCAGGCCATGTGAGGGTCATGGTAAAGCCACTGACTATTCTTCTGTTTTTTTTTTTCTTTCCTGTGTGTTTGTGTTTTTGCTTGGGGGCCATGTTTGACGGTGTTCAGGACTTACTCCTGGATCTAGTGCTCAAGAATCACTCCTGGTGAGCTTGGGGTGCCAGAGACCAAACCCAGTTTGGCCGTGTGCAAGGGAAGCACCCTGGCCGCTACCATCTCTCGGGCCAGGGCTTCATCCCTTGAAGGGGTCATGAAACCCTCTGTGATACGTCGCCCAGGAAACAATCAGGGCCTGTAAGGCGGGGAGAGCACGGAGGGAACACAAAGAAGGCAGAGGTGCTGCTGAGTCCAGCAGATAGAGCCGCACCCCGTCACTCCTTCCAGTTGCGCTGGCCCCCAACAGGCATGTACACATCCCTGAGTGAGGAGGGGGGTGGTGTCCTTCAGGGGAGTGCCATGAGGCACCCAGCTTCCTTCTACCATGCAGTGCCCCAGGCAGCCCACAGACAATGGCAAACACGCTTTCTCAAGCTGCTTTGATGCTGGGACTGCCGTGATCACTGCTGTGAAACACCCCAACCAGCACCTTCTCTTTTGTCCCGTAGACCACAGGACCTGAAACCGATTTATACATGAAACGTTTCTGTTTCTAGCGCGATACTTCAAACCACACACCCTACTCATTCTCCAAGATTACGGCACCACATTCGAAAAGGGTTCACAGTAGGAGGCAAGCAAGCTTAGAAGGAAATATGCATTTGATTTTACAGATGTATACATATATATGCATCTACATCGGAATTAAGCAGACAAATCACTCCACCAACTAATATATATGGTCTGAAGTGATAGCACAGCAGGTAAGGCATTTGCCTTACATGCTGCCAACCCGTATTTGATTCCTCCATCCCCCTCCGAGAGCCTGGCAAGCTACCGAGAGTATCCCGCCCACACAGCAGAGCCTGGCAAACTCCCGTGGCATACTCAATATGCCAAAAAACAGTAACAAGAAGTCTCATAATGGAGACGTTACTGGTGCCTGCTCAAGCAAATCGATGAACAACAGGAGGACAGTGGACAGTGCAGTGCTTTGCATATATATATATATATATATATATATATATATATATATATCACAAGGCTCAACCTTTAAGAACATGTAAGTGATCTCTTATAGAAGGGCTTCATGGCCCGGGGTGAAATACAACAATCTCCACACTCTTTCTTTCTAAGAATATTTTTTGGTAGCATTTTCAGTGTTTTTTCACAACAAACAATACAAAATATATTATTTCAGTTCTGCTTTGGAGCAGGAATTGGGGTTTGGTATGGGAATATCTGAAATATGGTGGTGGTAGATATAATGGCGCTGGGATTGGTGGTTGAATATTAAATGTATTGAAATATTGTGAACTACTTTATAAAATTTTTAAAAATTAAAAAAATATTGCCTTCCCCTTCCACCCAGGACCTCATACCTGCCTGGAAGCCTACAGGAAATGCCAGACCCCGTCTGTGCTCAATCACATCAGGTTCTATTGGTTCCAAAGTCCCCCTGAGAACCCCAGGGAGAAAAGTGCCTTCTCATCCCTATTGGGACACATGGATCAGATTCCTTATTTTCCCAACAGCCAGTGTGTTTTATAGTTTTTCATTTGAGGAGAATGAGAGCAAAGCCAACAGAAGAAAAAGGACCTTGGGAGCTGCATTTTGAGAACAAGAAACAGCAAAAACTTCCCTGAGAGCAGCCAGGCAGATGTCCCCTGATAAATAGACCAGCTGGGACAAAACCAATGGTTACAAATCCAGCAAATCCAAGGAGGGAGTTAGAAGAAGAAGGGGGAGAGGGGGGAGGGGGAGGGGGAGGAGGGAAGGGGAGGGGTAGGGGAGGAGGAGGGGAGGGGGAGGAGGAGAGGAAGGAGGAGGAGGAGTGGAAGAAGAGGGAGGAGGGGAGAGGAGGGGGAGGAGGGGGGAGGAGGAGAGGGAGGAGAGGGAGGAAGGGGAGGGGAAGAGGGAAGGGGAGGAGGGGGAGGAGGGGGAGGAGGAGGAGGGGGGAGGGAGGGAGGAGGGGGGAGGAGGAGGAGGAAAAGGAGGAGGAGAAGAAGGAGAAGAAGAAGGAGAAAAAGAAGGAGAAGACTATTCGATTAGAAATAGAAAAGTGTGTCTCTGGCCATACCACTCAGAACTCACCCCATCTCATCTGATCTCAGAAGAATTAGAACATGTGGCAGATAGAAAAGCAGAGACTTGGCTAAAGGGATGGAGGGTGTATGCATACATCTCAACAGTCTGTTCTTCTTACAGAACCTGAAGCAAATCTTTCTTGGGTGAGGAGGGATATGAGTGTGATGCATTTCTGTTGAGAATAATGTGATTGGTACCAGGCCTCTCTGCTGCCTTCCACAGAAAGCTGCATGTCAATCTCTGAGCGCGGAGGGTTCTCTGAGCCTCCCTGCAAAGATTTCACTTCAGGCAGGAATCCGAATGTTCTAGACTCCAAGTCCAAGATCCGGACACTTGACAGACTGGGCTGGAGACAGGCTGCTACATGAGTCTGTGTGTCTTTCTTTCAACAGGCATGGCACAAACTACTGGGTTTTATCCATGAACTCAGAAAGAGCATCTGGAACATTCCCTGATCCCCTCCAGGCTGGGGTCCAGGAGAGTGCAAGATTGAAAAGTTCCCAAGCTAAATAGAGTTTCTGCACTAGGGGTGGAGACGGACAGGCACACAGTGAGAGGCGTGACAGTAAGGGACAGAGAAGGACACATGCCATACAAATTCAAGAGAACGGTGAGGGGGCAGAGAGGCAAGGAACTGTCAGCTGGTCAAGTGTCACCTCGGATATCCGGCCTCTCTTATTCAGTGAGAAGAGCTAGCTGGCAAGTTGAAGGCCCTGCAGTTAGAACTCTGAGGATGCCTTTGTGAACTGTTCCTGACCATCTATTGGCACCATTTCATTCGAGGAAATAAGATGACTGTGGCTAATTGTTGTTATGTTCTTGTGGCCACTCTGCTAACCACTATAAATGTATTATTTTATTTAAGTTCCTACATAAACAGCCCTAAAAAGCAGAAATTCTGCAGATTCAAAGCCCTCAAATGGAACTTGAAAAACCATAATCAATGTCATAGCCCCGGGAGGTCTGAGTGCCGGGTGCAAGGTCAGATCATGTGACCATGGTGCCCACATGCCTTGTGAGGATCGCTGGGCAGTCTGCACCGACCTGAGTTGTTTAGGCATTACCTTCCATAATCTGTGTTTGGCCGATGTGTGGGGTGGGAATAACCACAGTCAAATGCCAACTTAGGGCTGGCCCTTGCTCTAGGCAACTGCTAAAGCGGACATTGTTTCAAGCAGGACTGAGCTTTGAAATAACCAGAACCTTGGCTGAACTCTGTTGTTCAGGGTCCCTGGCACTGAGGAAGCCTGAGCCATGGAAATGCATGTCCATGCACCTGGGCATTTGTCCTGGTGGTAGGCAAACTCTATGCAAATTACCTGTATAAAGGTAATAAGCCTGCAGCAATACTGAATAATCACAGGAAATACTGAATAATCCCTGCAAAAACATATTCTCATGACAAATGCAGGGTGCATGCGCGCACACACACACACAATACATTTTGGTTTAGGGAAATTTAAGATAAATCCAAAATTGCTGCAAAAGGTAAAGGAACCTCATGAAGCTCTGTCTGATGTGACTCTGAATTCTGTTCTTTGCCCAAAGGTGGAGGTAAACTGACTCCAGTGACCACCCCCCACCCCCAGCCCCTCAAAGAATGTTGTGGCTGAGTAACCTGGCTAAGTCTCAGAGAAACTTCAACAATAGGTGATCTGAGGAACAGCAATGGGCACCACAATTCTTTCCTCCTTGCCCAGGACAAAGCAGGAGACCCAGCAGGTCTTAACACCTTCTTACAGATGCAAGATGCAGATGTCAGGACCATGGGTGCTCTCGAAGCCGAAACGCTCACAATTCTCTTTTGACAACCAAGACCCCAGTCTGGTTTGATATGAAGTCAATGCTCCCCAGAACACAATTTGATTATCTGGAGGGTCCTCCAACACCGGAAGCAATGCTTGAGGATCTTAGGGGCCACTCCCAGAGATATTCAGCCAATAGGGCTAGACAATTTAATGCCTGTGCCTGGAAATGTTTTTCTTGAGCCCAGCAGTTCTGGGGGGAACTGGGGGTACGAGACCACACCCAGAAATGATTGGGAGTTTCTAGGGCTATAGTACTCAGGAGACTGTGCAGTGCTGGGACTCGAACTTGGGGCCGAGCACATTCAAGGCATGTGTTTCACAATTTCCTTTACTTTGAAAGCAGAGTGTGAGAATAAATAGAGCATGTTTGACGCAGAGTGTCACGTAGGAGCGGATGACAGAGCTGGAAAGCTCTCAGCTCCGGATCCCACCAACAGCCTTGCATCCTACCAAGGGAGCAAGAGCAGGATCTTAATCTCCTCAAACATGTGGACGGCAACCCACATCCACTAATTCCAGACAGTGGTGGCTATGGCGGCTACAGAGAGCTCATGACCCAAGTGCCTGCATGGTTCAGGGAGATGGCAGACCATCTGGCCAGACATACACTGGGCGCCACATTTTGGAATCCCCTTTCCCAGCCCCCCACTCACATTGGTGAACTTGGGCAGCCAGAGGCAGGGATTCCTGTGCAAATGCTTTTTTGAGTATGCTTTCTGTGGATGGGGACGGCCGCCCTGAGTCAGCTCGATTCATTAGCTTTGCTGTATCCTGATGATGGATGAGGAGGCCTCTGGCAGAGAAGGGCCCTGGCAGCTCCCAGGGGAGGGCGTCTTCCAGGCTGGCACCCAAACAGCTCAGAAAGCTGGCGTGGCCTCCCTGCTCGACTGCCACACTGGCACTCAGTTCTTTGCAACAGCGGCTGCCCAGCAGCCAAACGGCCAGCTGGGGGTGCGGATGGCCAATCTGTCAAGCTGGACTGCAGGCGTGCGTGTGGGGGCCGCCAAGGGAGTTACAGCAAGCAGGCGGGCTGCAGGCAGTCTGAGGCTGGACTCCGGTGGTGGTGCTCTGTGGGGCGGTCCTGCTGGACCCTCAGCACGGATGACAGAAGGGCCCCTGCCACGCTTGAGCGGTACATGGGGAGGCGCAAAGCTTCTCGCCCACAGCTCACAGATGCCCGTGCGCTGGCATCTGCTCACTACCGTGGCGGTGAAACAGACATAGGTTCATGATCCGTGTTTCCTTCCAGGACCTGGAGGTTCAAGCTGGCTGGGAGTCTCGGTCCTTGCACCTTTCCTGTAAGCATCCAAGTGAGTAGATGCCGTGATACCCAATTACTTGGAGCACATTACTGACCCTGGGAGGTGGTAAGGTACCCTGGTGGAGCCCCCCACTCAGTCGGCCCCACCCAGGTTCTAGTGGATCCACACAGCAGCAAAAGAAGTAAAAGTTGAGAATCTCAAACACTGGACAGAAAAAAAAAAAACAGCATAAGGCCTTTTGAAACCCAAATCCAAACAAAACTAATTAGCCCATTTGACTTTGTGACATTGAAACAGAAGCAGCACTAGGAGAGAAGGAGGGAAGACGGTGACATTCGTCACATAATTAAACCCTCCTGGAGCGATATACAGCGGTAGGGCATTTGCCTTGCGCACAGCTGGCCCGGCCGAGCCGGGTTCGATTCCTCCGCCCCTTTCGGAGAGCCCGGCAAGCTACTGAGAGTATCTCGCCTGCACAGCAGAGCCTGGCAAGCTCCCCGTGATGCATCCAATATGCCAAACACAGTAACAAGAAGTCTCACAATGGAGTCGTTACCGGGCCCGCTCGAACAAAAGCGATGACCAACAGGAGGACTGTGCTACAGTGCTACTAACTTCAAGAGGCAAATAAAATTATCTTTCTTATTTGCCTTTCCCAAGGAACCCAAGATTCGGAGAAGCTGAATTATTGGTGGGGGAGGGAAGCAGGGGTCTCTGAAGGTTGCTTGGGGTCCTGAGGCTCACAATTCTGAGCCAAGCAGGCTGAATAGACAATGCTGGTGGCCAAGGTCATGGGGCTGTTTGGGCCCTGTGGTGCTGGGGACAACCAGGGCCACCCCACATGGGGCTCAGGGGGTGACTGAACCAGACCCCAAGTATGGGGGAACCTGCCCTCACCTCCACTCTGCCTCCCACCCCAGGGCTAGACCCAAGAGTTCCCAGATCTGAGTGACTCTCACCCTCCATCCCATCGCACACCGCCTGGTCTCCTGAGGGCCAGTGCTCTCAGAAGTACCTTGGAAGAAGGCCAAGTGGTACAGGTGGGGGCGGCCATTTTCACTTACCCTTGCCCACAAGGAAGAAGTGCAAGCAAAACACGGGAACAAAACAATAACAAAAACAAACAGCACCTCTTTGTCTTCCCAGGAGAAGGAGGTGACATCAGCAGAGCTAAAAATAGCGCCTCTGAATCTGGAAACAACACCCTGAAGTCTGACAGCTCCTTTCTTCTTTCCCCGACCCTCAGGCTCCCTCGTTCACCTAACCGCCTCCCTGCCAACCTGCCTGCCCGGCCCGGCCACCACGTGCCTCTCACTGGAACGGAGCCACCAACATGGGCCTGATGCAAGCGACATCTTACTGTCACTGTCACTGCCTTCCCATTGTTCATCAATTTGCTCGAGCGGGCCCATTAAGACTTGTTGTTACTGTGTTTGGCATATCAAATACGTCATGGGGAGCTTGCCAGGCTTTGCCGAGTGGGCAAGATACTCTCGGTAGCTTGCTGGGCTCTCCAAGAGGGGCAGAAAAATCAAACTCGGGTTGACCAGGTTGGCCACAAGCAAAGCAAACGCCCTACTTGCTGTGCTATAGGACGTTTGCCTTGCATGAGGCCGACCCAGCTGACCTGACATCTCACTACCAGTGAAAATCAGAGAATTCACCCTCAGAATGTACCTCCCTCCGCAAAAAAATAAAAATAAAAAAAACAAGTGACACTAAATCATATCCTCTTAAAGTCCTCGAGATTGAAATCTAAAATCCAGGGGTCTTTCCTCCATGGATCCCAAGGCGACCTCTGACCTCTCTCTGAGTTACTTATGAGGGTCTACAGTTTCCGCGTGCTTAGTTCAGTGTGCAGGGCCCCATCTCTGCCTCTGCCGTGACTGTCCTTCCCTTCCCTTTGTGTCTCTCTCCTGTGTCTGTTCCTGCCCTCAGAAGAACACCTGTCTGATTGGGGGGATAGGTTAACCCAGAGGTAACCCCATCTAATGGAACCTCATCTGCAGTGAGCCAATTTCCAACAGGGCCTCATTCTGCAGGGCAGCCTTAGGGCTTCGGGACATCTTTGGAGAAACCCAAGTCAACCCACAATAGGTGTGGACCTGGTCACTTCATTTATTCCTGACTCTCTTCATGAAGTGGCTCAGTGGTTCTTTACCCACCAGGTGTGATGCAGAATCACCTGCAGAGAGGTTTGATTTTTTTTTAAGTGGGAGGAACTGCGGGAGGACTGCATTTATGCCAGGGGGTCACTCAGCAAAAGGTCTTGAGGTGACAGAACTGAGCAGGAACAAATCGCTTAAAAAGACAGCATTTCAAAGGGGTTGGAGTAAACTAGGCAGCTGATGTACAAAATAAAGAAATAAATGAACTGGAACCATACTTCACACCATTCACAGAAGTAAACCCAAAGATTGCATTAACGATCTTGAGATTACAAGATTGGATCAGAATCCATAAGATACACTGAAGAGAATATTGGCAGAACTCTCTGAGAAATTGGCTGCAGAAGGATCTTCAACAAGCTGACTACAGTGGCAAGGACAATAAAAACAAAAATAAACAAATAGGGCTGCATCAAATTAAAAAGCTCCCACACAGCAAAAGAAACTGAAACTCTAATTAAAAAAAGGCATCCTACTGCTGAATGGGAGAAAATATTTGCCACAATACATCAGATAAAGGCTTGACATCCAAGATCTATAAAGCACTTACAGAACTCAACAACAACAAAAAAAGTCCAACAATCCCATCCACAAATGGGGTGAGGAGATGAAAAGACACTTATCCAAAAAAGATATATGGATGGCGAACAGGCATATGAAAAAGTGTTCACTGTCACTCATGATTGGGGAAATGCAAATAAAAAAATAGTGAGATGGCATCTCATACTTGTGAGAACATCACATATCAAAGAGTCTAGAGGCAGCCAGGGTTGGTGAGGTTGTTGTGAGAAAGGAATCCTCATCCACTATAGGTGGGAATGTTGTCTGGTTAAGCCTTTATAGAAATTAACAAGGAGATGAATCCCCAAAATAGAAATAGAACTACCATACCATACAACCAGTGATGCTCTTTACCCAAAACACTCATTCAAAAGGCTCTCTGCATATCTATGTATACAGACTCAAAACATTCACTCAAAAGGATCTATGCACGCGCGCACACACACACACACACACACACAAACACACACACATAGTTGCACTTAGTACAATAGCCAATATTTGGAAACAACCCACATACTCACTTATGGCTGAGTGGGTCAAGAAGTTGTGATGTGTGTACACAAGAGAATACTATGAAGCTCTAATAACTAAATCCTCTGAGAGGTGGGTGGGTTGAGTTTACCTCCCCACCCCAAGCAGAATCCTGGCAGCCAAAAACCTCCTGAACCCAGCTGCAGCCATACTCAAGGCCACTCTCCACACGCTTAGATGAGCCTCACCCATGAAGGAACCGGCAGAGGAACCCAGGTATGCGGGAACCATGGCTGAGATCTCCAAGCCTCCTTGGATCAGGACTGGGCCTCCTCCACCCAGCTCCCCAGTTTTCCAGTAGCTTGGCAGTCACACCCACGAACTGATCCTGGCGTCATATAATCTCAACAGAGGCTAAAATCCAGAGACCACAAAATAAAGCTTCCAGAAAAGAGAGATGCAGCATTTCCTGGAGCACGCGACTGTGACCTCTTATACTCTAGCCCACTGATGTACCTAAAGTAGCACACATTTGTTTGGTTCTAACATACTAGCTTGTATTCTCTTGTATATGGGCTTAAACAGGTCTAGAATGAAAGACAAAAATCTTCACACACTTCCCTCTTATTGTGGTGGGAAGATGCTCGCTGGTGGGGTGGGTGTTTGAATATTATCTGTAATGAACTATTGTGAACTACTTTATGGAAAAAATGCATACAAATTGCAAAAAAAAAAATAAGAACTAAATCATGCAGTGCACAGAAACCTGGAGGGAACTAAATGATGTTCCACTGAGAAAAGTCAGTCAGAAAGAAAGGGTTGAACATAGAACGATCTCGCTCCCCTCTGGGACTTGGAGATACAAAGCAAAGTCGCAATAAAGATCCAAGGACAACGTAACAGTAGAACTGATCCACACAATTGAGGTTTGTTGCTTTTAAGACGGGGGTGGATTAAAGGGAGGAGAGGAGTTAGGGAGATGGAGATGATACGCTGGTGATGGATACAGTGGTTGCTTATGTGTATGATAAATCGTTATTAACAGTCTTGAAAGTCACAGACTCTCAATCAATTAAAAAAGCACTTTTTAAGGTAGGGTTCCAGGGTTTGGGCTCAGAATGGTAGATCACAAGTTTACATGTTTGCTCTCCATCACCACATGGACCCCTCCCTTACCACTGATGCAGGCCTTGTGGTTCCAATACTACCAGGCCATTCACTGAGCCAGCAGGCCCTACACTGGTGAGCCAGGCACTACTGGGCATGGCCCCGTACCTCCCAAGCTTCGCTGGGTACAACTCCTATCTCTGAGCACCCTCCCACCACCAAAAAAAAAAAATGAAGTGACATTCAAAAATGTTTTTAATTAAATGAAAAGGTTAGATCCCACCAGTGACTATACTGCTCAGCCAAAAATAAGCATCACTGGGGTCCATCTTAAGGTCAGCTTTGCACTGTGGGGAAAGAAGGCAGAAGGAAGGAGAGGATCCAAGGGTCATGTGTTCTGGAACCAGAACAGCGGTGTGTTGGCAAAGCCAGACTGGTGGCAGCAAGTTCCTTTCCTCCTGCGGCCCAGCGACCTCTTCCCCTGCAGGTGTCCAGGCAGCCATGAGACGTGTACTCTGTAAGTGGGATGACAGGCTGGGGAGAAGCCATGCTCAGCGGGTTGTGAGGGACAGTCTGGGCCCACGACGTCCCCCAGTATGAGCCCCACAGGCAGCAGAAGGTCCTGGGCTTGTGGCAAATTCTGGTTTTTAATTGACTATGGGGAATGTCCCTCAAAGTGATGGCTTCCCCGGCGTGGGTCTATTTGCCCTTCATGCTGTGCCATTAGACACATTAAGCGGCCTTAAACAGCATTAAACAGCATTTACCAACGGTCACTTTCACCCTCAAAATGATCTGAAGGCCGTCCACACTAGGGCCACCGACGGAAGGACACGGATCTAGGGACACGCGCTCCGGGTTCAGACAGCAGCTCACGTGCATGGCCCCACCCGCCTGGTTTCCCTTCGCACCAAACTCGCAGCCCTGCACAGCTCAGGCTGGTCTCACAGCTGCCTCCACCCCTGCCCAGGCTTATTCTGGATTCCCAGCTTCTTCCTGAGCTCGCTCACTTGCACTCTCTCTCTCTGTGTCCCTGTCTCTCTCTTTCTCTCTCCCTCTCTCTAACTCTTTTCCTTCTTTCCCCCTTTCCTCTTCTCTCTCTCTCTCTCTCTCTCTCTCTCTCTCTCTCTCTCTCTCTCTCTGTCTCTAGAGTTCTCCCCACAGTGACATTTCCCTTTGGCTTCTCTGTCTCTGTCTCTCTCTCTCTCTCTCTCTCTCTCTCTCTCTCTCTCTCTCTCTCTCTCTCTCTCTATCACTTCTCCTTCCCCAGGTCCACTTATGGAAATCTCACCCGTCTCTCACAAGGAAACTCTGCCCCATTTCCATGAAGACATCCCTGTCTCCCTCCGCCCACACTGACTGCCCCTTTTCTTATGTTCTTTCCCTGCCATGCCTTTGCTCTGCTAGGCGAGGGTGAGGAGAGAGAGGCCTGTCTTTGCTGGTGGAGCCACTCCTTTGCTTCGGAGCCAAATCCATTAGGGCAGCTGTCTGCAGGGAAAGGGTCAAGAAGAGTCTAAACCAACTGCAGGTCAGCACCCTCTGGGAACAGTCTCCAGAGTCCCCTGCACCTGTGCTGTTTCACCCCACCCCTTTCCCCTTCCCTGGACAGAGCTGATGGTGAAAGTGCTTTCTTAGCTCCCAGGGAACATGCGGGACAGGAGGATGGTGGGGAGCACGGGGAATTTCCATGACTATGACTTCCGAGGTCTCCTTCAAATGTCTTTGCTTCTTCTTTTTCCTGGTCTCGCAGTAATAGTGACCAAGTTACAATCAGTTAGTACAGAGCAGTGCTATTTAACCATATTAGGCTTAAGGGGGATGTCTACATCTGTTTGCATTTTTGCCAAGAGAAAGCAAAGGACAGGCCCCCCAGGAACAGCAGAAAAGGTTCCCGGGGCGGGGCTGGAAAGGAGGGACACCGCCCTCACAGGCCACAGCCCTGGAGAGTCAGGTGCAGAGGAAGGAGCTCATATGCAGATATGCAAATCAGCTAGGTTTTCTTTTTCTTTTTTTCCCCTTTTCTGTTATCTGATATCCCCAGACCAGTGTTTATGCAATTAATTCAGATCCTAACGTTAATTCATTATTTATAGCCTGTTAGTCCAAACAGCTGAGCTTCTCTTGGTTTTGGTTAATTTAATCAAATGCCATGCAATTATACTTTAATTAAAAAATGCATATGCATAAGGCTGAAATCCTTATATTTAAATCAATTGAATGTACAACAAGATTCAAAGAAATGCAAACTATTAAAGGTCAATCTGAGTTAGGAGCACAGTTTTCAAATAGTTGTACCCTCCTCTCTTCTTCAACTGAGAAGATGGCCAAAAACCAAAAGTCAGAAGTTCTTAGCATTCTGCAAAGACAAATTCAGGTTTCCTGACTAAATCGAGAGACTATTCAGCCAGATCTTTCAATAACATTTAACTATTCCCAACTTGGCCTCGACAAACCCAGGACCTCTCAAACTTCCAAACAAAACAATAAAACAGTCAACACAACAGCCAACGTTGCTTTCAAGGTCTGGTACCCCAGCTGTGCCATCTCAGACTGCCTGATGCTGTCCCTGTGTATCTGCATGTTGGGATGAGGGGAAGGGGTGAGGGTGATTCTCCTAGAAGCTCCATCAGAAACTCAATTTTCTTCTCACTAGTTATCAATAGAAACACATTTCCTTGAAAATCCAAAGCACTATGAAAATAAAAAATCGTTCACATAATAACATAATGAAGGCAATAAACCAATGTCATTATGATCCCCACACCTCCCAGTAGAAAGGAATTTATTTTCTCCCTCCCCCATCCCCCCTTTTCTTTACAATGCTGATTCCTGTGATTTCTTTCAAGCTCAAATGAATCAACTACACAAAAACATTCTCTCTTTCTCTAAAACTTCAGTAACTCACAACCTACCTCCTGGCTACCTCTTGTTCACAGAACACAAAGAAGGTTCTAACATTTAAATAGCTTGTTAGGGACACCAAGTACATTTGAAAATCAAAGGCAGCACCAGAGTCTCGGACAGACTGACTGCTGACTGAGCCTGCAGTTTCTAGAACTTCATGCTTTCAGGCTTGAGTTGTGGGCGAGCCCCGTGTTTCTCAACCTTTTCCCAACATCAGGCCCCTTCTGGTTTTTGTTGGTTGCTTTGCTTTGATTTTGCTTTGGGAGGTCATGCCTGGCAATGCTCGGGGTTTGCTCCTGGTTCTACACTCAGGACTCACTCCTGGTGGTGCTTGGAGGACTGTATAGCAGGACCAGGATCAAATCAAATCGGGTCTCAGCCTTGTGCAAGGCAAATGTCCTGCCACTGTGCTACTGCTCTGGCCTCTCAGGCCCTTTCTGACTTTGTTGCTTTCCTCTGTTGTCCCTGTCTTGCCATTTGGCTCGTTAGTCTTCTGCTGTGGTCTCTGTTTGCGTGATTTTCACCTCCCCATCCAAATATCCTGGGGCCCACAGGAGACAGTGAGAAACGCTGAGAAACGCTGGGCCAGCCTCCACTCATCACGTCAGATGAGTGTCTCGTTCCAGGCCCACCTTCAAACTTGGGCAACACCTGCACCACACACATTCCGCTAACAGTGAGTCATACCTTCCCCCCAACCCCCACCACACACACACACACACACACACACACACACACACACACCCTCCCCATCACATACACACACCTGCCTTCAGCAGACTTGCCCACTCCAGAACCACAATGGAATTCTGGATGACAACCAAAGCAGCCAAGCAAATCAAGCTTTGACCTCAGGGTCAAGGCCTGGGAGTATTCACACTGACCCCTACAATACCGTGCTAACTTGATCAACACTCTAGGCCTCCTCAAACCTCTCTTTGGGAATTCCAGCGGGATAAGCCCTGACCGTTCAGGCTCCGGGTGCCTTCCCACCCCCTGCCTCCCCGCCCCGACAGATGGGGGAGAACACTCACAGCAAATCGGACTTGGCAGTTCTCCTCTCCCAGGTAGCACAGGTCTCCCGAGACGTTGGTCTCCAGCCACAGGTGTTCTCCGTTCACTGCATTCTCCTGCAAGGAAAAGACCAAGGCTTCAGTTTTTCTTACAGGCAGAAAGAACCGTAGGGGCCAAGGGTCAGGGGGGAGTCCTCCAAATCATATTTGGAATCAAGAAAGTGAGTCCAAGAAGTTAAATTACTTCTCAGTTTACACGTACAAATACTTACTGGAGTTGATCCTACCAAAAAACTCTAAACAAACACACGCAAAAACAATGCTGAAATTTTTTTTATTTGAGTCATTGACTAAAAGATTAGATCTATGGGTACTTTATTCATTGACAGAATTGCATATTTAAAAGTAGGGAGGGGCGGGAACAGGGGAGGGGGGAAAGAAACGAATAGAAACTTCCTCCCAGAAGACATACAGATGGCCAAAAAGGTATATGAAGAGATAGCTCTGACTCACTTGTCATCAGGAAAATGCAAATGAAAACAACAATGAGATATCATCTCACACCAGTCAGACTGGCACACATCACGAAGAACAAAAATAACCAGTGTTGGCGGGGATGTGGGGGAAAGGGACCCTCATTCACCGTCAGTGGAAATGCGAACTGGTCCAGCACTCTTAGAAAACAATATGGACATTTCTCAAACTAGAAATCGAGTTTCCACCTGACCCAGCAATTCCACTTCTTGACCTCTACCCCAAGGGCCCAAAAACTCCATTCAGAAAAAATATTTGCTTTCCTATGCTTATTGTAGCTCTTTTCACAATAGCCAAACATGGAAAATAGCTGGTCTCCAAAAACATGACTGGATAAGGAAACATATACACATGGAATACTATCCAGCTTTAAGAAAAGATGAGACTATGCGATTCACTGCTATGTGGATGAATCTGGAGATTATCAGGTTGTGTTAAATGAGTCAGGAGATGGACAGGTCTCTCTTATGGGCAGGATATAAAGAAACAGAACAGGGGTAGAACAAATCTCCGAAGGCAACAGAAAGGGTGAAGTGAACACTCTCAGGGAACACAAAGGGCAAAGTGGACACTCTCAGGGAGGGTGCGGTGCTGGGATGTGTAATGCATGAAACCCAACCATTAACAATACTGTAAAGCACAGCTCCTGAAATAACATTTAAAAATGAATTAAATAAATTATCTAACAATTGAAAAAATAAAAGTCAAATAGTTAAAATGGGAGCGAGCAGCTGGGAGTTAGCACAGAAGTTAAGGCACACACACAGCATACACTGAACCACAACCATCCTGTCATATGTAGTCCCCTGAGCTGTGCTTTGTGCAATCCTAGAGGTGCCCAACTATCGCCTGCTATGCCCCTTGAAGCCCTTGGCAATGCCAGCATGACCCAGGGCTCCCTGTGGGTTTGAGTAGCATTGCATCATTGATCTGCACCATTGGCCTGGCTGGCCAAGGGTTGCCAGGAGAAGCCCAGGTCTCCTGAATGTGACTTGGGAGTTCCCTCCACCCAATTAACTCAATTTGTTAATGTAAGGCTTTCTTTATCTAGACCCAACACTAAAAACTTCATGGCAATTGAGACCAAAATTCTATTAACAGTTATCATTACTTAGCAAATTAGCCCGGAAGGAGGATAGTAGCATTAAAGTACGTTGAGTAAGAGAGTGTTTGAAAACACCTTTACAGCAGTAATGGGTAAATTATACTTCTAAGCCAGAGGCTTCTTAAAACTTTCCATCACCGTGTACTCAAAGCATAATACAATTCCGCTAATTCAGTAGGCCTTCACCAGTTAATTCTAAACTTTTCAAGTTGAATGATTTCCTATCTTCTAAAAATATTCTGATTGAAAAGAAAGCTCTGCCACGCTGTAAGAAATGAAGAACACTCCCGAACCAAATCTGGAAACGTGCGAAGCTTCATTATGGGAGTTGGGGTGGAGGGTGAGGGGGACTTTTAAAAAAAAATCATACAATTCCATAATCCTTCTCATGCCACAATACCTAGGAACCTGGGTAGATTTGCATATTCATTCTCTAATTTCTCATTTGCTTACAAAAAGACTTTGAGCTATTAAAGGAAAACATTAGCTTAGCCATACGGGAACCGAACTGAATATACAGATCTTCGGGGGGGAGGGGCAAGAAGGAAGAGCAGTACAGGGAATTGTTTTTATTTTTATTATACTGATCACAAGAACATGGTCATGGAATTATTTTCCCACGGGGGCTGTTCTAGGATGAATTGTGCTCTCTACCAGAGGCATATACTGAAACCCTAACTCTAGGCAGGGAGGTCCTGAAGGGTCCAGCCCTGGTGATGGGATTAGCGCCCTTCCAGGAGGAGACCTGCAAGGGATGTGTGTCTCTCTCCAATTACACGTGGGAGAAAGGGCATCAGAGGACATGTCTGGAAGGTAGACAGCTATAAGCCAGGGAGAAGCCCTCACAATTCAGCAATAGCATGTGGATCTGATCAGAGACTTCCTAGACGCCGGAGCTAAGAGAAAGAAATCCTGATAGTTGAAGCTACCAATGCTACCGTAGTTTGTTCTAGCAGCCTGAATGGGTAAGGCAGGGAATGACTTGCACAGGCTGTCTCCTTAGCATGCCCAGCAGTTGAGAAGTCCATGTTCTCTTAGGCCACTCCAGAAATGCCTCCATGAGAGTTTCCTGAATGCATGCCAAAGCTTAGCATGCAGAAGCAGAAATAGATACCAAAACAAAGCCGCGTGGGGGAGAGGGCGGTGGATGGGTAAGGGGGCTGCCAAGTGACTTTCACCTCTTAAAATACATTCACCTCTTCAAATGCACAAACAACACCTTTTCCACTCAGGCCCTCGAGGCTCAAATAATATCAGATAAGATTAAGCAGGCGTGATGGATGTTTCAGAGGAGAATGGTAAATCCTACATCTCGAGCAGATTATGCGAGCACAAACTGGGAGCAGATATTCATGAGCCCTGTGGACCTTGTGGAAATCAGGAACAAATCACTGCATGACCCACTCCCAAGTAAAGATTTGCCTCTGAGTCCCAGAGCGCCTTCCAGCCATCCTCAAAAAGAGAGAAAGCTGGTGAGAAGCATAACTCTCATGGGCAAAGGGTGAACACCGTTTCACCAGGACTTTTTTCTCTGGAAGGAGTCACATTTGCTCTGTTTTGTTTTGTTTTTTAATGGAAGTCAGTGGGAAAGTACTTTCGATCTCAGAGTCAATCTTGCGGATCAGAAACAAGACAGAAATAACAACAGCCGTAGATTTAGGCCCTGGAAGCTTTCAAGGAGTGATACACAAGGCAAATGTTAAATAAACAGGCACTTTTTTTGTTAAAAATTACCTTATTGTAAAATTTGTTAAAAATTTTACCTTGATAAAAATCAATCCTCGTGGCCCCAAATATTTCACTACTGGGAATTTATCATCCAGCTTCAACTTATAATACTTTTTTAGGATGAATCCTGTATTCGTTCAATAAACACTTATTACAAACCACTAGTGCCAGGCCCTGGGTTAAGTGTGGAATAAAATCAACTAAAGTTGGAAATAAGCACAAAATAAACACAAAATGATAGCAGTAAATACTAGAGACACTGAAACATAGGGGCAGGAGGGTGAACCACCAACTTTTTATATATATATTTTTTAATTTTTTAATCGAATCACTATGAGATAGTTACAAGCTTTCATGTTTGAGTTTCAATCAATGACCAAACACCCATTCCTTCACCAGTGCACATTCTCTACCAGCAATGTCCCCAGTATACCCTCCCTGTACCTCTATGGCAGACAATTTCCCCCATACTCTCTCTCTACCTTTGGGCAGTATGGTTGGTAATATAGATACTGAGAGGCTATCACTTTTGGTCCTTTATCTACTTTCAGCACATCCCAAATGATTCCTCCAACCATCACTGACTTAGTGATCCCTTCTCTATTCCAGCTGCCTTCTCCCCCAGCTCAGGAGACAGGCTTCCAACTATGGAGCAATCTTCCTGGCCCTTGTCTCTACTGTCCTTGGGTGTCAGTCTCATATTACATTATTTTATATTCCACAAATGAGTGCAGTCCTTCCAACTTTTAAAGAACATATTTGCAACGGAGAAGGCGTCAAAGTCAATGATGATACCAATCCAGGAGGACAGAAATAAAATCCTGGCAGATCCAGGGAAGGAGGCAAAAGCAGACAACAAAGGGAACTGCAGGTTTGCTCACTCCCTGGTTTGCTAGGCTTCATTCTGGGCAATAACACATGCTGATCACTAGCAAAACACTCTTGGAGGCTTAGCTAGCCTCAGGTTCAGAAAAGGGCAACTGTGAGGATTAACCAAGCTCACTGTTTCTGGAGAGGGGGTACCCAGAGGCCACAGTGCTGGTATCTGGTGCTGGGAGTTACCAGGGCTTACCAGGGCCATCGTGGAGGGGTCCTATGGCCTCCAGGGTTATACCCCCCGCCCCCCCCCCCACGTGCTCAGAGCCAGACAAGCAGAGTCTGGAATCAAACGCGGGGCCTCAAGCATGAGCTCCTACCCTGGACCTATGTCCCCAGTTCCCTCCACTCACTGAGTGGAGATCTCATTAGAAAGCCCCACCCAGGAAAGAGTAGAGGTGACGGAAAGACAGAGGTGTCTGGCCACAGCGAATCTACCACATTAGACAGACTCAAAGTTTACTAAACACGGAAATGAACCTAGTGAGTTTTCAAGAGTTGCCTGGGTGCCAGGGAGTCGGCTCATCTGAAGTGAAATCTGGACATCGGGAGTTGCCAAGTTCTGAAGGTGAATCCTGTGTGACACTCAGAGGCGTGATAATCTGAGAGGCCCTGATCCTCTCTCCTTGATCTTCTTAGGTACTAGATTTGAGAATGTGTCTGTTGTGGGAGATCTATTATATTTGGTAGTCTCTGTCCCTTTTATAATCTCCAGAGGAGTAGGAGACAAGATGAAGGAATGTGGCATGAGGTAGAACTGAGGACTTTTAAGGAGAGAGACACAAAACGGAAGCAGGAAGATAGCAGAGAAATAGTACAGCAGGTGGGGCATTTGCCTTGCTGACTGAGCATCCCATATGGTCCCCTGAGCACCACCAGGAGTAATTCCTGAGTGCAGAGCCAGGAGTAACCCCTGAGCACCACTGAGTATGCCCCCCCACCCCCACATAAACACACACACACAAATTTTAAAAAGAATAAAGAAGTACATAGTAAGCAGAAGTACATAGTGTGGGCAGGTTCAAAATTAACAAGATCCTGGGGATAAAGAAAAAGAAAAGCCAACTCACTACACCCCATCAAAGAATGAATAGAATTAAAATGTTCCTACATTCACCTAGTAATCTCATGGTGGGGAATATACTCCAAGGGAAAAATTCTAATGGGTAAAATCTATGTATACCAAGAGGTTTATTTCTGGGGCTGGAGCAATAGCACAGCAGGCAGGGCGTTTGCCTTGCACGTGGTCAATCTGGGTTCATTTTCCAGCATCCCATACGGTCCCCCAAGCACCAGCAGGAGTGATTCCTGTGTGCAAAGCCAGAAGTGACCCCCTGAGCATTGCCGGGTGTGACCCCCCCCAAAAAAAAGCAAAAAAAAAACCCCAAAAACCAAACAAAAAGAGATGTCTAACATTTAACAATCAAAAACTGGAAACACTGCACATGCCCAGAACAAAACAATGCTTAAAAAAATAGGGTGATACATAACATGAAATATCATGAAGATATCAAAAACATACATATTGAGATATGGTCATGTGAAATGGTGATGGTGGGCCAGCAAGCTGGCTCTAGGGGATGGAGCTTCTGCTTGGCACAACATAGTCCCTGAGAATGGTCTCAGTAACCCCCAAACAATAAGCCAGGAACAGCTCCAGAGTATCACTGGGTGTGGCCCTAAAACAAAAGTGAAACAATAAAAATTGTTGGGGAACAGTTTTTCCCCAACGTGCCTGGACACGTTGCATACCGGGTCCGGGCAGACGTGGGGCAAAGGATGATGGGCATGTGGAGAGTGACTGGACCTTCTTGAAAGCTGAGACTCTCTATGAAATATGTGTGTAGTTGGCAATAAAGGGAACAGCCATCAGCTGCTCCCGGAGGGTGTTTCTCCTCGCGCTCGTCATCCTTTGCCTCACATTTGCCCGGACTCAGTGCACAACGTGTCCAGGCACATTGGGGAAAGATTGTTCCCCAACAAAAAATGACTTTGAGGGGGCTAGAGAAATGGTACATCCAGTTAAATGCTTACCTTGCATGTTTCCTACCTGATTTGTTCCCCAGCATCCCATATGGTTCCCCAAACCCTGCCAGATGTGATACCTGAGTGCAGAGGTAGGAATAAGCCCTGAGCACTGTTGATGGCCCCAAATAAAAAAAAAGTGTATGAGGGGTTGGAGAGATAATATTAGGAGTTAGGCACTTTCTTTGCATGTGCTGACCTGGTTTTCTCTATGGCAGCACATATGCTTCCTACCCCCGAAACTCTGCCAGGAATGACCCATGAGAACAAAGTCAGAAGTATGTCCTGAGCACTACCAGATATGATCCCCCAAAATAAAAACCGTATATAAGATTACAACCTTGCCCAAATAAGTGGGGAGGAAAAAAAATTACAGCAGAGCACTAGTCTAATTTTTTGACCTATCCATTCTGCCATCTCCTAATTTTTATTCTCCTGTAAAAACATTCAAGACCTGGGGTGGTGGGGTGGGAGGGTTACTGGGATCCTTGGTGGTGGAGAATGGGCACTGATGGAGGGATGGGTACTCGATCATTGTATAACTGAAACCCAAGCACGAAAGTTTGTAAGTCTAAAAAAATAAAAAAAATTCAAGACCTTTCCTTACTTTCTGTCTCCACATCTCCCTATCACTCCAATATCTCTTGGGCCCAGTTCTATCAAGTGTTTTCCCTACTCACTCTACTCTATGTTTGTCAAGATTATAGGTGAATTCACAGGGCTAAATCAATTACAGATCTTTATCTTAATTAACAGTGTTTGACACAGATGCAATCTCTTCTTCTAGGGACACATTCTTCCTAAAAACACAGCACTCCTTTAATTTGGTTTGCAATTCAAAAGTCACCCTACCCAAGTTTCCTTAGCTAGATCTTTCCTATATTGTCAAACTATAAGTACAAAGGTGTTCTAAAGTTCATAGTCATACTGTTATTATTTCCCGTCAGCATTCAGTATCCTGGTTATTGAGGTTTATGTTTTTATGGCTTTAGATCCCATCAACTGTTTCTTTCTTTTTTTTTTTTTGCTATTTTTGGGGGACCATATGGGATGCTGAGAATCGAACCCAGGTCAGCTGCATGCAAGGCAAACGCCCTACCCACTGTGCTATTGCTCCAGCCCCAACTAATTGTTTCTTTACAAATTATTCACATAATGCAAATCCCCTTCAACTTAAGACTCATCATTAAAAAAAAAAAACCCCTTCCCTCTCAACATCTCCACTTACGATGTAACAAGGATCTCAATCCTTTACATTCCCAAATCTGAAATCTTCCCTTACTCCCTAAATCTAAACTTCCTCTAATCTCCATAAATTTTCCATAAATGCTATTTCCAGTCTTATAGTTTCCAATATTTGCTAAAAACATGGGCCCACTCTAGCTCTCCCTTTCCCTTATCTTTCCATTTCTTCACCATATAGACTCCAGTTTCAACATGTATATGAAACCGAATCACTTCTCCCTCTTGTACTGTAACAATCTGGTTTTTCTGTATTCTTTCTTGGCTTGGAATATCCCAATAACCTGATAACTGGTACACTTGCTCCCTCTCACCTCTCCAAAGCCTACCTATAACAGAGAAACCAAAAGAATTGCCTTAAAGGAGAGTCAAGTCAAGTCACAGATTTGCTCAAAAGTCCTCAAAGTCTATACAGGCACCTGAAAAAAAACCAAAAACCTTATTCTCCCAGTTCCCTGGGTAGCACTGATTCCTTCTCCTGTTTCTCTGCAATCTCATTCTGCTCTGGCTACCTCATCTTCTATCTCACTCTCTCAGTCACTGACTTAGAGTAGGTCACACCCATCCTTCTGCTAAGTTTTAGGCAAAGTAAGATTGAAATTGTTGCTCCATTGACTAGAAAACTGCTATAATGCCATACTTGCAGTGTGAATTCCTCATTACATTATGTCTCTCTAGAGATCCTAACATAAAGACCCATGTACATTCTGTTTCCTAGATCTAAAATTTCATGCCTCTTCATTCTGATTCTATGTCATTCATATCTACTTACCTTTTGGTCATTTGTCTTACTTCTTTTAAAAAGTTATCTCTGACACAAAATCTAAGTCAACGCATTTTGACAGTTTAGTCTTAAAACTGTTCCCCACACATTGTTTGATAGTAACGATCCATTCTGTAGCATTTAAATAATGCTTCCCTCTTATGCGAGATTCTATATCCCATGAGAATACTGAATGGCCTACACTTAATACCTGGCAAATAGTAGATGATAAATCTGGAGAACTGAAAAGATGGAAATACTAAGACTCAATGAGTCACATCCTTGCCATATGCAACTCCAAAGGGTTGAAAGAAACAGTCATTTTTCTCTATCCATTAGTTTGGAATCATACGCTGTAAATAAATATGAATGTCTAACAGTCTCTTAAAATAACAAAGAGAAATAAAGTCCCTCAAAAAAAAGCATTCAAGAAAATAACCACAATCATGCAAGAAAAATATACAACATGCTTTGCGGTAGGCCACATTTCTCCTATATTCCATCCAGGAATTTTTCTTACTGCTTGAAATGCTGTATGTGGTAAAAAGTAGATCTGCTTTTCTGAGGGCCTTGAGACATGCATAAGACAACAAGGATTTATGGTGAGACTCAGGACCATATAATAGTTACACTTCCAGAGGAGCTGGAGGCTAAGATCGAGAGCATGGTAGTCAACCTTATCTATATGCCAAATCCCAACTAAAAGAGTTCCTGTACAGCAACACATGACCTGCTTCCATGAGGGCAATAAGCCATCTGTATTGTTATATATATATATATATTCTGCATGGAGAAGTTAGCATTGTTCATAACTCCTCTCTCAGCAAACAACTAGAAGACACTGATATAGAACTCCCCTGCCACGTGCCTCCTCCCTTGGCTAATTTGAACCTGTGTTCTTTCATGGTAATAGGCCGGAATATGAGAAAATTCATTTATATAAATTTTCTGAGTACTTCTGATGAGTTATCAAATGTGAGTGTAGTCTGAGGAATTATTAAACCTCCAACTAATATCAGAAGTGAAAGTGCTCTCGGGAACTCTTGAACGCTACATAAAAATATCTACACTGGTTTGCATTTGCACTAGAATGGAACCAACAACTCATCTACTGTTTAGATGAATGCTTCTCTACCTCAAAATTACAAGCATTGGAATCATAAAGACTTGCTACTCACTAATTGTATGATCTGCTATCTTTCTAGATTCCCCCAAATCTCAGACTAATACCCACTATGTTTACAATAGCAACTGTATTTCCCTTATAAGATCCGTCCCTTAAATATGCACATGCAAAGTTCAAAGTCTTGCACAAAATAGAGGTAAAAAGGTAAAAGGTAAAGGCCCTCCCGTTGATCGTCGATTTGCTCGAGCGGGCCCAGTAACGTCTCCATTGGAGACTTTGTTGTTACTGTGTCTGGCATATCGAATACTCTCGGTAGCTTGCCGGGCTCTCCGAGAGGGGCGGAGGAATCGAACTCGGGTCGGCCATGTTGGCTGCTTGTAAGGCGAACGCCCTACCCGCTGTGCTATCGCTCCAGCCCAGATCCGGTAAAGAGGTAAAAGGCACTCGATATGTTTTTACTATTTTTGGGCTACTCCAGTTTTCCTTCTCACCTCCTAATCCATAAATGTTAGAATTAGCCAAGTTACTACAGGCAAAGCCACTAGTTATTCACCAAAATTAATTTTCTCATTTTCCTAAAGACACAGCTAGATTTCACGATCCAGCTTTCCTTGCAAGAAGGTATGACCACATTACCAGGAGTAATGTAGTACTCCTTCCCTCTTGGCCTGTTAAACCCTCCATGCTCCTTTCCTTTACTGAGTGAATTGGAAGTCCAACTTTTAAAGGACTCGAGAATCTTCTGATAAAGGTGTAAAAGCAACAGTCACTGGATACATGTGGTACAAAGCCACGCTGTACAGTACCAGGCTGCCATACCCATGAGGATAAATATTTTCTTGCATTGAACCATTACATGTTGGAGCATTTCATTTGTTTATTGTAGCCTAATTTCTCCCATCAAATAAGGCCTCTTCTGTTTACACAGGTTTCTCTGGATTTCCATTCATTGTCTCCACTGATCCCTATATTGAACAGCATGTCTAATGATGGAGTCCTGGTTTCTTCTGCTCTGAACAATAATTCTGACATTCTGTCTTAGATTTTACACTGCTATAAATTAATTTCCAAGATATATTGCTAGATTATACCTGTCTTTTTCTCAAGATGCTTAACAAGTGCCTATTTATAAAATAAAACCCAAACTTAATCTTACTTACTAGACCCTAATCTCTGGAGTGATAGCACAGCGGGTAGGGTGTTTGCCTTGCACATGACCTACCCGGGTTCAATTCCTCCGTCTCTCTCAGAGAGCCCAGCAAGCTACAGAGAATATCCCGCCTGCACAGCAGAGACTAGCAAGCAGTCTGTGGAGTATTCGATATGCCAAAAACAGTAACAACAAGTCTCATAATGGAGATGTTACTGGTGCCCACTTGAGCAAATCGATGAAGAATGGGAGGACAGTGCTACTTGACCCGATGGTCCCCCTGAGCACCACCAGGAGGAATTCCAGAGTGCAGAGCCAGGATTAACTCCTGAGCATCGCCAGGTGCCAGGTGTGGCCCCCAAACAATATATTATTTCATTTCATTTTTTAAAACTCGGCAGCTAGCATATGTGTGTGTGTGTGTGTGTGTATTTTGTGGTGCACCACACTTTGATTAACCGATTCTACCCACCCAGGAACTTCTTTTTCTCTTCTCTACACATCCATGTTAAAATACAATCTCAAATAGTATACAATTCAGAGTATCCATCTGTGCCAAAGAGAAAAAATAGCTCTATCCCACTTCAAAATAAAGGTAACAGCTCTTTGTATGTGTTAGTACTGAAACACATCTCCACAGTTAGTTAGACATTTATGCAAATTGATTTGTGTAGAGAGAGATCTGGTTACATAAGTGTAGAGATCCACTTAGGAAGATTTAAAGATCATATATACCAAGACAATTTTTTGCACTCAAGTCATGGTCATAAGTAAAAGGATAAAGGGGTCACTGACTTAACAATGGAAAATAATGAACTTAAAAACAAATAATTGATACAAAATTTTGAAAATGTTTTCAAGCCAGAGAAAATTATAAATATATATCTTACAAAAATGTCCTTATAAATTCAGAAAGAGAAAAAAAATGACCTGAACTGTCTTAAAAATATTATATGAGTAAAATCAGGCTGGGCACTTTGCCCCTTTGTTATTTAGTAAGTCTGACAGAGGAGCAGGTGGAATGTGGTTGGTGCTAATTGAGGGTCACTGTCTGCATAGTCAGGGCTGATTCTGAAGATTTAGAAGCATGTAAACCATCATGCTATTAATTTTTACACTGGTTACATGTTGAAACAGTAATATATTTTATAATAAAATAATCTCATTCTAATATAGTTGGTTAAACAAAACACAGTGCCCAAGTTCATTGCACCTATTCCATTTCATTTTTTTAAAATACAGCAGCTAGAAATTGTAGGATTATTTTCGGATCATATTTACTTCCACTTGACAACATTGGTTTAGCTGCTTGCCCAGGGGCAGAATTTTAGATTTAGACATTTCTTGGCCACTTGGGAAGTGGTAGGATTCTACGCTTTTCCCCAGCAGCCAAAGTGATTTAAACTGTGCCCAAAGTTCGGCAAAGAAAGGCATAGTGGAGGCGCATGGAATCATGGGAGATTGGTACCATTGTTCCCATGGCTCATGGGGGCCAGGACCTTCACTGACGTACACCCCGTTGGCTTAACTGTTCGAGCAGTGCCTACTGACTTCACCTGTGTTGAAATGGGGATTTGAGCTGGGAGAGCTGCTGAAGCGGGAAGTGCTTTGGGTGATGATGCTCATCCCGAAAGGGGACAGCCAAGACCTGGAGCTCGTGAAGGCAGACAGTGGTCTTGGTGTTGTCTGGAACAAGACTAGAATGAGAACAGGCACACATGTGTGCACATACACACAGCCCTGGCTCTTCCAGATTTCCTATCCCAGGTACCTAAAGAGAAGATGGCCTAGTTTTGCAACCCAGTTTAAACAGATCCCATGTGAGGATTCCGTTTCCCTAATCTTGTCACTCAACATGATGGGCAGCATTTAGCTGCTGTTTCTACATGCCCAGGAGAAAATACTTTCTTTCTTTCTTTCTTTCTTTCTTTCTTTCTTTCTTTCTTTCTTTCTTTCTTTCTCTGTCTCATTCCCCTTTCTTTTCATCCCGTGACTCAGTTTCTCCAGTTGCAAACAGTGATGCGCTTCTGACTGCCTGGCCCCTCCCATCTCCATTCCACCTATAACCCTCACTGGGGACAACACAACACCTGAACCCCAGCCTGGCCCCATCTTACAATCCCCAGGGGATCCCACTTTGGTCCTCGGCTGAAAGAACTCCTTTTTTTCTTAGTAGAGCTTATAAGAAGGGGAAAGGTTTCTGGATTTAGGATCTGCCTTGGTTTGTGTTAAGGTTCTGCTTTCCAGGGCTCTATGATTGGAAGGATTTTCCCAAAGAGGGAGAAAAACACATTTGTTAACAAAGGAAAATGGGCCTAAAACCAACATTCCCTTTAAGAAAGAGCGTGGTCTTTCCAAAATTGTCTTATGGGCTGTTATAGGCAGGGTAAGGGCTAAAAAATATTTATAGGGACCAGAAAGAGAGCACAAGTAGGGTCTGAGCACATGACATAGAGGAAAAAAAAATTAATGAAACAGTAGAGATAGAACATAGACTCACTTCCTGTCTTCTCTCTATAATAGTAAAAACAGGGACAAGAGCTCTAGGTCCTAATGAAGTCTCCACTGGAGGGACAGACACACAAGATTGCCGAACACACGTATCTGTGCAACAGATACACGTCTAAATGTGCTCGCTCACTCCACACTGGAAACTTGGCTCCCAGCCCAGGAGATGAGAATGTTTTTCCTTTTTGAGCACGACTCCCTCCTTTTCTAGCTATTTAGCTTGCTTCCCCCCAAATTGGCCTGGCTGTCACGCATGGCACTGTGTCAGAGGAAGCAGTTTCTACAGACTGTCATCATACAGAAGCAGAAAGGACACCAGTGGAGGCAAGGAGATCAAACGAAGTGTGCTTTAAGACCTCACACAATGCATCACATGCAGGACACTAATAGCACAACTCCATTTCTTTTTTGGACTCATGACCTCCCAGCCTTTCGGGAGCTAGAGATGATGGGAGTGCTGTTGACTCCCACTGAAATGTCCCCTTCTAGCTGATTGAGTAGAAAAGCTATAATCAGTTAGTCTCCGGACATCAACACCACATGGAGACAAGGCCTGGAAGGCTGAGTTGCCTGCTGTAAAGTAGAAGAAACACAACCGGGAGACATTGTTCCTCACTTCAAGGATCCTAAAGTCTCACTGCATACCTAGAATAAAACAGTCAGCCAAAAACACTACTTTTGCTCTTGTGTTTGAAAGAAAAATTTTGATATTAGAAGGCATCAACACAAAAAAAGTCAGTAATATCAATAGAATTCACTGAGTTGAAAAGATAAGCCAGAAAGCAAGAGTGGGGAAGCCCTAGGGAAATGGTCAACAGCTCCCCTGAGCAGAGCCCATTACCCACTGTCCACTATGGACTACAGAGACCAGGACTACTCTTGACCGTTCCCAGAATCTACCTGACCTACACAGGAGAGCTGAGCCCTGGCAGCAAATAGTCATCAAGAAAATGAGATCATGTAGGGCAGAAAATTCTGTAAGTCACCGAAAAAATTTTTGAGTACATCCCAGAGGAGGAGAAGCTTTTGGACTCGGGAACAAACTAAAAACAAGAGAGAAATAGTATACACCATCAAGCAAGGAAATGATACCCTGAAAATGCAGTGCTTGAAGAAAGTCCTAAATTCATGTAACCAAAGCATAAAGCACTGATAGCAATCATACACGTATAGCTCAGACATGCATGTGTCTACAATCCAGGCTTACAGGATCAGAGCGTGGCTATATCTGACCACCACCTCTCACCCACTTCCCCAACCCATTTCCCCAGGAAGACCATTCCTCAGAGTCCAGAAGAAAAGTATATTTAGGAATGACTTCGGGAATCTCCATACAGTAAATTGAAATTTGAAGACTTAGACTCTCATCCCCAATCTGCCCTGACTTGTTTTGTAATGCCTGATGCACCATTAGCCATGCTTGTTTTCTGTCTGGTGAACAGGAAGGTGGATAACATAAATTATGGGGTCTTAGAATTATGTCCTTGAGATGAGCCTTATCTCCCTGTACCAAAGGGACTGTTGTCCCCAGAGTCAAGAGGATGAGTTGAAGGCCACAGTGAAGCTCTCATCCCTGGTTCTATTTTCTTCTGCGAAAGGCATGGCTCTCTACTACACTGAAGGGAAGAAATCTGAGTCTGTCCTTTCTTATTTCATTTTTAACTTCTCATCAGCTTCTTCTCAAAGACTCTTTCAAGGCTCCAAATCCAACCTGCCCAGGGAGATGGAAGGAGGAGGGAGGGAAATGAAGAATATTAAGCTGATAGACCAAGCAAAAGGACTAGTCTTTAAAAAGAACCAAGAAAGCTCTGGTTTAACTCCTTGAGAGGCCAGGACTTAAAAAGTAGGTAGCATCTGTAAAATGAATAAAAATCACGTTCACTAGTGAAGGCTAACCATTTTGAAGTGAAGGCAACTCTTAACAACAGAGTCACGGAGGCGTTTTGTAACAAACTCCTTCATCCTCTCTTCTATATGATGCTAATAAGAGTGTGCAGTATTGCTCACACTGTCTGGCTTCTGTTGGCTGTGAGCAGTACCAATTCCCAATTATTTTTTTTTTCCGCCCAGAATCATAGCTTAAGGCTCCTTCTACAAAAGATCTCGACAGAAGTCCCTGGACAGAATATCTTCTCAAGGTTTTCAGTTTTCGCTCCTTGCTAAACACTCCCAAGGGGTTTCCTGCCACACCACAGATGCAATGTAACCAGGATAGGCTCCCTCCATGGGATGAGGAAGGAATAAAGGCCTCTAAGCAAGAGCCCAGGCTTAGCTGCTATTTTCTCTTCCTCGACTAAGTACTGCAGCCTCCCACCACCAGCCAAAAATACCATTTTGATGAAATATTAGAGTACATACCTCTCTACAGGAATCAGAAAATAATACCTTCCACTCAGGCTTTGGTTCAAGCAGAACTTTTTTAAAAAAAATATTTTCCAATAACTGTTTCCAACATCAAAAATAATAATAATAATAACCATCCTGACTTTCTGGGAGCACTGGTGTCCCTCTCTTCTGTGGATTACCTCCTTTTACATTTGTTTTGTCTTGTTTATTGGGAGTGAGGTAGGGGTTACTCCCTGTGGTGCTCAGGACTTACTCCTGACCTTGTGCTCAGGGATCACTCCTGGTAGTGCTCTGGGGACAGATGCAATGGCAGGGACCAACTTGGGTCAGCTGCAAGCAAGGCAAATGCTTTCATTCCTGTACTCTCTCCACTTCCCAACTGTATTTAAATCATTGTTTTCTCTTGTTTTACCCATCAGATTCAAGCTCCTTAAAGACAGAAGTCCTATCTCCCCCCAACTCATCATGCCAAATTGATAAACCCATCAGTCACTTCATCTCTGAATACGTAATGAGCAGGCTGAGCAGTTGCAAAGTCACACTTCCTGTCAATTTTCAATTTTGATCCTAATGAAACCTGTGATGTCTCCTTCTTTTTTTTTTTTTTTAGTTTATATTCACGGGGTGGGGGAGAAGACCAGCTCAGCTTGGGGGATGAAGAGGAAGAGCGACCTCTCCTTCTTGAGGAGGTGGGGGAGGTGCATGCTTGTTCTCATCCATTTGGAAAACTCAGGCTCACTCTCTCTCCCTCTCCCTTCCTCCCTCTTTCTCTCTCTCTCCCTATCCCTCATCGTATCTTTCATGATACGATGAATCTCTGTGGACTGGAGAGATAGTACAGTGGGTAAGACACTTGCCTTGCAGCTATCTCACCTGGGTTCACTCCCTGAACCCTAAATGAACACTAAACAGAGTCCAGAGTATGAACTGAGCACACTGAATATGGCCCAAAAATCAAAACTGAAAATGAAACAAAAAAAAAAAAACCCCAAAAAACACCCCATGCATCTCCAATAGGGTCCAGCTACTGTAGGTTCAGAGGACTGCTTGTCCACCTTGAAAAAATGGTCCATTCTGGGGAATGGCTGATTCATAACTCTCTCATTATTGATCCACGTATCTCACTCCTTGGCTTTATTCATTTGTTGTGTCCACATTTAATGCTTTTAAATTATGCAAATACTGCTATAAATTCTCTCTGAGTTAAGAGTTTATTATGTAACTATCCAGGAAAAGAACATTTCCCCTGAACATTCAGTGTGTCCTGGGGGCATCTGAGCAGTCTCGTGGTTCCTTTTACTTTCAGAGAGGTTGTATCTTGTGCAAGCCATGCTGTAAAAATTCACAGGTACACCAGTCTCCTGGCTGAAAACTCTCAGTCCCAGCCCTGTTGGAGCCCTGGCAGATACACCCAACACTCCACCACTGCTGCCATGCCAATGGCCTAACTCCACTGTTTCACAACTAATCTCTGCAGAGATGCCAAACTGCCAAACATTCCTGGTATACCGGTTTTCAGACTGAAAACTCTGGGGTCTTCTCAGAGTTGGGGGGAGGGACAGCCTCCTTCACCTTCAGAAGTCCCGCAGCCACCTCCACATCCCACAACTGCCACCACGCAAACTTGTAGCCGAATTACATATCTTGAAGGGCGCAGCCACACTTGTGGCAACAAGCACAGCACCTCCAAAGTCCACAGAACTGACATCCCAGTAGGAGCACCCCAAATTAGGTGGGAAAGAAACAGAGAGGACAACTAGGTGCAATAAACAAAAACAGAAGATCCAACTAACAAAGAACAGCTTAGGAAGAATTAATGACCCCAACTTGAGATGCAAATTTTTCACACATTTTATTTTATGGAAGTATTTTTGATAATCCCATTAGCCAACGGGCTTTGCCAAACAATATACAATAAATTATTTTGTGCCTACTAATGAGGAAGGCTGGGGGGGTGGGGCTGAGAAAATGATAACAATGGTGGAGGGACAGTAGCACTGGTGGTGGAGTTGGTATTGTAATTTAAATGCCTATAACAACTGTACTGTGAACAATTGTCAACCACAGTATTTAAATAAAGGGAGAATTAAAAAAATAGTAATAGAAGTTGCACTTCAATCAAATTGAGCCATTTTCTTCCCTCAGAAACTTCAGAAAGGTAGGCACCATCAGTATGTATTCAGAATATTAAATTAAAATGTTAATAACTGTCTCCTTCAGAGAAATGAAAAAACATTATAATATAAAAGGGCACTAAAGCAGGGCATATGTGCTAAAGTTAAATTAAACATTCCTCTCCCTTTTCTTGCCATGTTCTTTCTTATGGGAGAAGAGCATGGTTTAGCCTCTTGGGCTCAGCTCAACTGAAATAACTAAAACCTCTAAACAAGATTCGTCATCAAAACCAATTGCCAAAATTTCAGACAACTTTCGATATGCCAGACACAGTAACAACAAAGTCTCCAATGGAGACGTTGCTGGGCCCGCTCGAGCAAATCGATGATCAACGGGAGGGCCTCTACTTCCTCTCCCTCCATAATGCTCTTTACATTCCTTTGGGAAGGAGTAAAGCCTCTTTTTCCATACTAAAAGGAGTCTTTGCACAAGAACCTGCCTTATAAAACCTGTCTGTTAAATTGGTTCTACTACATTTAAATTTTTCTTTTTGTTCTAATTAATTATAAAGTTTTATTGATGAAAGATCTAAATAATTGAAGGGATATGCAATATTCAAGGATGAAAAGATCCAATATTATAAGGATAAGTCAATTCCCAAATTGATCTATAGATTCAACATAATATAGACTCTAATATTTAAGAAGTTTAGACTGTAAAGCTTAACGTTAATATTTTCATGATAATCTTCTAGTTACAGTGTTAAAGTTGGCTAATATGTCCAGCCCAAGAGACTCAATCATCTCTAGGTGCAAAAAAAGGAAGTATGACAGGGAGAAGGGAAGGTACAAAGTGCCTGTAATGTAAAGTGATCTTCTGTCAAATAAAAGGAGGGTACCAGCTGTGCATCTCACAGTGATTCAATTTATAAATGGGCGGGGGGGCATTAATAAAGAGAAGGCAGCATGAGCCAAGGAAGTCAAACCTAGGTTCCCCCAAAGGAGAGCGAGAACAAAAGGGAATGCCCTGCCACAGAGGCAGGGTGGGGTGGGGGGGATATGGGGGATGGTGGAGGGATGCTGGGATTATTGGTGGTGGAGAATGGGCACTGGTGGAGGGATGGGTACTCAATCCTTGTGTGACTGGAATGCAAGCACAAAAGTTTGTAACTCTGTAATTGTACCTCACAGTGATCCTCTAATAGTAAAATTAGTTAATTAATTTTTAAAAATAACCTAGGTTCCTTGATGTCGTTGCTGATAAGCTCTACTCTTTGACAAGTGGGCAGACCCAATACAGCATGTGCACAGAGGTGCCTTGGATCTCACCGCTGCCAACCCAAACAATTGTGTTTCAGATGAGTTGTGATGTTTTTATTTTAGTCTTAGCCACATCTAACATCACAGAAAGGAGCTGTGTTCCTAGGTGTGGAAAAATGGAGCCACATTTTAGACGGCTGCAACGCGGTCAGTGAGCTTTCAATCATCCCCGCTCAGAACTATAGAAACCTTGAGAGTGAGACAGACCCGCACACAGTTGAGTCACGTTATGAAGACAAAGCTGACACCTACGCTCCAGTCCAGAGTGGCTCTGGGCTCCTTGGCTGGACCGTTGGCCACAGGAAGGCTGAGGGGGTGTGCCGGAGCCAGGTGCTGCAGTCCTGCCCGGGATATTGCTTTCCTGCAGCAAGAAGACAAAAATAAAAAAAAAATAAAAAATAAAAAAAAACACAAAGAAAAACCAACATCAGAAGATAAGATAGAGTTAAAAATTTCCCATGGAGTTGAAACACTTCATGAGTTCGTTTTCTACACGTAAAAATGTTTGCAAACGTTCTGGAATAAATCTCTCTGCAGCGCATGGCTAAGCTAGAAGGTAGGAGGTATGACTGCCAGGGGGATGGAGAGACTGAGAGGGTTACTTGCAAACCGCATGGCTCCAAGACCAGAAATGAAAACGAAAGGGTCCAATCAAGTAGGAGAAAGTAGAAAGGCAGTTTCTTAGGGGTTGGGTGGTTCCGACACTTGAAAAATTGGGGCTGGGAGGTGTTTCCACATTCTATTTTTACTCTTTTGTTTTGTAGAACTAGGGCTCAAACCCAAGGCCTCATGCATGGTAGGCACGAGCTTTACCACTAAGCTATATGCCCTGGTCCTTTCCTAGATAATTTTTTAAGATTCCAGAAAGTAAAAGAAAAAAAGAGGGGAATAAAAAGAAAAATCAAGCCCAGGAAGTCTTTCCTGCAATTCCTCCATATGCCACAAATTACATTTCATTACAGTGCCAACAAGCCTGCCTCCCCATTTCCCTGCAGGGAACATCTACAGGTAGCTTGAATTCTAAATGGCCAAAGAGTGCTATGTATTGGCCAAAACAACAATAGTAACAAAGTCCCACCATTGAAAGCTTGATATTTCCTGCTAGGAAAACAAGGAGCAACAACAAAGGCATGTTAGTTGGACCTGAGGTATGCAGAGTGGAGCAAGGTGGAATTCAAGCCAGGAAGGTGGAGATGGATCAAGAGTAGTTAAGAATGCCAGCCCTAGTCTTGGATTCCAAGATAAGAAATGAGAGGTACTGGGGCTGGATGGATAGCACAGAGGGTAGTGCATTTGTCTTGCATGCGGCCAACCTCGGTTCGATTCCCGGCATCCCATATGTTCCCCCAAGCACCGCCAGGAGTAATTCCTGAGTGCAGAGTCAGGAGTAACCCTTGTGCATCACCAGATGTGACCCAAAAAGAAAAAAAAATGAAATGAGAGGTGCAGCTTCCTCAAGGCAATCTGACTATCGCTGAGCTGGTGGGGTGGGGGTGGGGAGGTTGGAGACAGCAGTGGGAGCACGGGGAGAGGATAACAGCAGGAGAGAGAAAGCAAGCAGGGATCGCCAAGGGAGCGCATGTTGTGTCATCCATGAAAAATAGTTCCATTTCTGCACAGCTCTGTCAGGATTGTCAGGCCAGGTCTCAAGCAGAAATATTGAGTGCCGATTTGTGAATTAGTTAAGTGATTCCCTGGAATGGAGAAAGAGCAATGAAGGCTGAGAAATTCCTGAATGCAAAGCAGTGGACCTGCCGTTCTGAATTCCACATTAAGCTGGTGGTGGTGGGCGGGGGAGGCCATCCTGGGAGAGCCCTGAGGGAAAGCATCCCTGGTGACACGATGCACGTTACCCACAGATGCTCCCTGCTGCCTGCCACATGAGGACAGGAAGTTGCGAAGGGAAGAAGTAGAGTGTGGTTTGGACATGAAAGCAGGAAAGTTGCAGAGCCTTTGGGGCCCCACTCCTGCCACCAGATAAAGAGAAGGGCCACCAAGAGTAAGGTGTGGGAGAAAGGCAGTGAACACAGCTCCGGATGGCTGAAACCCATCAGGACTTCCTGACAGAGCTGCTGAAGGAAGGAGAGACTTCTAAAGGGCTCTGGAGACTTCGGAGACTCCAGAAGCTTTGCTGGACTCCAGAAGTCAGATAGTCTCTCTGTGTGATCACTGAGCTCAGCAGATTCTACCCAGGGAATGGACTTTATATGCTGAGCAGACCCCAAGACCCAGGAAGGGCTGGGTAGGAGCCAGGATTTGAAGTCATTAGTCAGTGATCAAATACACTGGAGAACTCAGCAAGCATTTAACTTTCTCTCTCTCTCTCTCTCTCTCTCTCTCTCTCTCTCTCTCTCTCTCTCTCTCTCTCTCTCTGTCTCTCTCTCTCTGTCTGTCTGTCTTAAACTGTGGTATTCCTACACAGTAAATTCCAGGCCTTGCAGACCGGTTTTCAGCTATTGACAGCAGTCATTTCAAGCTTGCTGGTAGCCTACTTTCAAAAGCTCCCACTGGGCAGGAGGCAATGTACTTGCTTTATATAAATCTCCAAAGAGTCATGACAAATATGTAGGCCTTTAAAGAAGACAGTGTGATGGCCCAGTATCTCATTTCTCACTTTTATCAAGGCAAATCATTATCATCATCAATTTGGCCCTCACCCCAAAGTGTATCCCATATCACTGAACAGTAAACAACAAGAAGCACGAAAGAGCCTTAAATAGCGATACTTCCTCCCGCAATGTGTTCATCTACCTGAGTTCAAGGAGCTTTCATTCTTTTTAGCAGCTTTTCATGAAAAGTTTTCTCTGATTTTGAAGGGCTGTGAGTCATGATTTTCATCACTTTTTTGTGCTGTCAGAAACTACCTTTGATTTTAGAGTCAACACCATCTAAATTTAGGTGCTTGAACAACAACGAAAAATACCAACAATGCCCAAGCATGAATCCTTGGAAGACCTAAATCTAGGAGGAAAGAAAAAAACACAGATCCTTCCCCTTATCATGAATAATCATAGAGTTGTGATAGACAAGAAGGTGCAGATGGGGAGAAAAGAGGAAGATAAAGGTGGAAGAGAAAAAAGGCAGAGGATAAAGGCGCGCACACACACACACACACACACACACACACACACACACACGGGCACAGTTCTTCATTCTGGCTCGCCTTTTGCCTTCAGGACAGCTGGCAAAGCTTAAGACCTATGACAAGGAAGAAATACATATCATCCAGGAGATGCAATGAGGCGAGGAACATAAGGCTTACCAATTAATTCTGAAGCCCACCTTCATGTTTTTTTTTCAAGAAGTAAGACACAAGCTTCCTAACACACTTCCCCCATTCTCCAACCCACGCCCCTAACACCACACCCACACACACACCTTACCCTTACCCTGTAAATAATCTCTGAAACAATGTTTTGAGAAGGCAGATCTAAGCACTATTCTGACCTTCCCTGCACTCTGGACTGCAGTACAAGGCCTTCCCCTTCTGGAGAAGCTAGTGTGATGGTGTTTTCTTTGTGGTACAAAAAAAACAGCAGACCCACATCCGCATCACTGTGACGGCAAAGTTGAGTTCCTCAGCAGTTGTGCACTGGAAGCACCAAAGCCTGATTATTCTTCCTAATTAGGGCCATCAGAAGGGGGAAATCACTCAAATACTCAAATAATCAGATTAGGACGTGAGGGATTCATGTGTCTTTCAAAAGGGCAATGTGACTCCAAGATAAAAGATATCTAGAGCCATTGCCAAGCCTGGAGAAAGCCAACAATACAGGTTTCCTCAAATCACAGTCCCTCCGAGCCTGCGAAGAGGAATGATGAAGAGCCGTTGGTGAGCATTTATTCCTCATTTTTGAATGAAAATTTAAGGTTGGTTTTCTCCTGCACTGGTAGAAGAAAACTGAGTATCCACTGAACATGAAAACAGAAATCACCAGAAAAATAAGCAGGAAACATCAATGTGGCTGCATTTTAAGGGTGCACAAGCCTCCTGAAAGGGCATTACTTAAGAAAAAAAGACAAATTGATATAAGTATGATGGAGGGTATGGAGTAGCTTTTGATTATAGTTTTCAATTCTTCTAAGTAACCATGGGAAAAAGGCCCCTTTTCCATTATTTCATATGTGCATACACATTTTCTTCTAAATAAGAAAGTAATTTCATTATTTCTCAGACCTCAACTAAATTAGTGTAGATTATTTTTCCATTTGTATTCATCATGGTTGTAGAAGACATTTAAGAGTCTGTCAGTCTTTTAGAAATTTGATGTACTGGGGAAGGAGGGAGCAAATATTTTTGGAGGAACTGCAAATTTGCTCCAAAAAATATGCTGAGGGCCCCAGGATGTGACTCGGAGGTAAAGTGCATACTTTGCATGCATAAGAGATCTGGATTCAATTCCTGGTGCCCCCAACATCCCCCCAATACACGCACACACACACAGACACAGACACACACAAATATAGTTCGAAAAACAAATGAGGTTTCATTTCTCATTCTTTTCTGCTCAGAATCCTCCCTAATCCACAGTGGGTAAAACCGTGAAATGCCAATGATTCTATTAATTTTACAACAACACTGTGTCAGAGATGACTATTATGGACAGAGAATTTTTTTAAAAGGAGAACTGAAATATTAACTGCAAAATATATATGAAAATTAAATACTACACAATGCAGTTTAAGGTGCAAAAAGTCACTGTTAAAGTCAATTGGCTGTCATGAAAGGCTTCACAAATATTTAAAATATCAAAGCTATCATACATTTTAAATAGCTATAATTTCCTCCACTTCATTCAAGAACACTATAAACTCCAAAAGGACAGTGCTCAATTCTTCTCCAAATCTTATTAAATTCTCACCCATGGGCAGATACAGCACATATTCAATAAATGCTCTGCAAGTTAATGAATGAACTTGACCGAGAAGCTAAGAAAAACCAGCTCGTTGATTACATCTGCGCTGTGAAATCTGATTAGGATGATGTGAATTATACCCCAGGCCTTATATTTCAGTGAGATTTTTTTCCTGAGAGGATAAGAAATCCTTCAAAGCAGCTATTCAAAGATAAAAGCAAATAGAAATAGAATCCAGCATTAATAAGCTTAAGGGAGATGGGCTTGAGAGATAGTACAGGGGTCAGGCACTTGCCTTGATGTAGCTGACCCTGGTTTAATTTCTGGCACTACATAAAGTCCCTAGCAACACCAGGAGTGGTCCCTGAGCACAGAGTCAGGAGTAAGCGCTAAGCACCACAAGGTATAGCTACCCGCAATAATGTTTCATTTAAATTTAAAGAGGAAGTCTAAATTATACTTTAAAAAGAAGTCTAAAGGACATAACAATGGCGTTGTGGGGGCCAGAGGGATAGTACAAGGGTTAAGGCAGCAGCCTTGCATATGGTCCCACCCAGTTCAGTCCCCTGCACTGCCAGGAGTGATTCATGAGCACAGAGCAAGGAATAGCATTTGAGAACCTTCACTATGTGTGCCCCAAACCCACTGTCCCCCAAACACCTTTGTGATCAACATTAAAATGGAAACCTGTTGTTTGTAAAGGGCACCCGGATAATGTTACTATTTGAATAATGCATCTGTTGGAAGAAAAGTCAGCAGGACCTCTTGACAATCAGAAGTTTTTTTTTTAAGTGGGCTGGAGTGATAGCACAGCGGTAGGGCGTTTGCCTTGCATGCAGCCAACATGGCGAACCCGAGTTCGATTCCTCCGCCCCTCTTGGAGAGCCCAGCAAGCTGCCGAGAGTATCTCGCCCGCACGGCAGAGCCTGGCAAGCTCCCCGTGACGTATTCGATATGCCAGACACAGTAACAACAAAGTCTCCAATGGAGACGTTACTGGGCCCGCTCGAGCAAATCGATGATCAACGGGAGGGCCTTTACTTTACTTTACTTTACTTATGGTGAACATGTAAATAAGTGGTCAAGTACCCCAAATGCCCTCCAATTATTCATCTGGAAATTCTTTGGTTTTTTTTTTCTGATTCCAGTTTCTATGACCTCCAATATTCAACTCATCCCAACTTTGCCAACTCCCTCTTCAAGTAGGTAAGGAGAAACCCACCTGGTGAGTAGCAAGGCACCTGAGAAGCAAGGGGCCCTTAGGCAGGGGGTATCCTGCAGTTCAACTGACAGATTAGAGGTGGTGAATTCATCTGCTAGTTCTAGAAAAAGGAACTAGCTGTTTAAAAAGTTATTCTATGCCTGGTTTAATTCCAACCATGTTTCAAGAAAATCCATAGTAGTAGTAGTAGTAGTAGTAGTAGTAGTAGTAGTAGTAGTAATAGTAGTAGTAGTTGTGTGTGTGTGTGTGTGTGTGTGTGTGTTCCTCCTATATTACACAGACACTAATTTAACTTGTCTTCGAAACAGCCCACAGTGATCGCTGGTTGATGCAGACAAGCTGCCTTCAATGTTAAAGCACAAGGACAAGTTGTCTGCACAAGAAGCTGTCCTGAGTCACATATAAGTTCCAAAGATTCCAAATATCCCAGGTTTATGTAGGAGAACAACACTTGTGCAATTACTTGAGGCTAAATCTTAATCCATATTAATGTGAACATTTCAGAATGCATTATTGAAATAAAAGTTGTGCTTGGTTTCCTAAGGTTGCAATTTATTCAGAAAATTACTTTTGGTCTGAAGCCTTCAGCACTATGCCTGCATTACTCTCCATTTACAGCTGCTATTTTCAACCTTTTACCTGGGGTAGGACTAGATCAGTCCATTTAAATTCCTTCTGGGTATTTCTAGAAAATATCCCTGACTGGGAAACATGATTCTCCCTACCTGGGCAAGTACCTGACAACTTCATTATGACTAATCATGTGACTAATTTCTGATATTTACCTAATGAATAAAGTATATTCATTCACCTAATAATGTATTTACTGAATACATATTTGATATTAAGTGCTGTTATAGACCTACAAGACAGATAAATGAATGAGAGAGATGAAAATCACATCTTCTGTAAATCTTACCTTCTCGCAGCAAACACGTTTTTCTAGGCACTAGATCACTGCACACAGCTTTTACGTTTCACAGTGAGGTGGGTACTTTTATTATATTACTCAAATAACCATAGCAGAGACTAGCTAAGGTCCCTCACCAAGAGCACACTTAGCAAGGAAGAAGTCTACGAGAGATTTGAATGGTACCTCACTCTAGGTTGTACAGGCAGAATCAAGACACAACCCACATGCCTATGAAAGGCTGGATGCACACACGTATACACACACACACACACACAGAGTCAAAGGGTCACACATCCTGCAATGACCCTCTTATTCTGTGCAATCCCTGTTTCCATTACAAAACACCTTTCTCCACACACACACAAACATGCCACCTGCTAACAGGAGGTCTGAGAGGTCAAGAACACACCCTCACTAGTTCTTGGTCAAGTTTCAGAGCCTTACTTTTTCACCTCTGCTTTCTTGTATGTTAAACAAGAGCAGCAACCAACTCAGGGGCGGAGCTCACTACTGTAAACATGTGCAGGATGCTTCATGCATATCCAGTAAGAGAAACAGTCACTGCTGTTATTATACAGATCTTTCTACATCGCAAAACCCCGATAGTGTCTAGCCAAGCCTAGATAAATGGCAAATCTCAGAATAAATGCGCACTTTTATTTAATTGCTCTCAAATGTTCCCCTGGATGCTTCTGTTCATTCAAAATACATTTAACAACCTTCCATTATGTGTCAGGCAGTTCAAAAGAATTATTCAAACACAAAACTCTCCTCTGGTCACAGTAAATAATTTCACGGTGGTCAAAGGAATCATTCTCTCTTCACTTGCACTCCTGCCTAAGGCAGAATCATGAAGCAACACACAACCTCCCCTCGAACAAATTTACTGATTTCTTTCCTGAATGCCATTGGAATTTTTATTTAATTATATTTATACAAATGAATGCAAGAGCCAAGAGGCATACTTTCTTTTTTTTTTTAACTGCTGTTGAAACTGTAAAGAAGAAATGTTCCCAGAGGTCCTGAGAACTCATCTGCTGGCTTGGATTTATTTCCCAAGTCTAGTTCATCAGAACCATATTCCAAAAGCAATGCTGGCATCAGCCCGGTGTGAGATGTAGCAATAAAGCTCATTTTAAAACAAGATGAGATTTCTTAACTGGGATTACCTCAGGAGCTAATGACACTCTTCTCTTTAATGTAGCAGTTTATTTGGGGGGGAAGTAAAGCTGTGAATAGAGAGAAAGTATGCATTTTTTAATGACTTAATTTATACAGCTACTTCCACCTCCCAAATTCATATGCTGAAGTCCTTATCTCCAGCATTTCCATGTGAGACTAGATCAGAAGACAGTATCTTCACAGAGACTAATTCACTAATAAATTTATTTCCAATAAGTCAAAATGGATTGCTTTCTTAATCAATAAAAAATGTTATTGGTGGGTGAGTTTTGGGGAGTGAACACTAAATTAATGTGACCGGAATTCCTATAAAATTAAAAGATTTGAGGGTCCATAGATCTAGAGCAGTAGGTAAGGCACTTGTCATGCAGGTGGTGTACCCAGGTCTGAAACCCAATGCCCCATAATGTCCCCCAAGTCTGGACAGGAGTGATCCCAAAGCAGAGATCCAGGAATTTGCCCCAGGTAAAGCTGGATATGGTACCAAAAAAAAAAAAAAACCAAATCCCTAAAATGGAGAGAGCTAAACACAGACACACAAACACATATAGAAACACACAAACACAGAGACACACACACATACCATGAAAATTAAAGCAGGGTACTCGAGATGGTACTTCTCTATGCCAGACACTGCCATCAAACCATCGGGGAAAAGGGAGATGGGCAGAGTGAACATGAACCAGATACTTCCTCAAGGTCCTCAGAAGGAACCAACCCAGCTGCCAGCTTGATCGTCGACATTTTATCTTCAGAACTAGACAGATTAATTTGCTGTTTAAACCATCTGTGCATGATGCACTGTTACAGTAAATATACCGATTTCTTAACTGGACTCCAAATTTTGATTTCAGAACTAGACCCCAAATTTGGATCTACTATGGCAGGTTTGGGTAACTTTGAAACATTGACTCTTCTTTTCACATTGATCTTGTGAAACTTTGAGTATCTCCATATCATAATGCTGGCCCTTAGATTTTATATGAGCCAATCAGGAAAGAAAAGGCTGTGAAGACTGCTGGGCTGGCGTAAGACTATTAACTTCTCATGGATTAGTAAGAACTTAGTACCTGAGACATAAACTGCCCTTCCCCACACAGTGGATAAAACAGCACTTTAGATTTTAAAGGTTAACCTCAAATCTTATGGGGATATGAATTGCCGGTGCCTCTCTCTGGATTAACTGATTAAATATACAGAAACAACAAAACTTTAGCACCCAACTTTAGTATCAGGTAAGGCAGCTACTAAGTGAGAAGGTTTTGTTTCTCCTCAAACAGGAGAATTAGAATATGTTCTTGTAAAATAACATTATATTCCTAGCCTAAGAAGAGTGGACAAAGAAACTGTGACAGATGCAAACAAAGGAATACAAATACTACTCAGATTTAAGAAAAAAAATGAAATCCTGTCTTTGCTACAATTTAAATGAAACCATAAGATATCATGTTAAGCAAAAGAAATCGGAAGGAGAAGGGGAAAGGCTGGATGATCACACTCATACTTGGTAGAGAAAGAAACATAGCAAGGTAATAGATAGCATCGCGTGAAAACAAACCATTTTGTCTGTTTTTGCTGGAAATTTGATTACCAATGAGAGGTGAGGGGATGGCATGGGCTAGCGATGACATTAAAACAGTAGCGGAGGGTTTTCATCACTTTGGTGGTGGTGGATATGCAATACTTTTGTACAACATTAACACAGAAACTATCATTTCATTATCAAAACTTAGATTAATTTGCTTATTATTTTTGACTCAAACTATTGATTGGAATTTCCTTGTGTTAACTTATGTATTGAACATTCTTAAACATTCTAGAAACATGAAAATTGTCCTATTCTCCAAATGGTAATAATAAATTTTTTTAGGTACTCCCAATACACTGGAGGTTCTTAAAACCGTGTCCTTTTGGTTTGAAAAGAGATTCTGAGACACATGTTTTTCAGGTTTACTGGGCAGTCTGTGAAAAGATGAAGAAAGCAGATTGGAAAAGTAAGAGGTACAATGTGGGTACTATATGAAATTCTGGAACTAGAGCTTCACAGTCCCAATTTGAGGCAGGAACAAAACTTTCAACCTCCACATTGAATAGTCTTGGGTATGGGAAACTCTTTGGCAGAGAAGATTCCTTGGCAATAAATTCTCTAATTCTCAGCACTACACCTGGACAGGGCTCAACTGTGGACCATTGTAGATAGCACTCCTCTAAGTCGAAAAATCGAGCATATTGGTACCAAGAAGGCATAATGGCATCTACCCCAGTCACCCCTACACATCTCTAATATACAGGACAAACACATGAAATGGAGCCTCTTATCATGCCCATTTTAATAATTCAACAGCTGACACTGAATTTGTTAATAAGCTTTATAAGCCATGCATCTAACAGCAAAGCTTAAGAATGGGTCCCAGGAATCTGGTTCAAAAGGCTCCAGGTCTATATTCCTCCGAAAGGAAATGGGAGAGGAGAAGGAAGAGGAGAAAAGGGAGGGAAGAAAAGGATGCAGAAGATGGGGCAAGAACTGACATGAAATTGGTTGAAGTGGCCAATGAAAGGCTCTGGCACTGAGTGACTGAGGGACACTTTAAGAAGCTGATGTGTTCCTGGGATTGATATACCTTCTTTGATTTCTTCTCCAAAATCATCACCTGCACGTAAATCATCTGGGCACTCTACTTACCTAATAGACAGTGGGGTTTTATGAATGTAGAAATTGAGCAGGGGGCTAAATTTTACATCTAGGTCAATGAATACAGAATAGATTTTTGCCTACAGGGATAGAAAGATAATCCAAAATGGAACAAATTTAGAAAAAGCATGAGCTTGGAACCGAAATAACTCTAAGAACATAAGCCCTTCAGGAATTCACAGAAATTTCTGGGGAAAGGATTTAGATTTCCATAGTGTTGTTCCAAGTAGGGCTATCAACTGGAAGGGTTTATCTTTAGAGACCACCCCTCCCCATCTCTCTCACCACCCCCTTCAATGTCTCTCCCTCCCTCCCATCACCAGTGCCGTCAGCCACAACTGAGGTATCACTGAATAAAGAGCCCAACACAATTTTCCAACTGAAGATAGTCCGGCTATGCAGTTTCAAAGGTTATCTGCATTTTCAAAGGGACATGTGAAAAAGCAAAGGCCTTCAGACTCCAAAGGCATGGAGTCAAATGATATCCAAAGCAATTAGAACAATTTCCCTAAACCCCAATCTATAATAAATATACATGAGGCACCGAGGGTGTTGGGTTAAAGACCAAGACTCGAGTACCTACTTTGAAGTCAGCCCTCTGTTTAATAGCTAAATTTACAGAGAGACTCAAGAGTAAGTTTTTTTTTCTTTTCCCCACAAAAGATACTCCCAACTTCTATCAGTGAAGGCAGTTGCCTAAGTAAAGTCAGAATTTATAAAGTCAGAATCATTCAGAAGAGATTTAAATAAATGAGCAGCCTTTAAAAGTAGGGTTAGGGAACAAACCCCTGCCTGGTCTCAAGATTTACAATAAAGCCCAAGAAACCAAGACCAGCGTGTGTACTGAAGACAAGGGACGTCAAGGCAATTAGCTGCTAGAGAGCGAGCAGGTAGGCGTCTTACCGCTGTGCAGGGATTAGTGTAAAACCAATTGAAACTTCAGGCCAGGAACACCAATCTGCTCTCAAACTTCTTGTTTTCAAGAGCTTTAAACACATTTGCAACTTGACTAAGTTCTCCCTGAGATTAATGGGACTTTCTGCTGTCTGAGTGCTAGGAGGGGGAAAACGCCTTATTTAAGGTCAAATTGCTGGCTGGCGGCCCAGCCGGGAATAGAAATCAAGTCTCTTCACTCTAGCCCAGTGAGCCTCCATTATCATTACATGGCCTTTGTCTGTCCAAATTCACTTGAAGCTGTCGGCATACGTCTTGTCTCATGTTCCTGCCTCCCTCCCAACTTACTAAGCATCACCCAGATGCTCCTGGTTATTGTGCAAGTTGACTCAACTTTGGGATGGGGTGGGGCAAGAGGCGGGGTAATGCTTATAAAACTATTCAACAAATCTGTAAGTGAGAAAAAAAATGGCCTCAATCAGATAAAGAGCAGGTATGCAAAAAGAAAAAAAATTGTATCGTTTTTCCTCTAAAATGGAAACTAAGTAAGGATCTCTATTTTCACCGCTTCCATGTAGGACAGAACTGGAAGTCCTCGGCAGAATAGTATCACAACAAAGTAAAAGAAAACTCAAATCGGAAATGAAAAAAATAATAGTTTTTATTTTTGGATCAGCTTAATATCAAAAATATCAACAACTCCTGGGCGGGAAGATGCTAAACAGTAGAGGAAAGGCCAAACTTGCATGAGGTCCTGATTTCAACCACAGCACACCACCAGGAAAAGCCTGGGGGAATGGGTTCCAAACACTGCCACTAGTCGTGACCCCTTATAAAAATACCAATTACTCTTTATAAACCTACGAAAATGAATATACGGTTTTGAAGCCACAGTGTACAGAAGTCCTATGCAGAAAAAGATTACGAGGATTTTTCTATGTAAACAATTACAAATTGTAAAAAAATTTTAGAGACTATTAACACTGGCATTCAAAACCATGAACTATTAAGGGTAAATATAATAAGTAGAAATAAGATCTTATAATGAAGAGTACACTCTATAAGTCAAAGAAACCAAGAAGTTGTAAATAATTATAATCATACCCGTGTATTGACTCAATGTGGTTGATATCAAAATTTCCCAAGTGACAGAGTCAAAACCATTCCTAACAAAACCCAACTGATTTTAAATTTTATAGACAGAAGATAAACAGAAGGCTCAACTAGCAAGAAATAGCTCAGAAAATCCTCAGACAATGACTTTAATAATAACACCACTGCGAGATACAGCAATTTTCACAAATTTTCTTTTACTGACTTCTTTTTTTTATAATTCCATTTACCATTCAGTTGTAGTAAACAATATAAAGTGAATTATTTTGTGTCTGCTAAGGGGGAAAGCTTGGGGGAGTGGGGGCAGTGGGAAGCTGGGGACAATGACAGATGCACACTGGTCACACTGATGGGAGGACTGGTGTTGGAACCTTCAGTGCCCAAAGCAACGGTTTTATGAACAACTTTGTAAACCAAAGTGTTTAAATATCACTATCACCCCGTTGTTCATCGATCTGCACGAGCAGGCACCAGTAATGTCTCCATTCATCCCTGTCACGTGATAGTATAGCCCGATGGCATATCGGGGGCTGTTTCAGGGTCAGGGGAATGAGGACCATCATTGTTACTGTTTTTGGCATATCAAGTACACCACTGGTAGCTTGCCAGGCTCTGCCGTGTGGGCGGGATATTCTCGGTAGCTTGCAATGCTCTCCGAGAGGGATGGAGGATTTGGGGGCAGCCTCTAAGTTTAAATAAAGTTAGAAAAAAATTAAATATGGAGCCAGGGGGGCATAATAAGGGTTAAGGCATACTGCGTGCATGGTATCCCAATGTAGACAAATTCTTGATCTAAAATCATGTGATAAATGTACTTAATGAGTACAAAAAACCTACAGATGTCAATCTATGACACCAAATAGTCCTCCCCACCCATTTCACAAAGCCCCTAAGCATCACAGGGGGTAGCTCTGGAGAACCCCAAGCTACAGCAGATCTGGCGCTGGCACCCTCCAAATACAGGGTGTGAGGAGTTGACTGTGCTTACGGGTTTCAGCTTTGGAACTTGGCCAGTATCCCGAAATATTGGGGAATAATTAAATAGAAGCTTCTAAGGTGGGACGCAGTACAGTTAGAAAAAAGTAAAATAAATTCTAGAATAAGACTTTTTAGGCATTTGGTATTTTTATTCAATGATTCAGGCTCTAAACTAATTTCTGGACAGGAGTAACTAAAACATGAATGGGCCTTTTCTTATTGAGCTTAAGCCTGGTGGGGGAAAGATCATAAGAAGTAAATAAAAACATGATTTATGTAACTGCTATGAAGGGAATCACAAGAATAAGTGATAGACAGTGATAATTATAGTGATTAGGGAAGTCTACTCTAAGTAAATGACAGAACAAGGATTTAAGGTTATTTAAGAGGGAAGCCTAGAACTCTCCGTTGTCAAATATATGATGTATCTATCATTTAATAGCACTTAGATTTAATTTATTTATCTGTAAAATAGGAAGCTTAATTTATATCACATATAATTGTTGGGCTGATGCAATTTAAGGAAAATTTTAAATCCACCTTTTGCCTCCTATTTTTATAGAACACAATAAGGGGTTTATTTGATTTTTAAGGTGTCTAATATCACTAATATCACTAAGAGCGCTACCATCATCAGGTGGAAAGCCAACTAAGCCAAAACACAAAGAAACAAACAGATTCATCCCTTATTCACTTTGTGATTCTGGCAAGACACTTAGCAACTCTATGATTCTTCCCCCAAAGGAGAAAAAGGATCTTATCAAAATAATGAGATTCTGAACTACCTTGTAACTATATTTATAACTATATAACTACCTTATAACTATATATGTATATATATCTTTGCATAGCTGACTGTAATTGATATGATAAATTAATAACCATGTGCACTTAAGCAGAGGAGGATTTCTCAATAAATTAATATAATCTAAAACATAAGGCCCTTTAGTTGGATGACCAGGCTGAGGACTGGGGTTCAGGGGGAATCAGGGAATTTTTGCGTGTAAAATGGAAGAAGAGGCAGGATAGGATCAAGAAGTATTTCTATGCAAACAATCTTATATATCATCTAAGGAGATCTTGAGGGAAAGTGGAGCTCTCAAAAACTCTACTGTCTCTAAGAAAAATATACAGTGAATATTAGCACTAAGCAAAAAAAAAAAAGAAAACAACAAATCTTCACTGAATATGACTACATGCTGGTCTTTTCTTGAGTTTGTGCTCTAAACTGTCCATATTACTTAATCCAAATATTTAGTGTAAAATACTTAAATATTGATAAATTTCTAAGTGCTTAGAGAAACCACTTTTCAAACCTGATCTCAAATACCCCTCCCCCCATTAAAGTGCTAATATACATAAGAGCTCCATCAAAGACCACAAACACAATAAAAGTACCCGGGGGGAATGAAGAACTTGAAAATACTTGAAAAATGTTTAAAATGGCCAAATGGTCACAAATACAATATAAAAAATTGAAATACATAAAGAAATAAAGTAGAGTGGTAAAGAACAAAACATAAGGGCCCAGAGAAATAGGGATTAGGAGCTTGCCTTGTATGCAGCTGACCCTAGTTTGATCCACATAGATTTAATTAACATCTAGTAGAGTCTCAACAAGAAGGAGGGACAACTGGGCAGAAGCAATAATTAGAGGCATATTTGAAATTTATTAAAAAGCACACAATAAAAGTAGAGTCATTTTCATGCAGTGAACTCAATATTTTAAACATGTCAGTTCTCCATGATTTATGGATTCATAAAATTTCAATCAAAATGTTCATTGGCTCTTTGGCAAACTTGACAGACTAATTCCAACATTTATAAAAAAGCGCAAAGAAGAAGTACAGTCAGTATTCCAGAAGAAAACTGTTGGCTCTAGGACTAGCATTAACAGGTATCGAGAATTATTATGCAGAATTAATAATTAATAAAATAATATTTAGAAGATGGGGGCTGAGTGATAGTACAGTGGGTAGGGTTATTTGCCTTGTACGCATCCAACCCAGGTTCAATCCCTAGCATCCCATATGGTCACCCAAGCACTGTCAAGAGTAATTCCTACCACCCCTTAGCATAGTTGAATGTAACCAAAAAAGTAAAACAAAACAAAACAAAAAAGATTTAGACAAAGTGTCAAGTGACTGTAAGGAAAAACATATACATATATTAAAATTGACTTATGATAAAACTGACATAATTGGGGATGGGGGCATTGAGTCATACCTTGTAGAGCTGAGGGCTCCTTCTGGCTCTGCACCCCGGATCACTCCTGGTAGTGCTTGGGGGTATCAGATGGGGTGCTGGGGATCAAACCTGGGAGTGCCTTACCAGCTGTACTACCTCTCCAACCTCTAAAACTGGCATTATAGAATGAAGGAAGATACATTTTTCTATTAGTAGTCCCAGAAAATTATATTATCCTTATAGAAAAAAAGTAGGATGAATACCCTCCTCAAAAAATGCATAAACACTGATTTCAGGGCAACTAAAGAAGAACATGTAAAACACAATTATATGGAGGGATGTCGTGGTATAGCAACTCAGAGTACATGATCCTTTGCTGAACTGCTAAAGTTGGAATTCTGGTTACTGCGCTTAGCAACTATGTGACCAGACAGTTATTTAATAATACCTTTGCTTATTCATCTATAAAATGGGAGTATTATGCTTATTTTGAAGGACTGTTTTAGGATTAAATATTTAGGTGCCACTTACAAGTGTCTGGGATACAGAAATCTCTATGTAAAAATATTATGCTGCCATTATTAAAAATACAACTATCTGGTGGGGGAAAAAATGAGAAGGGATAGCTCAAAGGAATGGTGCGTGTATCCAGTATGCCTGACACCTTACATTTTTTTCTCTTTTTGGGTCACACCCAGCAATGCACAGGGGTTACTCCTGGCTCTGCACTCAGGAATCACCCCTGGCGGTGATCAGGGGACCATAAGGGATGCTGGGAATCGAACCCAGGTTGGTCTCGTGCAAGGCAAACACCCTACCCACTGTGCTATTGCCCCAGCTCTACTGACACCTCACATTTTATGCCAAGTGCTTCAGTCATAGTCATACTCCATTGCCACCATTGCTGGGTTTAGCACTAGCAGACCGAGTACTACTGAGACAGCTCTGATAGTCCCCAGTAACACAGGACCACCAGGACTTATGCCCTGGCCCAGTAGCACTGCACAACCAGACTGATCATCAAATCTTTAGGGCTGCACACCAGACAGAATATCAATAGGAATGACCCCTGGACCCTAAAACACCATTGAGGAAGAGCCTATTTAAACAGGAGGGATGGGGCTCGGGGGCTGGAGAGAGAGGACTGAGGGCCTGGTGCTCACCTTGTATGTAGCTGCCAGAGCCAGGTTCCATCCAAGGTACTCCATACAATCCCCCAAGCCCTTCAAGAGTATCACTGAATGTAGAGCCAGGAGTCAGTTGGAGTGACCCCAAAACTAAACAAACAAAAAACTATGGAAAGCAAGGGAATTAAAACAAAGCCCTTTAGGCCAATGAGGGACAGATTAAGAAAGACAACCTAGATGAATTTCAGAGGCAATGGTTGTATGATATCTCACTGCATAATCATTTGAAATTTATGCCAAATATCGCACAGCGGTAGGGCACTTGCCTTGTGTGCAGCCAGCCTGGCCAAGCCGGGTTTGATTCCTCCACCCCTCTTTGAGAGCCCGGCAAGCTACCGAGAGTATCTCGCCTGCACAGCAAAGCCTGGAAAGCTACCCGTGACGTATTCAATATGTCAAACACAGTAACAACAAGTCTCAAAATATTGAGATGTTACTGGGTCTGCTCAAGCAAATCGATGAACGATGGGAGGACAGTATTTGCTTTATCTTTGCAAGGGACCTTTATGTGATGCTCTGGGCCAGACTCAAAGGCTACACCTGGCACTGGTGCTCAGCACTTGCTTCTGGTTATGTTCAGGGGGGGGGCAAACAGTGCTGGGCATCAAAATTAGGCCTCCCACAGGCAAAGGAAGGGCTCAGCCTATTGAGTTCTCTCTCCAGTTCTTATATGGAGCTTTTCATAAGGTTAGCAATCAATTATTAGACTGAAAACATACATGCGATGATTATTCATAGCGACCGTTGTGTGGTGTCCTCTGTAATGAAAATTGGTAGGAAATATTCAGATATTTCTTGGGCTACTTTCGTTATTGACAAACATTTTATAAATAGTCTGTTGCATTGTTATATATTTTCTCCCTTCACTACAAAAAAAAGACCCTTAAATATTATCAAATGAGAAATGGAAAAAGGATGTATGAATCTTGACATAGTCAAGTTACTGCTATCAACGCAAAGTTGTTATCCGAAGGCAATAGACCCCAAATCTCTCCCAAGAACCAACAATGTTTTAACGAGATTTCAGTCTTTTATTACAAACATTAGAGTCTGCTCCCTTCCAGAACTGCCTTCAAACCCCGTGGCCATTCTTCTGAACTTTCTGGAGGCTGACAGCTCTTATTCCTTGAGTACAGATTTTATTTTATTGAAACAGCAGCAAGCTACATGAAGCCAAGTCTGATGAATGAGATGGGTGATTTAGCTCTACCGTGGATGCGCAAGATGATGATGTATTTTGCAAAACTTTCTCGGAAATAATTCCAAAGAAAAATGGACTTTTCCGTTTTTAGCTAAGTCATCAGATCTAACCTTCCTCACAACTCAAAAACAAGTTATGCCAAGAAGCCCAACAAATGGCTGGCGGCTTCAGCTTGGAATTCCCAAGTAACACACAACTAGACAAAGCACCCTCCTGCACACATGGTGATAAGCACTGATACTTACCTATGAATCAAAATTTGATTTTTATCATCTTGTGTATTCCTTCTCTCCTGAAGGGCAAAAAAAAGCAAGCTGAATAAGAATCCATGTATGACTCGTGTAAGTCACTGATGAAAGTAGGAACCAGAATATAACCAAGTACAAAATTTCTGCTTGAACAGAAAGCGGCACCCAATTTGGAATAAACTTTATAGCATCAGCCGGGTGATTTTCATCTTGATCATAAGGAAAACTCTCAGAGGCCCTGTGGAGATCTAAGATGCAAGCTGATTAGTGTCCTGCCTACTGGTTGGCTATGTGAACTATCCCAGCCTCTGTCCTTTAGATGCACTAACTGTCCTTAACTGTTGTCAACTTAAACAATTGCTGAAGTGTTGGGAAATAAATAGCCAGCTTGTGAGCTCATTGACGACTGCCCAGGAGTGTATGTATGTGTGTTTTATGTGTGTGATTCTCTGTGACCAACCCACCAGAGGACAGAAGTTGAAGAAATCAATCTGATTGGGTTTATTGTGGAAAACTACCATGCAGAGCCTCTGCCCAAGGGGTCAACCACAGACGTACCACATTAGACGCTCTGGGGCCAATGTATGTTGTATTATTCAGTAGTTCTTACCAAACCTAGAGTGAGAGAGTCGGGCCAAAGCAATGTATGGGCCTGAAGGGGGATCAGAGTGGTGAACATGAAGCTCTCTGTCCTTTTCCCTGCCCTTCTGAAATCACCGCAGAGTCCAGGAACACTGTCCTTTCATTATCTGAAACATCACTTGGGTGCTCTATGTTCACACTATCAACTCCCCCACGTCCGCCCCCGCTTCAGTTACAATGGAACTGTGACAGATGCCCAACAGAAAAAGCATGTGGCAACAGGGATTGAACCCAGGTACTCATGTTCACACCTGCAAAGCACAGGTTCTCCCAAAGAGCACATCCCTACTCTATTGATTCCGGAAATCAGAGCTCTGAGTTATACAAAAGAACAGAAATCATCAAAGCAGCAGTAGCAAAACATGAAGTTGACTTAGAAACATTCTGTACTTTCTGAAGTCTAAACAGGTCATTGTGACACAATATGGCAAGTTTTCAGGGCGCACAGAGAAGGAAGTGAACTCTGCCCAGAGGAGGGAGTCGAGAAGTCTTCACCAGGAGGGGCCCTTTGAGCTCAACCTGAGATCTGAACCCATGAAGAATGAATAGAAGGGAAAGCACAGGCAAGACCCAGAGCTGGGCTTGTTGTGACACATCAGATGTGTAAAGAAGGAAATGGAGCAGGAAGCTGGATGGTTCCGGTACTGAGATGAAATCTTGACACACACTCCTCCCCCCCACCCAAAAAGGTGGCAGACAATGGGAATCACGGAAACATTTAAAGGAGAGAATCCATTAGCATTCCATTCTCCACCAAATCTTCCTTATTCACACACTTTAAAAAATCACAACAGAATGTTGAATGCTACCCTGCTCTGGGAATGTTCTTACAACTGCCTGACTATAATTTTGTAACATCTCCAGACAATCTGAACATTCAAGAAAAGGCTCATCCTCAGAACAAAAGCTGCATGGAGGGCCCTTCCGTGTCTGTAAAATTTCCCAAGAAAAGCATGAGGATCAGTCAAGCTCACGCACAAATCCCCGCAGGTCCCCCGACTGCTATCACATTCAGTTGCTATAACAACCTGCCACTCACTTCTCCTTTACACCAGTAACCCGAAGACAGCTGGATACAGAATAGGTTAACTCAGACATAAAACCAAAGATGCCAGAGGAGGAAAACTCAGCAGGGAGATAATTAAAAATGAAATCACTATTCCCTTAATGATCTTTAAAAGCAAATGATAATGTAGATTCTTGAACACATGCAGTGTGTGTGTAAAGGCTGGAAGGTAGACTGCCAATAATCATTTTATCACTGACCAAGAAAGATGCCCCCTCAAGTCTCAGACGTCACTCCCAACTTCTCCCTCCCCACTAAACACTTTGCAAATGACCACAGATCCAGAGAGGTGCCTCCCTAAAATTTCTCCCCAGCAACAGAAGCAATTCTCAAACCATCGTCCTTTGCCTCTCCTTGGTGTGTGTGTGGGATGGGGTGAAGGGGATACAGTCAAGCTCTGTCTCTCGACCTAAGTAAATTTTCCCACCCATGTTTTTTGCCCATTCTGCCTGTTTTGCAGAGTATAGTAGCTACATCCTTTTGCTCTCTTCAAACTTTACTCTCTCCCACTATCTCGCCTTTTCTCATAGAACTTGTCCTAAGTCCAGTGGTACTATAAGGTCAGTGCCTTCTCTGCCTTTTCCTAGTAGATTACATATCTACGAAGACTCTAGATCCTATTAAGAACTTAAAGGAATAAAAATAATCTACAAGAATTTAAAATATGAAGAATCACAAAGTGATTCTTTGTGAATTTATAATTTATAATATGAAGAATCACAACAATTGGTCAAAATTTGTTAATGTGATTGCAAATAGATAAGGAAAATGTGCTCAAAGGGAATCTTTCAATGGGTTGCTTTCTTCAGCTGGATGGTTTGAGTCTATGGGATGGGAAGGTCCTATTTTATTTCATCATGCGCAGAAATTACTTGGAAGTGCATTTTTTTTCATTCTTGGAAAGGAAAGGAAGAGGTTAATTGACTGACTTTTCCTTCCCCCCCTTCCTTCCTTTCTTCCTTCCTGCTTCCTTTCTTCCTTCCTTCCTGCCTTCCTCCCTTCCTTCCTTCCTTCCTTAATCTTTCTTTCTTACTTTCTCTCTTTTTTAAAATACTGGAGCTCAGAAGAAATCAGAACACTACATAAAATAAATACTTGGCATTTTGGCTGCAGGGATCAATTCACAGAAAATGAAATAAAATCCAAGCACAGACAAGCACATTTTAAGATCCAGTGTCATTTTATGAAATGCTAGGGAACTTCTGGAAGGCTTACAGATCTGTTTGCTCATTCCCATCCAGAGTAAGTGCCATTCAGGTAAGCTCTAACTGCATGTGTATATACACTCATTTATATTTTCACTTTCTTTGATTTTTATTTTAATTTTTAATCTAAATTTCACAATATTTTCTGCAGGTATTTGGAAGTGTTAAATTTCCATGAAAGTTAAGGAAAAGAGGAAAGTTCTGTGGAAAGGTGACGAGGCATAAAGAAGGAAAGGTGAACTTTTGCCAATACCATGGGCCAGGGGCTGAGACTTCAGCATCTCCTAAACAGCCCTCCCCCCAGTCATCTTTTCATGACCAAAAAGAACCCAGCACACAGTTACCAAACTGCTTCCATCTACTACCCCAGATGGCTTTCTGAGCATTGTTGGAGCACATTACATAATCCACCCGTGTCAGGAGAAATGGTTGTCTGCCCATCCTTCTCCCGACAAGGAGCTCTTCTTAGAAGTACCTTCTCAGCATGTGTGGAGGAAGAATAAGGAGCCCCAAGCCACCCAGGAGACTGTCTACCACCCATCTCAAGTGAAGTAAATGCAGAATCTGGTGAATGGCCAGAGGGTGCTCAATCTTGAAAGGAAAACAACTATGATCAATGGCACATCCACCTTCTGTCAGTGCCAGAGGACTTATTAATCCAGCAAGTGCTATACAGACACACTATTGTGATAAGAAGAGTCTTCATGGATGACACAAGAAGGCAGGTAATGGAACTTTCTCAAATCACCAGCTAATAAAAAATGGGAGTGAGGATCTGAATCATGAGGCGGGGCCAGGGAGAAAAGATGTCCTCTGGGCAGGAGGTGAGATGTGTTAGCAAGGACAACCGAGAAAGAAAGCCTGGCTGTCAAGGGAGAGACACTGTCACCTCATGGGGGAGGAGAACCCACAAGCCCCCTCTCTGAATCAGGACCAGCGTGTCTGTCTCGGTGGTCTTACTCCAATGATACACAAGGTTCTGGCTGACACAGCTCTAGTTAGTGTCATCACTGTGTCCAAAAGATCATGAGACTTGCTGAAGATGGAAACACTTGGCAGATAAAGAGGGCTGCCTGCCTCACTGTCCGGGGATGACCACAGCAAACCCAGGAGAAGTCTGTCTCAGAGAGATGGACTTCAGGATGCACTGACAATTCCTCTAGATCTCAGCAGAAGACCCCTTCAGAATCCAGACCCGGACTGTGATTTACACAATTAAAGGTCGTTTTGCATGAACAAAAACGTTTCCTGTTGAAGGAACTTTAAGGTAAATGTGATCACAGGGACAAAAGGTTACATTTCCTAATGGGACATATTTCTGTACACAACACACATAGGTTCATCTTTCCCTGTGCTGGTGTTTTGGCCAGTAGAAGGTTCTTGGTCTTGGCACATAGAATATTCATGTTTAAGACAATGAGCTTTCCTGCATGTACTTGCTACTTTGCATTCACTATTCCTAGGTGCCTTTGGAATCTAAGCAGTTATAAAATCTGCAGCTATACCCAGCTCTTTCTTAAATGACACCCAAGTGTTTTCTTTAGCCCATCATGGATTTTTGGCCATCAAACGCTGTAGGGAATGGTTTATGCTGATAGATCCCCATAGGTCATTGCCACACTGGACATTGTGGCAACACCACACCCCTGTTTCCCTCAGGAACCATCTCCAAAGCAGGGTCTTCCCAGAAACCTCCTTGAATTATAACTGTCTCAACTCTTTCAGACTAATTCCAAAAAATGAAATCATTTTCTTGGTAACTCTGGCTAACTGTGGCCCACAGATCACAAAGTCTGAGTGAAAGGTCTTCCATTTCCCTCTTGAATACAGATCTACTGTATTTTAAGTCAAATTTACCCAGGATTTTCCAGTGCTCATTCCCAGAATCCAATTGATTTGGGTAAATGACTGAATTCATCTGAGGCTGGTTGGAAAGGTGCTTCCCCTCCACCCTAGAGGAGGGCAGGAGAGACCCCTTCCTGCACCAAGGTACCCAGCCCTGGCAGCTGAAAATCTCCAGAACCCAACCACTGCCATGCTCATGGTCACTCTCCACACGCTCGGGCCAAGCCTCACCCATGTGTGAATCTATTCCTGGACCACGTGGCCAAGATACTTCAAAGCACACACCCAAAGCACCATACTCCAAGATTACCGCACCACATTTGATAGGGCCAAAGAAGTAGCAACCAATCTTAGAGGGAAATATGCATCTTTTTACATATATATAGACACACACACAGGCTCAATCTTTAACAAATGTTAGTGATCTCTTATAGAAGGGCTTAATGGCCCCACTGTGAAATACAACAATCTCCACACTCTTTCCTCTAAGGATACTTTATTGTGGAATTTTTAGCGGTTTCTCATAACAAACAATACAAAATATTTCGGTTCTGTTTTAGGACAGGGATTAGAAACATCCGAAATATGGTGGTGGGAAGATGTAATGGTGGTAGGATTGGTGTTTGAATATTAAATGCAATCAAATACTGTAAACTCTTTTGTAAAATAAAAAAAAAATTTTAAAAAAAGGTGCTGTCCCTCAGTACCAGGGTTCCCAGTAAACAGCTGGCATCACATTTGTGTCTGCTTTGTACTTCCAATCACTGGGATTTCTTACTTATTACAGATAAAAATGAAATGATGAAAAACATTACTATTTAACTAGATTTTTTTAGCCAGCCATTCCTTTTACTCAAGACTTATTTGTAAGATATTCTGACATCCATACAATACCAACAGTGAATTTTATTACTAAGGCCATAAAACTGTCTACTGCCAAGCTCCCGGAGGATCCAGGCACATTCTTGCAAAAAGCATTATGTGGCATTTTGGTGAGCATCAGATAAACAAAGTCTGGAGAGCCTGCCCCTTCTCCCAAGAGCAGGATAACTTATTACTGAAAATAAAGATTAAGAAGTCCAGGATGGCAGTTCGGCCTGGCCGTCTGGCTCTGACTCACACTCTCCTCACCCACACTGCGTGTTCATTCGTTTCACAGGAGGTTCTCATGCATCCAGGTGAGCAGAGTGAGCCCTCGGAGCTATGCCTGCCCCGGGTCACACCTCCTGCCAGGAGCTGAGCAACTCACCCTTTGTCAGGCACAAATATTATCTTAGAGCTGGAAGTGTAACCACAACCTCATAGATCTTAATATTTTTCACACTTAAAAGAGACTCGGGTTCTTACAGTGATCTGCAAAGTGAAACTTGGGAGTAAGACTGGTGGACACCTATCATTTCTATGGCGTATATTTCTAGAAGAAACCCAGGGTTTTTCCCATTTCTATCAACTTAAGTCCTGTGTATGTTCATTAACTGCAAAGGTCAATGAATTATACTCATGTGTTACTACAAGTGCTTTAATTTAAAATTTTGTCATAATTTGCTTATCCTATAATGAATAGATGGCTTTTTTAGCATCATTGGAGCACATTACTCAATCCACCTGTAGCAGGAAAAATAATTGACTCCCCTCCCCTCCCTTCCCCTGCACGGAGCCCTTCTAACTCATAACATTTCATTTTAATTTTGCCCTTGGAGTTGTAAACAGTTTCATATTTTTATTGTTTCGGACTGTGCAACTGGTATTCTGTTTGCTTTTGGAGGAATGGGGTATTGGCCTTTTGGAACACACCTGGCATGTTCAGGGTTTATCCCTGGCTCTGCACTCAGGAATTTCTCCTGGCAGTGTTCAAGAAACCATATGGGATGCTGGGAATAGAATTTGGGTCTGCCACGTGCAAGGCAAATACCCTCACCCCTGTCCTACTGCTTGGGCCTCTTCTGTTTGTCTTATTTCTCTTTGTTTAATCATTTAACTGCTGGTACATCATTAAGTTTACTTGATTTTTAAAAGTATGATTATTTTAATAGTTTATACAACACTTTATATAAAAATAATTATACTTGCAGAACTTCGTTCTGCATTTACCAGGGTCTATGTAAATACAAGTTGATATACTATGTACTGTACAAGTGGACAAATATATACTACAATACAAATCAGAGCATACTACCCACTCTTCTGAGCTTTATTTTTAACTTGGAAATATACGTTGGCAGCCATTACTTATGAGTAAAGTCATGCATCATTTAGCAGTGAGGACAGGTTCTAAGAAATGCATCCGTATAGGACACCACTGCTGTGCAAACATCACAGGGTGTACCAACATCACAGGATGTAGAGCTTCTGACCCACAATCATACACAGACATTACCTTCATACATGTGGCTCAGCATGGACTACAACTCTCCTTTTACCACATGGACAAAAGATTCATGTCCTAATGGTATTCTCCTCTTTCATGGTTGGGCCACACTGTGATTTGTCATTGATCTCAATTGTACAGGTTCAGGAAGCTCTCTGTATTGTATTTGAAGAGAACAGCAGGCGCTAATACTCTTTCCCATCCTATTACAGACTCCCAAAATGAAAGTCCTTGTAAGTAATGCCTTGGATACACATACCAGTAACTATGCTTTCTATAAAATAACTGATTCCTTGAAATAATACCATCTACATCTCTTTCACCATGGAGTACTGCTGCTCTTAGCTCAAATCTATACAACCTCTGCCAGCGTATAATAAAATGCCAGTATTATAAAATTCAAACACATTCTCTAAACATTGCTGTCTGTCCTCCCATTGTTCATCGATTTGCTCGAGCGGGCCCAGTAACACCTCCATTGTGAGACTTCTTGTTACTGTGTTTGGCATATTGAATATTCTTGGTAGCTTGCCAGGCTCTCTGAGAGGGGTGGAGGAATCGAACCTGGCTCGGTCAGGTTGGCTGCGCGCAAGGCAGATGCCCTACCGATGTGCTATCACCCTATTGCTGTGCTATCTCTAAACATTAAAACCACTTAATGGGTCCCTTTCCCTAAGGTAAGTCCAAACTCCTAAGTACCATCTTCCAGGCCTCCACAGTCTGGCCCTTGCTTCATGAGTGGCTTGTATACTCACTGCACAGTGCAACCCTACTAGAGAGTTATCATAACCTCAATGGAACTGAGAATGATTTGGCCCTTGGCACTTACAGTTCCATCTTCCCAGAATCTGACTCCTACCAAATTCTGACTTTCTGTCTAGCAGACTTACCCCCATACCCAATCCTGGGTTCAGTTGAATAGCATAGTAGTTACAAACAATTATAAGCACAGCCTAGGACAAGACTGGTTTTCCTGAGCTAATCTTATCCCTTTCCATTATTTTCCCCATGTGTAATATGGAATTAATGATAGCACTCGCGTCAGAGCTTTAGGTAGTTGGTACTTGTAATGTCATAAGCACAGTACTAAATACTTATTATAGTTGCTATTTTACTCTTCTAGAATGGTCTTTATGGGTTCCTAAGAGAAGGCTGGGTTCCTTTGTCACAGTAACCTTCCACAATAAGTGGGTCTATAGAGCAGGTAGATATATACTGATTAAGTTACTAATATGACTTCGCCCATTCCATTAGTCATTTATTTACTATTCAACACACTATTTACATGTGCAAATTCTGCTGTAGACAACATGAGACACACTTGAAAGTACTGGGCAGATTCATATTCCAGGGTTGCCAAAATAAGAAGGCATACAAATGTTAACTGGTCTCCTTTATTCTGCTATTTATTCAGCTAATATCTATACAGCAATAATTTGCTTACTCTGTAGGAAGTGAGACATAGAACAAAATTCTAGTGAGGCACCTAATCAAAAGTGCCTGCCACTGGGTGGAGAGGCAGACAATGAAGAGATAAACCTTTAATGTAGAATTAAATCATGATAGCACAACAAGGAGAGTGGAAGGGGGAACACTGTTGTAGAAAGTTGTTAGGGATACCCTCTTGGAGAAGATCACATTTGATCTTGATGAGAGTGATATACCAGAGAATGCTACAAAAATGCATTGACACCATGTACAAAATTCCTCAAGTGTGTGACTTACTTGGGAAAGAGTTAGGAAGACAGTGAGGGGCTAGACGTCAATCAGAGAGGAAGAGAGTGACAGAACATGATATCTGGGGCCAGGACACACTGCCATTTCCTAACTATAATGAGGACTTTGGCTGTTTCTAAGCATGGAAAGAAACCATTCAAGGCTTTTTGAGTCAGGAAACATTTATGAACAGATTTACAAGGTTTATTAAGAATTACATTAGCTGGTATGTGTCAAACAGATGTACCTGTGCCTAGAAGGGAGTGAGTAGAATCAATAAAACCACATAGGAGGTCATTGCCATAGGCCAGAACACAGAGGCCTAGATTATAATGCTAACAATGTTAGTTGTTAAGAATCCCTACACACCAAGATGGGTCTCGAAAGCAAAGCCACCAGCTGATGGACTGAAGATTTACCGAGAGTCAGAGGGAGGAGCAGGGGACAACTCATGATGCTAAAACAAACAGAGGTGACTTTAGGGAGATGAAGGTGCTGATGCGGGGCCAGTGCTGGATTTGCAGAAATCAAGCATCTGTCTTTATACCAGTGTGATCTAAATGCAGAAGCCAGTTCCACAATCTGGAATTCAGGAGAAAGATCAATGACTGGAGATACTCTGAGGGTCCTCAGCATAAAAATGGCACTTGAGTTGTTGAACCAGATGAGGTCCCAGGGGAACAAAGCAGGAATTAGAGAGGGAAAGAAAGACTACTATTGCACCCTGGGGCTCTGTGCCAATTGAAGGTGGAAACCCTGTTCTAGAAAGATTAGCTATTCTGGAAGAGGAGGGAATCAGTGGGCAAGAGTGCAAGAGTTCACAGTGGTTAGAAGGAGGAGGGAGGGAAAGGTACAAGGGCTCCCGAAGGAGCTCAGCACAGATATCCTGGGGGCCTTCCCCCATTTTCTCTACTTTAGTGCAATTTCATCTTGGTGGTTTTTCTTCTGACTCCTCCCCAAGCTCCATTTTTGCTGCAACGAATGTGTATGGCGCTTATGTATACATAAGAGCTCGCACACTTGCATGAGGCTAAGAGAAGGTTCAAAGTTCAGGGACAAATGATAAATCAGTGGAACTCCTGGTATTGCTTTTGTGAACTTAGAAGTCTATGGCAAGATATTTGAAATTGGTTCTTCTAGCAGAAATATAAAAGGAGCAATCTTGATGAATGATCAAAATAACCAATTTTTCTATAGCCCAATAAATTTTCACCCAATTCATTAAATGTTCTGGCCTCTGAAACTATCCTTCTTGTTTTCCTTATGAGATCACTTAAGACCTCAAAGGGAGGGGCCGGAGAGATAATACAGTAGGTAGGGCGCTTTTCTTGCATGTGATTGACCAGGTTCAATTCTAGGCATCCTATATGGTTCCCTGAGCTTCACCATGAATGACTCCTGAGCATAGAGCCAGAAGTAAGCCCTCGGCACTTTTGCGTGTGGCAGAAAAAAAAAAGAAAAAGAAAAAGACCTCAAAGGGTGCCACCATTAAAATCTTGTTCCTGGGGCCAGAGCAATAATGCAGTAGGTAGGGTGTTTGCCTCGTACCTGGTCAACCCAAGTTCAATCCCCAGAAACTTATATGGTCCCCTGAGCCTTCCAGCTGTGGTCCCTGAGTGCAGATCCAGGAGTAAGCTCTCAAGCACCACTAGATATGGCCCAAGTCAAATAAAAATTGAAAACTTAATTCTTATTGCTGGATGGGGAGCTTATCCTTGACTTGAAAAAAAAGGAAAGAAAGTCTGTTTTAACAGAGTCTATTTCTACTTCAAACAACTTAAAAATTGTCATGTAATTTTTTAAAACAAAACAACTTTTATGATGTTTTTCTCATGAAAACATAAATAGATTTAATTAACATCATCAAACTAAAAGTGTTGGTAAAATAATGTTTACTTTCTTCTCCAGTGCTTTTATTTCCTGACTTCTGATAAATGCTTTTATTTCCCTTTCAAGCATAAATTTCCATGTAAATCAATTCGAAAGAGAACAAAATGGAAAGCTTTAAGTTTCTCTTTGAGTCAAACTCTTTTATTCTTTTTTAAGTCTCCTAATGGGTTTTTATTGGACCTGACCTTACATCTTCCGTGTTTGAAGGGATGATGTGATTATCAACACATCATCTCTTATTTTTTTGGCTGCCATATAGTGCCTAAAATTAGTTATTAGATAGAATACTGAAATCCTCCCCCATCAAATGTCAGCATTTGCAATATGCCATCCTGTTGTCCAAGACTTTCTTTTCAATCCAACTTGTATTTCCCATTGCCTGTTATATTTCTCACCTTGAAGGGCCCTTATATCCAGTATGTCCCAAGCTGATACTTGGTCGTTTCCCACCTCAATTCATGGACATTACATGACACACGACCACCACACACACTCACACACACTCACACACACACACACACACACACACACACACACACTAGTTACTAGGAATCCTTGAGATCCCACCAGCGGCAACCTCTACAAACAACTTTCAGTAAAACCAATTAGTTCTTCTTCTACCATATGTCTTGAAATTTCCATCTTGTCACATCTCAGCCCTCCCATCAATCTAAGGCATCCTTACCTAGATCACAGCAAAAACCTCTACTCGAGCTCTCTTCCATACTTTCCCTTTCCAATGCAGGTCCCACCTCAAAACAGTTGTCTCATAGGTACCCATTTTGAGAAATAAAATGGGTAAGATAACTTTTTGGTTACCCAACAACTGAAAATCATTCATCAAAATGCAAGAGTGCTAAATTATAAGATAGCTGCTATAAAGCTATAAGGAATAACAAAATCATGCAAACCTCTGCAACATGAATGGAACTGAAAGATAACATGTTAAATGAAGTAATACAGAAAAAGGACAAACACAGGGTGATCTCACTTACAAATGGTAAATAGAATAGTTGGATGAGGGAATGCAATATTTGAAAGGGGGAATGGATGTCTAGATCACCCTTGACCCCAGAGTATAGGAAAAACAACACAGAAGAAAAGAAATTGAGACTCTCAAATAAATATCTTGGAAGAGAGCAAAACAGGATGATATGCTATAGAGATACCTCCGTACCCCACACCAGGCTGTCTCACCCAGGGCAATCCAGACAGGGGTGGGTGAGTTCCCCTCCCAAACCCAACTGATCCCTGGCAGCTGAAAACCTCTAGAACTCAATTGCTGCCATGTTCCTAGCTGATCTCCACAGGCTGAGACTAGCCTCATCCATGAGTGAAACTGCTGAAAAATCCAGCTATGCAGAACTTGTGACTGAAACCTCCAGGCTCACATAGAGTCAGGTATGGGCAACTTCCCCCCATCTCCTCGTGTTACCGGTATCTTGGCAGTCATTCCCAGGAATTGCCTCAGGTGCCATAAACGTTTGTTAATGGCCATTATCCAGAGACTCCCAAATAAATCTCTCAGAAGAGAGCAACACAGAACAATACGCCATAAAGACGCCTCCAGACCCCAAAGTCCTGTTAAAAAAAATTAAATTAACCTCTATTTGCATTTGTGTCCATGCGATATTTCATACTCTACACCACTTATGTACCAAGAGTAGCAACCACATTCAATAGGATGTAAAGTAGAAGGTAACTCATCTCGGGGAGAGGAAAAAATACACACACACACACACACACACACACACGCAAGGCATAACCTTTAGCAACACGATAGCAATCTCTTGTATAATGGCTTAATGGCTCCAGAGTGAAATAAAACAATATTAACACACATTTCTCTAAGAAAAAAATGTTGGATCATTTTAGTGGATTATTCAAAATAAGTAATATAAAATAAATCATTTAGGTCCTGCTTTTGGGACAGGGTTTAGAGGTCGGGGTAGAAACATTTGAAATATGGTGATGGGTAGGTATAATGGTGGTGGGACTGGTGTTGGAATATAAAATGTAACAAATTATTGTAAACAACTTTATAAAAATAAAATAAAATTTAAAAAAAGTGAAAAGAAAAGAAATTGAGGAGGAAAAAAGATGTAGCTAAAAAGCAATGGGAAGCAGGGGTCAAGATGATCCGAATACAACAGTGGTGAAAAGGTGTGGTACAGCTAAACATCCAAACAAGAGTAACCATGCTGAAAACAAGAGCTCAAAAACACCAAAAAACAAACCTAAAAAGTAATAATGGGAGGAAACTCGAGAATCCTGGTAGAAGGAAGAAGATACTGATAGTGGGACTGGTGCTGGAACATAGTGTGTCTAGAACCCAATCTGAATAATTGTATACCATGGTGCCTGAATAAGCTTTTTTTTTAATATCCCCCCACCCCCATCGCCCCATCCCCCCCTGCCTCTGTGGCAGGGCAATCCCCTGTGTTCTCTCTCTCCTTTTGGGTGTTGTGGTCTGCAAAAGAGGCATTGAGTGGCAAACATGTTCAGTCCATAGTCCACTTTCGACATGCATCTCCCCTCCTGGGAGGATCCTCCAAACACCCTTTATTTGGTGTTCCCTTCTCTATCTGAGCTGCCCTTTCCTCTAGAATGCCCGACTGGCCACTAAGCTATGGAGTAATCCTCCTGGTGCTGATCTCAGCTATTCTTGGGTATTAATCTCCTATTTTGTTACTTTATGTCCCCCAGATGAATGCAATCTTTCATGTCTATCCCTCTCTTTCTGACTCATTTCGCTTAGCATGATACTTTCCATGTTGTACCACTTGTATGTAAATTTCATGACTTCATCTTTTCTAACAGCTACATAGTACTCCATTGTGTAGATGTACCAAAGTTTCTTTAACCAGTCATCTGTTCTTGGGCATTCAGGTTTCTTCCAGTTTCTGGCTATTGTAAAGAGTGCTGCAATGAACAAACAAGTGCAGATGTCACTTCGACTATACATTTTTGCCTCTCTGGGATATATTCCCAGGAGTGGTATTGCTGGGTCAAATGGGAGCTCAATTTCTAATTTTTTGAGAATCGTTCATACTGTTTTCCAGAAGGGCTGAACCAGTCGACATTCCCACCAACAGTGAAGGAGTGTCCCTTTCTTGCCACATCTGCGCCAGCATCGGTTGCTTTTGTTCTTTTGAATGTGGGCCAGTCTCTGAGGTGTGAGATGGTATCTCATTGTGGTTTTGATCTGCATCTCCCTGATGATTAATGATGTAGAGCATTTAAAGTTTCTGTTCATTTCATTGCCCCATTTTTGGATGGGGTTGGATGTTTTCTTCTTGTGGAGTTTAACCAGTATTTTGTATATCCTGGATATCAACCCCTTGTCAGATGTGTATTCGGCGAATATCCTTTCCCATTCTGTACACTGTCTTTGTATTTTGGTCACTGTTTCTTTGGAGGTGCAGAAGCTTCTTAGTTTAAGATAGTCCCATTTATCTATCTCTGTTTTCACTTGCTCAGACAGTGGCGTGGCATCTTTGAAGATACCATTAGCTTCAATGTCATGGAGGGTTTTGCCAACTTTATCTTCAATGTACCTTATGGTTTCTGGTCTGATGTTGAGGTCTTTAATCCATTTTGATCTTACTTTTGTACATGGTGTTAGGCAGAGTTCTGAGCCCATTTTTTTGCATGTAGCCGTCCAGTGATGCCAGCACAATTTGATAAAGAGGCTTTCCTTACTCCACATTACTTGCACCTTTATCAAAGATTAGATGATCATATGATTGAGGGGAGATGTTAGTGTATTCAACCCTGTTCCATTGGTCTGCAGTTCTGCCTTTGTTCCAGTACCATGCTGTTTTAATTATTACTGCTTTGTAGTACAGTTTGAAGTTCGGGAGGTTGATTCCTCCCATTTTCTTTTTCCCAAGAATTGCTTTAGCTATTCGTGGGGGCTTATTGTTCCATATAAATTTCAGGAGTGTTTGCTCCATTTCTTTGAAGAATGTCATGGGTATCCTTATAGGGATTGCATTGAATTTATACAATGCTTTCGGTAGTATTGCCATTTTGACAATGTTAAGTCTCCCGACCCATGAGCAGGGGATACCTTTCCATTTCCTCATGTCCTCTTTTATTTCCTGAAGTAGCGTTTTGTAGTTTTCTTTGTACAGGTCCTTTACTTCCTTAGTTAAGCTGATTCTTAAGTACTTGATTTTCTGGGGCACAATTGTGAACGGGATTGTTTTTTTCATGTTGCTTTCTTCTCTCTCACTGTTTGCATATAGGAAAGCCATGGACTTTTGGGTATTGATTTTATAGCCTGCAACTTTACTATACGAGTCTATTGTTTCTAGGAGTTTTTTGGTGGAGATTATTGGGTTCTCTAAGTATAGTATCATATCATCTGCGAATAGTGAGAGCTTGATTTCTTCCTTTCCTACCTGAATGCCCTTAATATCTTTTTCTTGCCTAATCGCTATTGCAAGTACTTCCAGTACTATATTGAACAGCAGTGGAGAGAGTGGGCATCCTTGTCTCGTCCCTGATCTTAGATGGAAGGCTCTCAGTTTTTCCCCATTGAGGATGATGCTTGCTGTAGGCTTGTGGTAGATGGCTTTAATTATGTTGAGGAAGGTCCCCTCTATACCCATTTTGGCTAGGGTTTTCATCATAAAGGGGTGCTGGATCTTGTCAAATGCTTTCTCTGCATCTATTGATATGATCATATGATTTTTATCTTTTCTTTTGTTGATATGATGGATTATGTTGATTGATTTCCGAATGTTGAACCATCCTTGCATCCCTGGGATGAATCCTACTTGGTCATGATGTATGATCTTTTTGATGAGTTGTTGAATTCTATTGGCTAGTATTTTGTTGAGGATCTTTGCATCTATGTTCATCAGGGATATCGGTCTGTAATTCTCTTTCTTTGTGGTATCTCTGTCTGCTTTTGGTATCAGTGTGATATTTGCTTCGTAGAAACTGTTTGGAAGTGTTTTTGATATTTCAATTTCGTGGAAAAGCTTAAAGAGGATTGGGAGTAAGTCCTCTTTAAAGATTTGGAAGAATTCACTAGTGAATCCATCCGGGCCAGGACTTTTGTGCTTGGGGAGACTTTTTATTACCATTTCAATTGCCTTGATAGGTCTGTTCGGGTATTCCAGGTCTTCTTGGTTAAGCCTTGGGAGTCTGTAGGAGTCTAGGAATTTATCCATTTCCTCAAGGTTTTGATGTTCCGTGGCATACAGTTTCTCAAAGTACTCCCTGAGGATCCTTTGAATTTCTGTAGTTTCTGTTGTAATGACCCCCTTTTCATTTCTGATTCGGTTTATTAGGGTTTTCTCTCTCCCTTTCTTTGTGAGTTTTGCTAGAGGCTTATAAATCTTGTTAATTTTCTCAAAGAACCAGCTCTTGGTTTCATTGATCTTTCGGATTGTTTTTTGGGTTTCCATCTCGTTAATCTCTGCTCTGAGTTTTATTATTTCCTTTCTCCTGCTCGGGTTGTGCTCCTTTTTTTGGTCCTTCTCCAAGCTCTTGAGCTGTTAGGTTTTTTTTTTTTTAAAAAAAAAAGAGTTCCAGCTAGGAGTGAGGTAATATTTTTTAGAACTTTGTCCTTTCAAAATAATCACTTAAGATTCAAGAATTCTTACTACATAGTTTATAGCCAGGCATGATTATGGAAAAATGTTTATGGCAAATCACTTATCTTACACACACTGGGAAAGCTTTTATGACTCTTCCTAGGAGTCTATTTCTCATTCCTAAATCAGCTAACAACTTTGTTACTATAAGACTAAAATAAACTGAAGAAATATCTCTTCCATGAATTCGTTTTATTTCCTAATTCCTCTACTCAAACACATTGAACGTTAAGGGTGCTGTCATTTTCAAAATGTACAAAAGAAAACCAAATGTTATCTTGCGGAGAGAAGACTTTTAGCTCCCAAAGACACTGCCTAAAGCCATTACCATGGAAACAGGACTTTCTTCCTTAAAAAAGAAAATGACAATAATCAGGTCTCTCAAATTATGTGAACAGGGGACAGGAATTACCTGTCAATCTCTCCTACATCAATAGAAAAACAAGAAAGGTGACTCTTGAGGAATAGAAAACTGGACATTCCACTAATTAATACTCTTTCTTATTTTCATTTCTAAATTTTTTTATTCAGTAACTTTAAAACAGTTGCCATTCCAAAGTGGAGATTTTGAGTAAAACAACTCAATAGCCCACAGGGTTCCAGATTAAATTCACTTCTCTACACAGTCTCTTTATGTTTCCTATCACCCAAGGTCACAGAGGGCTCACTGATCAAAAGCAGAAGAAAGGGCATCTAGGCAAAGAACTATTTCCCTCTCTCCTCACCTCACCTCACCTTCTTGATACGGTTCCATTTCCATAGTGATAAAGGAAGAGTGAACGAGGTAGAGAAAGATTCAAATCAAAAGCTATAAATCTGTGAACTTCTGAAACTATACTTCAAACATTCAAATGACTAATTTTTCCCTCAGAGGCTCACTGTCATGTCAATGGCCTTGAGTCTTAGAAGAGAAGTAATTTGCAAACCATTAAAAACCCACAATTTTTCTTAGCAAAAGCCTAAAAGAGAAAATTTTGTTTGCCTTCAGAATTAAGGATGTTGGAAGCTAGCAGGTTACGAATAGGTCCTCCTTACCCACCTTTTTCAAGATAGGCATAACAAACAATTCATCAGAGAAGAATGAGGATAAAAGTGTGGGGAAAACTGGATTTGAGTCTATCACTATGTAATCCAAAACCATGTTAGTAAAATTAGGTGAATAACTTGAAACTACTCCTTATGAAAAACAAGAAAAAAATGGAAGGAACTGAAAATTGTCCAGAATAAAAAGTAAATCTCAATTTTAAATGTTATTTTTTATTAAAGAACTGTAATGTTGTTGGTATTGAGTTTTAGGCATTTAATATTTCAACACCAATCCCACCACCAGTGTCAACTTCCCTCCCCCACTGTTACCAGATTCCCGCACACACTCACTACCCCTACCCCAATTTTAATTTATTTTCTTCTCTGTCCTGCTCCTTTCTAAGCACTGGGGTCAAGGGTGATCTAGGCATCTCCCCTTTACTACGATACATTTCCTCATCCTGTATTCTATATACCACAGATAAGTGATATCATCCTGTGTTTGTCTTTTTTCTTCTGGCTTACTTCACTCTACATGATATCTTCCAGTTCCAAGCAGGTCGCAGCCAATTGCATGATTTCATCATTCCTTACAGCTGCATAGTATTCCATTGGGCATATATACTACATCGTCATAAACTTATTTGTCACTGGATACCTAGGTTGAGTCCATATCTTAGCTATTATACTGAGTGTAGCGATGAATAACGGTGTGCATATGTTCTTTTGAGAAAGTGTTTTTGTATGTGCAGGGGGCAAAAACTGAAAAGGGGGATTGTTAGTTCACATGGCGGTTCAATTCTAAGTTTTCTGAGAACTCTCCATACTGTTTTCCACAGTTGTACCAGATAACATACCCACCAGCAGTGGATGCTAGATAAAGTTTTCACGACATCCCCACCAAAACAGATTGTTCCTACTATTTTTGATATGTGCCAGTCTCACTGGTGTGAGATGATATTTCATTGTCATCTTGATTTGAATTTCTCTGATTATAACTGATGCTGAGCATTTTTTATGTCTACTGGCCATCCACCCATCTTCCTTCAAAAAGTGCCTATTCATTTCCTCTCCCCATTTTTTAATAAGGCTTTTGAAAAAATTTTGATTAATTTTGGTGAGTACCTTATATATAGTTGATGTCAAATCTTTATCTGATGGGCTGAATGCAATTATTTTTTCCCTATTCAGTTAGCTATCTTTTAGGTTTAGCCTGTGTGGTTTTTTTAAATTGGATCACTGTGAGATGCAATTCCAAATTTTCATGATTACATTTCAGTCATACAATGATCAAGCACACATCGCTCCACCAGTGCATTTTCCACCACCTTTGTCCCCAGTGTCCCTCCCACCACTCCTACCCCATCACCCACCCACCCACCCCCCATCCACCTCTGTGTCAAGTATATTCCTTCTTACTCTCTCTCTAATTTGGGGCATTATGACCTGCAATACAGATACTAAGAGGCCATCATGTTTGGTCCTTTGTCTACTTTCAGCACACATCTCTCATCCTGAACGATCCCTCCAACCATCATTTACTTAGTGATCCCTTCTTCATCTCAACTGCCTTTTCCTCCAGCACGTGAGGCCAGCTTCCGAAGTGTGGAGTGACTGTGGAGTGATCCTCCTAGTCCTTATCTCTACTGTCCTTACATGTTAGTCTCATATTATGCACTTTATATTTCACAAATGAGTGCAGTCCTTCTATGTCTGTCCATGTCTGTCCCTGTCTCCCTGTCTTTCTGACTCATTTCACTTAGCATGATACTCTCCATGTCTCTCCATTCATATGCAGATTTCATGATTTCATCTCTTCTAACAGCTTCATAGTATTCCACTGTGTAGATGTACCAACGTTTCTTTAACCAGTTGACTGTTCTCAGGCACTCAGGTTTTTTCCATCCTGGTTATTATGAACAGTGGTGCAACAAACACACGAAGTGCAGATGTCATTTCTACTGTGGTTTTTTTTTTGCATCTCCAGGATATATTCCCAAGAGTGATATTGCTGCGTCACATAGGAGCTCAATTTCTAGTTTCTGGAGGAATGTCCATATTGCTTTCCAAAAAGGAGGGACCAGTCAACATTCCCACCAACCAGCATTCCCACCAACAATGAATGAGAGTCCCTTTCTCCCCACATCCTTGTCAGCATGGGTTGTTTTTGTTCTTATTGATGTGTGCCAGTTTTTGTGGTGTAAGATGATACCTCATTGTTGTTTTGATTTGCATCTCCCTGATGATTAGCAATGTAGAGCATTTTTTCATATGCCTTTTGGCCATTTTAATTTCTTTTTAGGAAGCTTATATTCATTTTTTCTCCCATTTTTTGATGGGGTTGGAGGTTTTTATTTCTTGTAAAGTTCTACCAGTGTCTTGTATATCCTGGATATTAAGTCCCTACCTGATGGGCATTGGGTAAATATTTTTCCCATTCTGTGGGCTCTTTTTGTATTTTAGTCACTGTTTATTTTGAGGTACAGACACTTCTTAATTTAATGTAGTCCCATTCGTTTATATTTATTTTCACTTGCTTGGTCAGCGGTGTTTCATCCTTGAGGATGCCATTGGTTTCAATATCATGGGGGATTTCTGTCTATATTTTCCTGCATCTTATGGATTCAGGTCTGATATTGAGATCTTTAATCCATTTTTATCTGACTTTTGTGGATGGCAATAGACAGAGGTTTGAGTTCATTCTTTTGCATGTAGCTGTCCAGTTTTCCCTGCACCACTTGTTGAAGAGACTTTCCTTGTTCCACTTCACATTTCTTGCTCCTTTATCAAAGAGTAAGTGATCATATACTTGAAAGGCTGTGTCAGAATATTCAACTCTGTTCCATTGGTCTGAAGGTCTGTTTCTATTCCAATATCATGTTGTTTTAATTACTACTGCTTTGTAGTACATTTTGAGACTGGGGAAGGTGATGCCACCCATCTTTTTCCCACGGATTGCTTTGGCTATTCATGGGCATTTATTACTCCAGATGAATTTCAGGGGTGTTTTGTCTATTTCTTTGAAAAATGTTATGGGTATCCTTATAGGGACTGCATTGAATCTATACAATGCTTTGGGGTATATTGCCATTTTGACGATGTTAATCCTCCTGATCCATGAGCAGGGGATGTGTCTCCATTTCCTAGTGTCCTCTTTTATTTCTTGAAGTAGTGTTTTGTAGTTTTCTTTGTATAGGTTCTTCACCTCTTTAGTTAAGCTGATTCCAAGGTACTTAATTTTCTGAGGCACTATTGTGAACATGATTGCTTTTTTAATATCTCTTTCTTCTTTTTCATTATTTGTGTATAGGAAAGCCATGGACTTTTGGGTATTGATTTTGTGACCCGCCACTCCACTATACAAACCCATTGTTTCTAGGAGCTTTTCTGTAGATCCTTTGGGGTTCTCTAAGTATAGTATCATGTCATCTGCGAACAGTGATAGCTTGACTTCTTCCTTTCCCATCTGGATGCCCTTGAAATCCTTTTCTTGTCTAAGTGCTATGGCAAATACTTCCAGTACTATATTGAATAGAAGTGATGAGTGGCCAATCTTGTCTTGTTCCTGATTTCTTTTACATTGCAAAAGCTCTTTAATTTTATGTAGTCCCATTTGTTTATTTTTAATTTTGTTTCCTTTGCCAGTGGTATCAGATCAATGAATACATCTTTGAGGTCCAAATACTGAAGTGCCTTGCCTATATTTTCCTCAATGTATTTTATAGTTTCTGGTCAGATATCAAGGTATTTGATTCACCTTGAATTGATTTTTATGTGAGGTATAAGATATGGATCTACTTTAATTTCTTAGAGTTATCGAATTTTCGAAGCACCATTTGTTGAAGAGGTTATCTCTACTCTATTTCATGTTCTCAGCTCCCTTACAGAAAATTGTTTTATATATACATATATATGTAGTTTTGTCAGGCCAGTTTGTGGGTGTGACCCCCGCCTACTGGAATTTGGAGGATCTGGGTGGAGGATGCTTGGCCCAAATCTGAGTAGGCTTGGAGATCTCAACATCCTATTATGACATCTTATTATCTCATTCCTACTTTGGACAAACTGGCAGGCTACCAAATGTAGCCTGCCCACATGGCAGAGTCTGGCAAACTCCCCGTGGCGTACCCAATATGCCAAATACCAGTAACAATGATGGGTCTCATTCTCCTAAAGACCCTTGTATATAATCTCAGGGCTAGGATGAAGGAGACATTACTGGGGCCTGCTCGAGGCAACTGACGATTAACAGGATGATTTGTGATTTTTGTGATGTAGTTTTGTCATTGTTATTCAGTTCTAACCCATAGATCAAGGGTCTATCTTTAGTCTAGTGCCATGCACTTTTGATCACTACAGCTTTATAAAACAGTTCCAAATTAGGTAATAAAATACCTCCCGATGTCTTATTTTTCAGTATACTTTTGGCTATTTGTGATATTTTCTGATTCCATGCAAAGTTTGTTATTGACTATTCTAGACCTGGAAGAATGTCATCTGAATTTGGATGGGGATTGCATTGAATCTATATAATATCTTACATATGATAGTTATTTTAATAATATTGATTCTTCCAATCCATGAGCATGCGGTAAGGTCCTTTTCTATCTCTTTCTTAAGTGATTTAGAATTATCATGGTAAAGAACTTCTGCATCTTTTATTAAGTTGATTCCTAGATACTTGATGATTTGGGATACTATTTTAAATGGGATATACTCCTTAACTGCTTTCTCCTCTGATTCATAAAATAATATTACTTTTATCTTTCACTAACATACCACAGTTTATGAAGTTATTCATAGCTGATTTTAAGGCATACAGTTTTCCAATATCGATCCCATCAGTAGTATCAACATTTCTCCACCAGTTTCCCTCCCATTCTGTATTCTGCCTTTGGTGCTATTCAGTGTAGTTGTAGTTTGGATCTCATGCTTTCATTTCTGTTGATTCTGTGGTTTTGATATATAGATATACTACCCTCTACACTGCTCATGTGCCTGAGGCTCCTGCCCACTGCTCCTGTTGCTTCGAATCTGTCTCTTAATACTTCCTCTCCTCAGTTTCTTTTCAGATCTAGAATCTAGGGAACAAAATAATCTAGGTAAAATGCTACTCCCCTTCAGATACCTTGCATTTCCTGTCCCTCATATTCTATATATCACTGTCACTGTTGCTGTCCTCCCATTGTTCATCACTTTGCTCTAGCGGGTTCAGTAACATCTCCATTGTGAGACTTGTTACTATGTTTGGCATATCGAATACATCACGAGAAGCTTGCCAAGCTTTGCCATGCAGGCAAGATACTCTCGGCAGCTTGCCGGGTTCTCCAAGAGGGGTGGAGGAATCGAACCTGGGTCAACCGGGTCGGGCGCGTGCAAGGCAAACGCCCTACCCGTTGTGCTATCGCCCTATAGAGAAGTGAAATCATCTAGTATTTGTCAATCTTCTTCTGATTTACTTCACGTAACATGATAGCCTCTAGTTTGAAGTTGCAGTGAATTGCATGATTTAATTCTTCTTTTTAGTTGCAGAGTATTCCATTATGTACACAGACACACCTTTATAAACTACTCATCTCTAAGTGCTGCAATGAATAATGGTGTACATATATCCTTTTGACTTAATGTTTTTGTGTCCCTGGGGGTGGATACCAAAAGACATATTGATATTTTGCTGGGTCATATGGCACCACTACTTTGGCTTTTCTGAGAAATCTTCATTCTGTTTTCCATAAGGGTCAAACCAGACAATATTCCCACCAACCGTGGATGAGAGTTCTTTTTATACCAAATCCCTGCCAATATATTGTCCCCAGTTGTAGTATTTCTTTTTTAGGGGATTTTTTTAAATATGTGCCAAACTCACTAGTGTGAGATGATATCTCGTTGTTGTCTTGATTTGGATTTTCTTGATAATAATAATGATGAGTACTTTTTCATATGCCAATTGGCCAATCATCTGTCTACTTCAGAGAAGTGTCTGTTTATTTCCTCTTTCCATTCTTGATAGGGCTTGGGGGCTCTTGTCGCTGACCTCTGTGAGTACTTTGTATATCTGTAATATTAGACCTTTTTCTAATGTGTTGAGTGCAAATATTTTCTCCCATTCAGTTAGGTGTCTTTTATTTTTTATCCCTTGTTTCTTTTGCCATGCAGAAGATGTAGTCACATCTGTTTGTTTCTGTTTCCACTTCCTTTGCCAATGGAGCCATATTATTGAAACCAATTTTCAGGTCCAAATCTTGGAGCATTCTGTCATTTTTTCCTGTGTATTTTATGCATTTTCATGAGACCTTAAGGGCTTTCATCCACTTTCATCCACATTTCATACAATGTGAGATAAGCTCCAACTTCAATGTTTTGTACATATTATTACCCAATTTTTCCAATTTTTTCAACAGCATTTGTTGAAGAAGTTTTCTTTCTTTCACTTCATGTACCCAGTTTCTCTGTCAAAAATTAGCTTGCCATAGATCCAATACTTCTCTTTGACTACTAGATTCTAGCCCATTGGTGAGAGAGACTATCCTTATTTCTGTATCATACTGTTTTGATCACTGTAGCTTTGTAATATAGTTGCAAATTAGGTAATGAGATACCTTCACATTTCTTTTTTCTCATTATGACTTTCGCTACTCAGGGTGTTTTATGCTTCTATAGAAACTTTGACATTGACTGCTCTAAGTCCTTGAAAAATGCCATCTGAATTTGGACAAGTTTGGATTGATTCTATATAATAATTTAGGTAGGATGCTCATTTTCAATAATATTTATTCTTCCAATACATAAACATATTATTCACTGGACCATTTTTTTTCATTTTCTAAGGTCATATATCTCTTATGTGACATAATTTTCAAGATATAGATCTCTCACATTTTCTCTTGATTACTAAGTACTTTATGTTTGGGGATACTATTTTGAATGGAGTAAACTGTTCATTTTCTCTTCTAGTTCATTATTTGCACATAGGAATGTAATAGAATTTTAAATTTTTTACATTATTTTAGTCACCATGAATTAGAAAGCTATTCTATGACTGGTTTACAGACATACAATGTATAAACACCAATCCCTTAACCAGTTTTCACTTCCTTTCTCAATACCACGCAATCCCTTCCCCCCCCCAAGCTTCCAATCTGCCTCTAAGAAGTGATTTATTTTTTATAACTTTGGCATTGTGGTTTACAGTACTGCTGCTGATAGGTTTCAAGTGTAACACTTTCCTCCCCTCAACTCTCCCTCCACCTCCTGGTTAAACACTTCCTCCACTATTGTAGTTCCCAGCCCCACAGATGGCATGCTTCCTACTGAAGACCAGTTCTCGTGTTCTTTGCTTTCATTTGGGCATTAGTTTTTCTTTCTATTTCACATTTTAGGGAGATTATTCTGTGTAGGTCTCTCTCTAACTTATTATACACTCTCCAGATCTATCCATGTAGCAGCAAATTGCATGATTTTGTCTTATGACCAAGTAGTATTCCACTGTGTATTTATAGTTTATTTATCCAGTCTTCTGTTTACAGATATTTGGGTTGTTTCCAGGTTTTTGCTATAATGTATAGTGCTCAAGGAACATAGGGGTTCAAATATCTTTTATTTGGGGTCTTATTTGGGGTTCTTAGGATATATTAGAAGAAGTGGAATTGTTGGATCAAACAGAGCTCAATTCCTAGGAGATGTTTTTTGTTTTGTTTTGTTTTTAGAAACGTCCATATTGGTTTGCAGAAAGGCTGGACCAGTAAACATTTCCACCAGCATCAAAGAAGGCTACATCCAAGTCAACACTGTTTGTTCCTTTTTTTTTTTAAATGTGTGCCAGTCTCTGTGGTATGAGGTGTATCTCATTATTGTTCTGATTTGTATTTCCCTAATGATTAAAATGCAGAGCATTTTTACACATACCTCTTGGCCATTTGCATATCTTCTTTGAGAAGTTTCATTTCATCTCTTTATTTTTTGATAGGGTTGAATTTTTTTTGTATACTTCTATCAATGCTTTATATACCTGGTATATTAAACCCTTTATCAGATAAGTGATGGGCAAATAATTTCGATCAGTCTGTGGGGTGTCTTGATATTTTGGTCAATGCTTCCTTTGAGGTGCAGAAGCTTCTTAATTTAATGTAGTCCCATTTATTTGCCTTTGTTTCTGTTTTCATGGTCAATGGTGTTAACTCCTTGAAACTGTCTTCAGCTTCAGTGTCATGAAGAAAAGATTTTTGTGCACTGACTATATAGCAAACTATTTTTCTATATTGGTTCACTGTTTCTAGGAGTACTTTTGTGTAGTACTAGTGTTTTCTCTGTTATTTGAAAATTCTAATGCTTTTACTTCTTTTTTCCAACTTGGATCCCTTTTACTTCTTTATCTGATTGTTCTAGCCAGGACTTCTAATACTATATTGGATAAAAATGAAAACAGTGGACATCCTTATCTCATGGTTGTTCTCAGAGGTAAGATAGTAACCTCTCATGATATCTTGAATTTCTGGGGATTCTTTTGTAGTTTCTCCCTTTTGTTTCTGATACCATTTATTTGGACATTTTCTCTTTTTTTCCCCTCATGAATCTAGGTTCATCAAAAAAACTTTCAACAAAGGTTTATCTATCTAGTTTATTCCTTTAAAGAACCAGCTCCTGGTTTAACAAACGCTTTGTCTGCTTTCTTGATTTCTAAATCATTGATTTTTGCTCCAGTTATTATTTCCATCCTTATGCTAGTTTTGAAATTTATTTGTTGTTCTTTCTCCATTTATTTAATATGTGTATTTAGGTTGTTGCTTTGAGATTTTTTTCTTCTTTCCTAATTTGGCCTGTATAGCTATGAATTTCCCCACTCTGTGAATCTGTCGTTCAGATTTGAGGAATGAATAAAAGCATTCTCAGACAAACAAGAGCTGGTAAAATCTGCTATAACTAAACTAATCCTGAAAGAAACGTTGAGAAGCCATCTATAATAATAAAATGATCAAATGTAAGAACAACAACCTCACACAGAAAAATGATAACATAGACCTTTGTATCAATAATCACTCTGAATGTGTATGTACAAAGCTCTTCCATCAAAAGGTAAAGGGTGGATGAATGGACCAGGAAACAAATCCACCTATTTATTTCTTACAGGAAACACCTAAATTCACTGGATAGGCTCGGGGTGAAAGGATGAAAACCAATCACATAAGCCAACAGTAAACAAAATAAAACAAAAAGCCTGGGACAACAATAATTAGATCAAATATCATTTACTTTAAAGAAATTAGATAGAGATGAACACTACTTACTGGTTAATGAAATGACAGATCAATAAGTACTAACTTCCCAATATACATGCACAAAATGTAGTGTCAGCAAGGCTTTTGCCCACTAAAGTAAAGAAATATAGTGATAGAAACACAATAGAAGTAGGAGACCTCAAAACTCTACTTTCACCATCAGATAGATCAAACAGGCAGAATAATTTGTTCTGTCTAGGAAATACACAAGAGCTGTAAGTGAGGAGGAACAAAAAGAACTGGGGTTGATTAACAGACATATACAGAACCTTAATCCCCAAAAAGCCAAATATGCATTCTTCCCCAAGGCACATGGAATATTCTTCAGGATAGATAACATAATAGGACATAACTCAGACATATATAAATTTACGGATACAAAAACCATATCAAGCATCTTAATTAACCATAAAAAATATGAGGAAAAATTCCAATAGCTGGAGGCTGAATACCACTCTGCTATTTAATTACTGGATTTAAGAGGAAATCAAGAAAGAAATAGAAAGACTCCTTGAAACTAATAAGAACAAAGCAACAAATGATCTAAATCTGTGGGACTCAACATATGTTATTAGTAAGAGAATTTTTATTCAAGGGGATGGAGAGATAGTACAGGAGGTAAGACACTTGCCTTGCACATGGCCGACTACAGTTTGATCTCCAGCACCACTTTATCCTGTCTCCCAAGCACTGTCAGGAGGGACCCTTGCACACAGAGTCAATCCCTGAGTCCCTGAGCCCCTGAGCTGGATTTGGTCAGAACAAAACAAACAAAAACAGGAGTTTCTCCAGAATGGTGTATGAGTATGCTTTGTTGTGTTTTCTTCAACGCAGTACTTTGAGAGAGAACACTTTCAAAGAAAAATTATAGCAAGTCACAATGTGGTTGAAAAAGTGGCCATATTTCTTTCAGACATATACTACTGAGTTGCACTAATAAAATGATTCTCTTTATTTTTTGAGGAATTACACACTAGTTTCAAAAATGATCATTCCAATTCACCTTTCTACCAGCAACATATCGGGGTTTTCATAATCAGTAATTCATAGAAGTATCTGTGCCCTCATTGAAACTTGATTCACAATAGGGAATAAATGGAAGCAACCTCAGTGACTTCTGATAAATGGTTTAAAAAACATTGACATACATACAGGTAGAACATTATTCAGTCACTCAAAGGCAGGAAATCATGCATTCGTGACCAAAGAAATAAACCTAAAGGCATTAGGCAAGTGAATAAGTCAGAAGAGAAGAAAAAGCAATGTTTTCTAGGTAAAATTTGAACAAACCAAAAAAAGCCAAGTTCACAGAAATAGAGAACAGAATGATTACTGCTAGAGATCAAAGGAGACAGGGGAAATTCAAAGATGAAAGCCAAAGGGCATACACTTCTTGTGTTTAGAAGAGGTTTTGAAGACCCAACATGGCCGACCCGAGTTCGATTCCTCCGCCCCTCTCGGAGAGCCCGGCAAGCTACCGAGAGTATTCGATATGCCAGACACAGTAACAACAAAAGTCTCCAATGGAGACGTTACTGGGCCCGCTCGAGCAAATCGACGATCAACGGGAGGGCCTTTACCTTACCTTTACCTTACCTTACCTTGAAGACCCAATATACAGCACGCTGCTTGTAATTGATAAGTACAGCTCCTTGAGAGAGGCTGAGAGGCAACCATAAACATTACACACACACACACACACACACACACACACACACACAAATTAACTCTACAAGGTGATGAACAGAGGTCTAACAATGAAAAGGTATTTCAAATTACCACATAGCACACTTTCACTTTATTTAAAAAGAGATTTTTGATTTTGGCGTTGGGGTTTCCTCATGATGCCCAGGGGTTATCTTTGGCTCTACACTCAGGAATTACTCCTAACAGGGCTCAGGGACATGGAGGATCGAACCCAGGTTGGCCACAAGCAAGGCAAGCATCCTAGCGGTTCTATCACTCTGGCCCCACCTAGTGCACTTTAGACAGAAACAATTTCAGCTATCCATTTTCCCTCAATAGAACTGAAAGGGTTTGTAAAAACAAAAGGAAAACATCCAGGTCTGCTCTGACCTGGGGCAAGTCACCACTCCAGAGTTCTGTAGGCTGGAGTCACAACAGTCTCAATCAAGCCTCATGCCCCCCAGGCTAAGAATCCAGACTCTAAGGGCACGTGGAAAATCTTTTACCCCACAGCTGAGATGGAGATGGAGAGGGAAATGCCAGTTTACTGCTTTCTGTGGAGTCGAGAAGCACAGAGGATCTTGGATCTGATCACACTGATCACATGCTGTTTCTATTTGGGAAGCAGAGACACCCATACGAAGCGGAAGAGTAGGAAGTGGCACAGGCAACAGGATACAGTGAGGGGAAGGACTGGCAGCAGGCACAATGCCTGGTCTCTGACCAAAGTACTCGTCTGGTTTCTGCCAGTGTAACCCATGTATCCGAAGGAATATTTTTGCAAAGGTCCTTTGAGCAAGTCGGTGTTCAGATAGGGACTGCCAGCATGTTCCTATGCCTTCTGCGTGTTCCCATGGCTAATCAACTTCCCCGCTCATTAAGACAGTCGTCTATTAGATATATTACTCCTTTTAATCACATTAAGGCTGAGATTGACTAGCAGGGGAGACATTCTGTGTCTACTACATGATTGCATTTATCTATTACAACTCATTTTGAAGTCTAATTTCAGTGGCTAATCTCATATCCTTGAGGTTGAAGTTCGTTGGCGCTTAGGTCACAGGCTTGTAGCTTCCATAGACTCTCATTATCCTGGCTAGTTTGCTTTGTCAAAATTAATTCTGGTCCATGAAAGATGAGCTTTCTTTCTTTCTTTCTTTCTTTCTTTCTTTCTTTCTTTCTTTCTTTCTTTCTTTCTTTTTTTCTCTCTTTCTCTCTTTCTCTCTTTCTCTCTTTCTACAAAGATGTTCATAATTGGGTTTCAGTTATACAACTTTTCAACACCCATCCCTCCACCAGTACAATTTCCCAGCACCAATTCCCCCAGTTTCCCTCCCATCCCTCCAAGCCCCCTCCACCCACACCTGCCTCTATGACAGGCACCTCTCTTTCCTCTGCTCTCTCCCTCTCACTCTCTCTCTCTCTCTTTCTCTCATTTTAGACATTACAGTTTGCAATACAGATGCTGAAACGTTATTATGTATAACCCATTACCCACTTTCAACACTCAGTTCTTGTCCAGAGTGTTGAGTGTTCATTTCCAACTAATGCTGTCATAATGGACCCTCCTCTAACTACCCTCCACCCCCCACACACACACCCTTGTAATTTCTAGCCACTGACCAAGATATAGAATGACTGCATTTATTTGTGGGATATACAAATAAATAAATAAAAATAAAAGACAATTTTTGAAGATAGTTGCTTACAAGAAATTAAAAACAATTATTTATTATGGCTTGACAGATAGCAGCCAACTTATTTGGCTACATAAGAACATTTAAAAGAAAATGCCTTCTAGCAATACTGTCGTGATATTTTAAGAGAAATATAGGAGAAAGAGAAACTGAAACTAAAGCAGCCCCATTTACACAGTACCCTTGGTTTCTCACTTTTCTTCATACTATGAGTGCTTCTTTTTATTTTAGTAGACACTATAGCTCATGAAATTCTGGGAAACCATCCATGACGGTCTCAAATCCTCTCTTCCCAGATCTCAAGGCTTCTTCTTCTTATACTCCAGTCTCCTAGGGCCAGAGAGAATCATTTGCTTTACACACCTGACCCAAGTTTGATCCCTGAGCACTGAACCAGGAGTAAGCCCTGAGCACTGCCAATGTAGCCAAAAACCCCAAATCAAAAACAGAATAGAACAATTTTAGGGGCTGGAGTGATAGTACAGCTAATAGGGTGCTTACCTTGCACATGGTCCACTCAGATTCAATCCCCGGCAGCCTATATGGTCCCTCGAGCCTGCCAGGAGTGAGCCCTGAACACAATGCCAGGAGTAAGCCTTGGGCACTAAGTGTGGCCAAAAAAACAAAAACAAAAACAAAGTCTCCTAGCAAAAAAAAAAAAAATTCAGGAATTTAAGACTATAAATATTTGAGGCTCAGGTGGGGGGGGCCACACCCAACATTGCTCAGGGTTTACTCCTGGCTCTGTGCCAAGGGATCACTCCTGGCCCTAGTCGGGGGACCACATCTGGTGCTGAGGATAGAACCAGGGTCAGCTGCAGGCAAAACAAGAACCCTACCCATGGTCTCATTTCTCCAGTCTACTGAATACAGGTTCTTATGGTACTAAGAGCTACAGAGACAGCTTTCTTTTTACATTCTTCTGGCTCTTAGAACAAACACATTCCTTCTTCTCCTGAATGGGTGCATGTTTAAAACTTCAATCAGGATGGAAGAAAGACTGCACCTTGCTGACTGACCAGGAACAGATAGAGTGGGTTCTAAGAACACGGGGCTGAGAGGAAAGCTCTAAAGAAAGGAAAAGAGTGTTCCCCGAGAGCACAAAAGCAAGTGCAGGGTAAAAGGAATTTCAGATATTTTAGCCTCATTTTTAACATCAGTGTCCCGCCAACTTTCATCTTCCACACCTTTCCCAGCCCAGGTCATAAAACTTATGCCTATGACTTCAGCTACCACTTATACACTGAATTTCATGTTTTTATTTCTAAAAACATAAGCCTCCTTTATGTTTGGAAGATCCTCCCAGGAGGGGAGATGCATGTCGAAAGTAGACTATGGACTGAACATGTTTGCCACTCAATGCCTCTTTTGCAGACCACAACACCCAAAAGGAGAGAGAGAACACAGGGGATTGCCCTGCCACAGAGATGGGGGGATGGGGGGATGGGGGTGGGAGGGATATTATCCATGGTGGTGGAAAATGGGCACTGGTGGAGGGATGGGTATCTGATCATTGTATAATTGAAACCAAAGCACAAAAAATTGTAAATCTACAACTTTAAAAAAAATAAAATAAAATAAAGGGGAAAAAAAAAAAAAAAAAAAAAAACATAAGCCTCCTAAATTAAGCCATAATGTAGGCATTTCTATCTCAACCAATTTATAACTGTCATCATTGACCTCAGATCCTATTGCTCCTCTGGAATTAAAATGTTTGGCTAATTCACCACAGTTTACTTCAGATCAAATCCCCAAAATGGCACTGGTTCTAGACTCCTCTCTTAAGCCCTCATTCCCATTTAGTTCCCAGTTCTTACCAATTTTCCAATCAATCTGCTTCATCTTGTCTCTGCTGCCTTAGCTCAGCTTTTTCCTGAATTTCTGTGAAAGTTCTCTCTGATCTTTGATACATCCTTTACAAAAACTGAGTGCTACTTGTTTGCTACAAAACCCTTTGAGTCCTCCCCCACTTGTAAAACATTCCTTTTTTTTATTTCTCTTTTTTTATATATATATATATTTTTTATTAGTGAAACACCATGAGGTACAGTTGTAGATTTACAATTTTTTGTGCTTGGGTTTCGATTATACAATGATCAGATACCCATCCCTCCACCAGTGCCCATTTTCCACCACCATGGATAATATCCCCCCACCCCCATCCCCCCATCCCCCCCTGCCTCTGTGGCAGGGCAATTCCCTGTGTTCTCTCTCTCCTTTTGGGTGTTGTGGTCTGCAAAAGAGGCATTGAGTGGCAAACATGTTCAGTCCATAGTCTACTTTCGACATGCAACACACAGAAGTATCATAAACTGTACACACCGAAAATGTATACTTTGATGTGCTTTAATATTCATACGCATGCATAAAGCTGTCACCATAATCAAGATAATGAACATACCTATCACCTCCCCTCACCCCCCCCCCCCACACACACACAAATTTTGTCTTTTTGTAATCCCTCTGCTGCAATCTTTCTGGACTCTAAAATCAGACCACCTAGATGAAAAGTTGCGCTCTGAACCTTGAAAACAGATTAAGGGTGAGTCACTTCAGATCTTGCTATCTCAGCTTCCTCATTAAAGTAAAAAGGGGATAATATTACCGACTTCGTCCAAGTATGGTGAGAATAATGCAGCTAATGTTTCTGCACGCTAACAGCAGCCTCTAATGGCTCCCCATTTCGCTAGATTAAAAGGCACGAGCCTTAAAATGACCACAGCCAGGTCCTACTTGATCTGGCCTGCATGGCTATGGCTTCAACTCATGACTGTCCCTTGCTCGCCCAACAATTCCACACTGTAGGGGATGTACTATTCTTTCTTGTCCCCAAGACACTCCACCCAAACTTGCCTGGCTCTCTCCCATATGGATATTCAGTCTCTTTGCAAAGCCAGGCTTATGGCTGAAGGGATAGCACAGAGAGTGGGGCACTTGCCTTGCATGTAGTCAATGGCGGTTCAATCCCCAACATCCCACAAGGTCCCCAAGCTCAAGAATTACTTAAGTAATTCTTGAGTGCAGAAGCAGAAATAAACCCAAATACTGTCGGGTGTCACCTGAAAACAAAACAAAAAAACCCAAACACAACGCCAGGCTTTTTCTGAGCCTCCTCCATGAGAGCTTTCCCCCTTTCCAGTCTTTCCCATTCACTCTGCTGCTTCCGGCTTTCCAGAATGCGATCACCCGCCAACTTCCTGTAGATTTACAAATGTGTTTTCTATCATTGTCTCCTCCCACTTCAACATAAGCTTCACAAGAACAAGAACTAAGTCTGCTTAGCTGATTGTTTCTCCAGCACTGCACACATATGAGATACTAAAATTATCTGATGACCTAAGCTTGTGTGGCACACGGTACGAACCCCCAAACCACAGATCACCATCACGGTCATTATCAGCCCTACCTGAGCACCACTGGATACTTCCACTCCAACTCTAATGGCAGAGCAAACCCACCCCTCCCCAAATCAGACCTGCATTTGAATGTTAAGATGGCAGCACCATTTTCTTGATTTACCTTTCTCAAGTTCTTGCCCTTGCTTGACCTTGCTTTCTGGGAACTAGTTGCTTTCCATAACATTTGCTCTTTGGGCTTCCTAAATCTGACCTCACTGTTGAATAAATCACATATTTTATGCCATTTTTTGCTCTCTTGCTGTGTATCTTTAAATTCCACATGAGAGAGATCATTCTGGAGCTATCTTTAGATGATTCGTATCTGCTTCTGAAATGATCTTCAATTAAAATAAATGCCTTTGTGGCAGTGAAAGTTTCTTCCTTCCAACCATACTTGAAAACCTGGCATTCAGAAGGAAACCTGTAATGGTGCTGTCTGTAAAACCAATTCATTTGCCTCTGGCAATAGCTGGGCGACTGCAATAGCAGACAGAAACCCAAATAGATATCTAGCTTCACAAATATGCAAGCTCACTTTTCAACAGAGATTTGTAGACACAAATTCAGTCTGCTTCAAACCATGGAGTCTTACGGGGATTCAATGAAGAATTATTAAAATGAGTTCGTTTGTATTGCAAGAGCTGGGTAACAGCTTTAGTACATAATCCTCAGTCATTTTAAACTTGGCCTGATTTGCAATGTGTATGCAGTGCCCTGCATACAGCAGTTTTGCTATAATCACATTCTCAATTCGGAGAAGCTCATAATGTGATAAAAGAATGTTTGGTGGTTTATTTCCTTCCACAAATGTCTTTTACTATGACAACTGGCCCTACAACCTGTGATCCTAACTGTCCAAAGCAGCTGACCTTTTCTCCACAGTTCAGTAGAGCTCAGTCTTAAAAGCTGTCCCTGGGATCTGGAAGGCTCCAGACAGATGATGCAGAATCTGTGACTCATCCAAAGCCATGGAACTGTTTGCTCTTAACCTCCCTGTGTACCATGCCTCTAGCTATGTGGAAAGTTTCAGGCATTGTTCTTACACCAGGGTGGATATATAAGGTTGCCTGGATGTCCTCCTTCATTCCCCCCAATCTCCTTGTTGTACTATTGCTCATTTTTAATTTAATAACTGTATCTACAAGTGGCCACCTCACCCCATGTTAATTCTTTTCCTCTGCTGTCTATCTGTCTCTGTCTCTGTCTCTGTCTCTCTCTCTCTCTCTCTCTCTCTCTCACACACACACACACACACACACACACACACACACATACACACACTATCCCGACTTCTAGCCTGAAAACATTCTCAAATACCACACTTCAGGTATAAGGAAATCTCCGTACATTCCATTGACCCTTGTTTCTTAGTCACTCTTCAACTCAGCAATTGAGGCCCAGTATCCAATTGAACCTGTCCTTATCAAGGTCACCAAAGGTCTTCACATTTGTAATTTGATATGAAATCCTTGATCTTTATCTTACATAACCTCTGTATCCTCAAATTTATAGGGAGGGGGTAAAATATTTATGATATAGACTGTTCCATTTTAGCCAAGTTAAAATCTACAGTTCAACTGAGAAACAAATCTTTGTGCAACCATCATTATTTTCTGTCTCTGAAACATCATTTTCTTCAACTAAAATGTGCAAATAAAACTAACCATTTGATGCACCTTAATACTGGTATACATACATGCAATACTTTCAAATGCTTTCTCTGAAGTCTTCACACTTGACCAAGGTGTTTCTGCTGTGTTTCTCAGGACCCTAAACATTTTTCCTGAATTCTAGTATTTGTCATTGCATTGCTACAGTGTCATTCCTGGTGCCTATAACAAGGCAGAGGGACTTTTTCTTTGGCTTCTTATTTAAGCAAATCAACCTTTCCTGGTGGTACTGAGGTAGCTTGGGGATACTGAAACACCCACCAAATCATAAGCCTTTTCTATGTAATACTAATCTGTAAAATTGTCGTTATGAAGAAAGTGGACCAAACTGCAGAGTCTTTGAAATGCCTTTTCCCAGGCATTCTGGGAGAAAGAGCACAAAACCCCAAGTCTTTGCCCTTTGAGATGAAAGACAGGAGGAAGGACTCACCAAGTGAGTCCTTCCAAGGCCTGACATCAGGGAAAGACAACAATTCCTAAGAAATGGAAATACCAGGAGTCATGAGAACAGGTCAGGTGGGCAATACTGGACCCCTATGCTTGAGTTCTCATTACCCAAGGAGGCCATCATATACTCAGGACCGTGGCTGAAAAGGACAGTCTGACTATGACCTGAGCCCCTAACACAGGGCCACATACCAACCACATATGTTACACATGGAGACACTCAACACACGTGAACATGGTGTTTAGCTTTTCACACAGCTCTGTCCTCTCCCTGGTTCTTACCAAATACTTCCATGATAACCCAAGGCACATTTCCGAGAAGACCTGCCTTGTAAATGTCCACATGAGCGCTGAAGCCTAACCCTCATGAGAGCCTGGGAACATCAATGTTTAAACAGGACTGCCTGGCAAACAATCTCTGTCAGGCGAGGCTTTCTAAGATACAGCCCCAATGGTGTCTCACAAGACCTAGCCACAGGATTTGGAAACAAACCCAAATTTCAGACCTGGCTGACCTCGCAGGAGCTGTGTGACATTGGGAACATTGGTCTGTCTGTGGTTCATTTTTGAAAAGGCAATATGGGATTAATAGTAGTCCTTATCTCATCAGATTGCGGTAAGGAATTAAATGAGAGGGTGCATTGCAGTGCTTGGCAATCAATGAATTTAACTTTTCAAGTGGTCAAAACTGAAAACCTTTTTGCATGAGAAGGTCAAACAGCAAACCCACAAATAGCGTCCTGTTTGTCCCAAGCAAAACAAACATCTAGGAAAAACACCCAGAAGCAAAAGGATCTTCAAACTGACCCTACGCAAACTTATGCAGTTGTAAAAATAACTCAGCTTAATCAGAAGCCCCTTGCTTATAAGAAGACTAAACAAACAGGAGGAAGAAATAGATTTTGTCCATCAAGAATTTGGGTCAGGTTCCCAAGGTTAGATGTTAGGAAAACAAAAAAAAAAAAAAAAAAACACCTCCAATTATGTTTATCAGAGAGGTCCTGGTAACTATAGGAAGAGATGAGTACTCTATCCATTATCTTTTTTCTAATATCTGCTTCCAGACCATTAATAATAGTGACTTTAAATAAATTGTTTTCTCTTAGAAGTCAGGGTGAGTAAAGATAGAGCAATCAATGAACCAACTCCTAAAAATCCTAAAGTTTAGTTCAATGGTGGCCTTCAACCTTCTTAACACCTGCAGACCAGCGATAGTCTAGTTGAAAACCAGTAGTTTAGCTATTTTAAAATTAGTATGAGAAGTATCAAATCACATCAAATTAGGATAATCATGACTGGTAAAAAGAAACATGGCAGAATTTTTTAAATGTAAGCTCTACAATTGCTGTGCTATAGCATAGCGGTAGGGCGTTTGCCTTACACGAGGCCAACATGGCCGACCCGAGTTCGATTCCTCCGCCCCTCTCGGAGAGCCCGGCAAGCTACCGAGAGTATTCGATATGCCAGACACAGTAACAACAAAGTCTCCAATGGAGACGTTACTGGGCCCGCTCAAGCAAATCGACGATCAACGGGAGGGCCCTCGAGCAAAGCTCTACAATATTTTGTACTTGAATATATACATATATGTATTCAAGTATATATATATATATATACATATATATGCCTCCTTTCAAGAAACAAACAATACATGCAAATTTTCAAAGCAGAGGCATTAGAAGAAAGCTGTTTGCCATTGAAAGATTCTTGAGCTTCAGGAAATATTCAGGGAAGGGCTTTGAACAGCAAGCTTCCTTGGAATATAAAGAAATACTATTTGTAGAAACTGAATGTGCATTCTATTACATAAAGTTGTATCTGTATCAATTCACTTATGGAACTTACAAAAATAACTCAAACATTAGTCTAAAAGCAGGAAAACATCTTGACAATCATGGAGGCTAATCCTTTCAATTCAATAAAAAGACATTTCAGCAGATGAAATGCTACCTCATCTCTGATTATCTTGAAACTGGAACTCAGAATCTCTGACTTGGTCCCCCAAGTATCTCCTTGCATCCCAAAGAGTATCTCTTCTTTCCCTGTATTCCATTTGAACACAGCATTTTGAAATGCCTCTAAATATTTACTGTCAAATTTTAAGATGTTAAGAACGAGACTGCAATCTTCCTGTAGCTTACTGTCTTTGTGCATGGGAAGATCAATCTTGAGTTCAATGAAGTGTGGCAGAATAGTCACACAAACTGAAGAAAAGGCCCTGCCTCTTGGGGAGCCAATTTCACACATAACATCGCTGGTAATCTGAGGTTTCATTGCACAGGAGCTGTAAAGAAATGGGACTGTTCATTTACTCCAGCCATAGTTGGTGTTTCTCAATGTACCCAATGGCTTGGGAATAACACAAGGAGTAAAGCAGAAATGGCCCCTTACAATCCATCCACAGGAGTAGCAACCAATGTTTCTTGCAAACTTCCATGTTCTGGGCGTGCTGCTAAGCAATTATAGGGATTACTTCATGTAACTCACTCAATCTCCAGCACCATGAACTACATTCAATGATGATTACCATTTCACAGGTGTAGATTAAGAGTACATTAAGTGATTTGATCAGTTACAGAACTACTGAAGTGGAATTGTCTGGGCTCTCAGCCACTGAGAGAGGCATATTCGTCACATGCCTATAAATAATTATATTGTATGTGCAGTGCATAAAAAGAGGTCATTTGGGCCACTCAAAGATGATTTTTACAAAATAGATTTGGTGATGGTAATTAAGGGCCATTTTTCACTACCAAAGAATTATGATCATTGGGGGCTGAAACGATAGCATAGCAGGTAGGGCCTTGCATGCGGCCGACCTGGGTTCTATTCCCAGTATCCTATATAGTCCCCTGAGCATCGCCAGAAGTGATTCCTGAGTGCAGAGCCAGGAGTAACCCCTGTGCCTCGTCAGGTGTGACCCAAAAAGAAAAAAAAAGAATTATGGTCACTAGCTGTCAATGTTATAGTGACATTTACCTTTCAGTATAAAATGCTGTATTAGACAAATGCATTTACAGGACTGTGGAGGGGCTATATTTACAAACTTAAAACATCAACCACTGACAACAACTGGACTTTATTCTAATTCAGTCCCCAGAAGAAATGTTCTTCTATACTGAGAAAATGTAGAAAATGGTTCTTCATCCTTTTCCTGTAAGAACACATTTTCCGGAGATCAGGATTTAGGTCACATGACCTGGTGCTCAGGGGCTACTCCTAGCTTAGTGCTCAGGGGAGTCACTCTTGGCACTAGTGAGGGGACCACGCAGTGCTGATGATCAAACCTGAGGCCCCACATGCAAAGTCCTCACTCCTGCCCTTTGAGTGGTCACCTCAGACCACATACATCTTCTTAAGAACCAGGGATATGGGCTTTTTGCATCCAATTCACTGGACTCTCATTGTGAAGTTTACCAGACTTTCATTACGTCTCTTTTCATTTCTACAGTTCTGAAAATGTTCATCCTCAGTCAAATCTGCACCTGAATGTCTGGCTTTATCCTAATTATTCATGCCCAGATCCACAAAAACAACAATAACAACAAACTATCACCCTTCAACCCTTCCGTCTGACTAATTTATACCAAATGACAGCAATTAGCAGACATGTGGATGCCCTTTCCAGCTAATGGAAAGCTCACCCGCTCATCCAACAAAGTTTCCTTGTCATCCAGAGTAGTTTTGAATGGCCAGAGAGAACCGCACACAGCTACTTCATACACGGCCATGTAGATCATGAGGAGACATCTGACTGGTGCTAAGCTCTCTGTGTTCACCTAAAGCCTCTCTTCCTTCACACAAGCACCCCTCACTCTACCCTGTCCTATGCCCCAAGGCCAACGTTCAGCCACGGTGCACTGCTTATCCCATTCATACCTGCCTACCTTACAGGCCAGCCAGGGCCGGGGAACTATTCAATCTTGTGAAATCTCTTGGGGTCTAATGCATTTCCCCCTGTCCAAACCAAAAGGTGGACAGAATAAAATCTAAACCTCTCAAGTTTAAAGCTCTAAATAAGGAAAACTTAGGCAGGAGATGGGGGATGGCAATGGGGTAAGGGTAGCGTGCAAATCATGTGCCCGGATCTGGTTTGATAACCAACACCACAAGGACTCCGAAGCACTATAGGGCATGTCCCTGGAGGGTTAAGTACTAGAAGCTATGTCCCTCCTGGCCCCCAAGTACCACTGGGTGACCACTGCGGGGCCCAGACAGCACCACATCCTGGGGCCTTAGCATTGAGCCACCCTTCCCAATTGAAGGAGGATCACTTGGTGTGGCCCCCGGGGTCCCGAGGCACTGCTTGGGAGCTCCCCGTGCTCTTTCCCTCCCACCCCTCTCAAAGATCAGAAAAGTTTAGGCATTTGCAGGCTGTTGGAAGTTGCAGAGTGAACCAGAGCTCCCGAAGGCTTTTTCTATGGGACCTTGAGCAGGATTTCCCTGCAAACTCCAGTCTGGTTCTCTCCAGTGAGTTCCAAGGAGTTGCCTTCACATCCCGTCTCCAAAACAGGCACCATACACACACACACACACACACACACACACACACACACACACACACACACACACATCAGAATGGGTACTATGCAAGAGTTTGCAAATTAAAAAGTGTTCCATTTTCACCTCTATGTAAATCTAGACTTTCTCAGGGGCTTACACCTTCAAACTGACCAGAGGACATTATTTGGGGTCCTATGCCTCCCCATTCTCTTCTTCCCCACTTTTCCTATTTGGCCAGTGTCATCAGCTTTCCAGTCCATTGGGCCCACAGAGGATGACGTCAAAGTCCACCTCCCCCTCAACCACCCCACTCCCCCTCCCTCTAACACCCCCCACCCCACTTGGTTAGAGCTACTCTGGGTTTGCACGATTCCTCCTGGTGCTACCCAGGGCTTTTGTCCACTGTAATGTGCAAGGCTGGGGGCAGGAGGGGGGAGGGGGGAGGGGAGAGGGGAGAGGGGGAGGGGAGGAAGCATCCTACTGCAAGGGCAAATGTTAACCAGTCCCTTACTTTGTAGCAGTGAAAGAATAAACCCATGGTAGAATTTCACAAGTTAAATCTGTCTTCTCTACTTAAAGCAGTATGACAGGGTGGGAAGTCAGTGAAATTGATGTATCTGAGAAATGGCGGCACAAATGCTACCGATGCAGTCGAAGAAGCAACTGCAAATATCCATGTTCTTGTCAAGTACGTATAAAACATTTTGTTTTTCTCATGGAAAAAAACATTTTTTTCCTTTAAAATGAAAATTAAACCCAAAATTTTCCTCTGTCACTTACTTCTGATTTTATTCACATCATTCTGGGGGGGGGGGGGGGAACAATCAGGTTGAATCAGTATTTCTTGCATGGATTACTTCCACAGGGAGAGGCCTGAGCTCAGGCTGCACCAGAAACCCCCCGAGTGTCGGCCCGGCAGCCTGTCTCCACTCTGGTATCCAATAGAGCATCTCTGGAGTGGCAGGTACACAAGGGAACAGCCATCACACTGCCCTCAGGGACTTGCCACAACTAATTCTGCTTCCTCTGAACTAAAGCCACAGGGAATGTCTCATGGGGAAATTGCCTAGACCCCCGCCCCACCCGCCTCCCCATCCTTCCAGCCCACCCAGCCCCTGCCTGACTCCTCACGGTGCTCTAAAGTTGTGCAAATATTTAACCCAGGAGACATCACTGAGCCGCTCTTGACTTGCGAGTGTGGGAATGCTCCGTGCATGGGCATCATTCTAAATAACCCTCTAACATAACTCAGGAGGAGGTGATGCAGAAGCAGATTAGCTGAGTCCACCAGCCTGGCCTGGAAGGCAGCAATGGGACAGGAAGTCAAAAGGTCCTTCCAAGAGATTCCTGCTCCAAATCCTACTTTTGTCATACTCAGTGTGATTTGGGAAAGGAGTTAACCTCTCTGACTCTCAACATACACATCTGCAAAAAGAGTGAGTCAATCTTATCTTGAGAATAAACTAGGAAATGCACATCTAAACTAGCCAAGGAAGTGTCGGTCCCAGAATGGAAGGATATAGCCTTTGTAGTTTGCATTTTGGAGTAAGGACTCTCCTTTCTTCCTCCCACCCAGTATGAAATAGCAACTCGTCCTGTAGGTGTGAGTGCAGGCAAGGTCTCACTGTCATGTTCTCATAACGTTAACCAGTATGAAGTAAGATGAACGCTAACATCTGCCTGCCACAGGCATGCTCTTCTGTATCTAGTTATCAGATGGATCATTCTTCCCAACCATTCCACAGATACACTTCTCAGAAACCTGACATTCACAAGAAGGAAAATTCAGGCAGAAAGAGAGACACGGAGGTTCAAAAAGAGGGAATGTTATCAGAAAGACTATACACACCTATGTTCACAGCACCACTTAGTACCATAGCCAGGATGTGAAAATGGTCCAAATGTGCAATGGCAGATGAATGGACATAATTGGACATACACATAATGGAATATTATTATTCCATTTGGAATACACATAATGTAGCACCTGAGTATAATGGAATACTACACAGTTTTAGAAAAGATGAAATCATACAATTTGTTGTAATCTGGATAGTACTAGAGAGCATCATGTTAAGCAAAATAAGGCAGAGGGAGAACAAATACCAATGATCTCACTCATCTGTGGTTTACATAGACACAAAACAAGGGAACAGATACTATCAAACAATGACAAGGCATTAATTACAAAACTCAAATTACAAAGTAGCGGAAGTGGATGGGGATGGAGGGCTGAGAAGGGGATGAAGGTTAGACTAGAGTTGACCAAGGACAGATGTGGTGAAGGACCATGGACATTTTTGGTGGGGGGGCAGGGGAGGGTGCAATAACTTTGTATATCAATACCATGGAGCAATAGCACAGTGTGTAGGGCATTTGCCTTGCATGTGATGCGATTCCTCCATCCCTCTCAGAGAGCTCAGCAAGCTACCTAAAGTATCTCGCCCACATGGCAGAGCCTGGCAAGCTCTCCATGGCATATTCAATATGCCAAAAACAGTAACAACAAGTCTCACAATTTGTGATGAGGCATTACTGGTGCCCGCTCGAGCAATCAATGAACAATGGGAGGACAGTGCTACAGTGCTACCATAAACCTCAACACTTACAACCTTGTTAACTAAAGTATAAGCACTGTTCAAAACACTGTCCTCCCATTGTTCATCAATTTGCTTGAGCAGGCCCGGTAACGTCTCCATTGTGAGACTTCTTGTTACTGTGTTTGGCATATTGGATATTCTCGGTAGCTTGCCAGGCTCTCTGAGAGGGGTGGAGGAATCGAACCTGGCTCGGCCAGGCTGGCTGCGCACAAAGCAAACACCCTACCACTGTGCTATCACTCCAGTACAACTAAAGTATAACTAAAATTAAATAAAAGTGGGAGGAGAGACTATACAGAGAGCAAGGAACTTGCCCTGCATGCAGCTGACCCCAATTTTATCTCTCACATCTAATGTTCTCTTACCACCACAAAGGGTTGCTCCTGAGCACAGAGCCAGGAATAATCCCTGAGCACAAGTGAAAGGAAGGGAGAGAGGGAGGGATGGAGGGAGGAGGGAGGGAGGGAGGGAGGGAGGGAGGGAGGAAGAAGGGAAGGAAGGAAGGAAGGAAGGAAGGAAGGAAGGAAGGAAGGAAGGGAGGGAGGGAGGGAGGGAGGGAGGGAGGGAGGGAAGATGAAGAAGGGAAAGAAGAAATACCACCCAATTTAAGGAAAAAGTTGATCTCCAAAGGTTCCTTCTTAGTCCAGTTCCTGATCCTTCCCGTCTCAGTCCCTTCTTCCACTCATGCTGTTGCTGCAGTGCCTAAAGGTTGCACTCCTGCTTGGTTGTGGTGTTACCAGGGTTGCAGCCTTTCAACTGATTCTCATGCATGCTCTGGCTGCAGTGCTCACAATGAAGTGTCCACATACCTACTCATGGGAGGGTGGTGTCACAATCCTGGCCACAGTGCTCACACATCATTTCAGTTGGTGCTCACTGAGAGTTGCACGCATCTGGTTGTGATATGAACAGAAAGTGTTCACAGCACTGGGGAATAGAGCAGGGTGGCCAGGGTCATGCTCAGTACATGTAGGCAGCTCCAGGGGGGTTAACCCATGGTCTCATGTTGGTGATGCATATGCTTAGCCACTGAGCCATCTCCTGGCACCTCATTTCTGATTCTTAATATAGCACGTTTCTTCCACCCACTGACTCCTTCCTGGTAAGACCATGGAGAGGGCAGAGTGGATGGAGAAAGGTTTCACTAGAAAGTACAATGCAGGGGCTGGGGTGGTAGCACAGTGGGTAGGGCATTCGCCTTGCACATGGCTGATGCGAGTTCGATTCCCAGCATCCCATATTGGTCACCCGAGCCCTGCCAGGAGTAACCCCTGAGCATCATTGGGTGTGACCAAAAAAAAAAGAACCACCCCCTTCTCCCCCCAAAAAGGAAAGTACAATGCAGTGTACCCGGGGCATCTATGTAAGATGAAATAAAGCTCAGGTGTTGAACCCACATGAACTTTGCTTGCCCACTGTACCCAGACACCTATTTGGGTCACTGAGAATGCCAGTCTGCTCTGGGCCTCGGGGCTGGAATCAGTTATAGTGTCTTCACATATCTGGATGCTCATCCCAATTTCATGAATTTGAAATATTGGGAGATTTGGAAAAACATAATCGATAGTTGATACAAACAAAATCTCTTGATTCTAGCAGTGCTGGAAGCATGGAAGACTTCTCTCTACTAACAAAGGGGGACATCTGTTTGTGCTTTGTACCCCCAAATAAAATGCATGTGCATGATCCTGATTCTCTAAAACAGATTCTTAACAAGGGCTTATACTGGGCTAGGGAGATAGTACAGGGGGTAATGTAACACATTAACCTTGCATATAGCCAAGTCCCAGAACCGCAGATAGCCCCCTAGCCTGACCAGAAGTGACCCCAGAGCATAGACCCAGGAGTATCCCTGGGAGAAAACTGCTGGGTGTGCCCCAAAACCCAAAGATAGAAAGATCTATAGACATATATATGGCAAATGGCTATTTGGGGAAAAGTCATTAGTGTACAAGTTCTATGTGGCCCATATGTAACACCCTCGCCAAGCCTGTACCCATTGAAAAATGCAGTCTCTGTTGTTTAATAACAATTTCCCATAAATAGTTCCTGGCTTGAGTCAGATTTATAGCTTGCCTCCTTCCAAGGAGGCAAAGAGACAAACTCTCTCATATTGTTCTCATATGCCGAAGGCAGTTCCTTGGCTCCGAGATTGTTCCCAAATTGATGAATGCCATTCCTCTTGCCACCGCCATCCCCCTCACCCACCTACTGCCATTCCAATTCTGTCAGCTCAGCTCTGGCAGCAGTGGGTGAGCTGTTACCTCCAAGGGAGTGGAGGGGGGCGGAGGGGAAGAAGGCAGGGACAAGGAGAACTTCAAATCCCTTCATGGTCGGGACCCCCAGAGCAGGAGGAGCAGTTTTGGGTAGAAATACCCATCCATGGTGCACCCCCCACCACCCCTCTTCACCACATCAGGGTGGCTCTGGGCAGAAACAAAGCTTTGACTGCGGATGTGCTAGTGAACTGGCCTAGGGGTTCACTGCAGGACCAGGGGTACGGGAGCCCCTGCAGCGGCCCCCAAAGCCTCCATGCTCCAGGAACACAGGGCCTTAATGCCCAGACCTATATATGCACACGAGTGACTCCCAAGACACAGCCCAGCTCAGCCCCACATGATTAATATGCAAACCGCAAACACGCTCGCAGAACGCAGGCTGGGCTATAAAAAGAGCCTGTTTTACTCAATGTTACCACAAGACAGGGAACGAGTTCCTCAGGCAGGAGGGGGAGGGGGGCACGGATCTTCGAAGCTAGCAAGGAAAAATTAAGTATATATGAGTTGAGAGGGCTTGATCCCAGAAGTAATAACAAGCAGGACAAACATTTTCTATATAATGAAGTTTCTGAAATCCAGTGGTGTTCCATGAGACAGCAAGGGATGGAAAATGTCCGGCTGTTCATGCTTATTGAAAAGGCTTCATATAAGGCAACTGAACTTTCAGAGTACCATGAAGCCATAGCATTAAGGGGGGAAAAAATCCACATGTGCTCATTTATGGGATATTAAAAAATAACACAATATGAGACTAATGCCCAAGGATGGTAGAAACAAGGGCAAGGAGGATTGGTCCACAGTTGGAAGCCTCCCTCAAGGGCTGGGGAAGAGGGCATTTGGGATAGAGAAGGGACCACTATAACCATGATGGTTGGAAGGGGCCACTCTGGATGAGAGATGCATGCTGAAAATGGTAAAGAACCAAATATAATGGCCTCTCAGCATCTGTATTGCAAACCATAATGTCGAAAAGGTGAGAGAGGAGAGAGAGAGACAGAGAGACATAGACAGACAGAGAGGCAGGCAGACAGAGAGACAGAGACAGACATAGAGAGAGACAGAGGGAAAGAGAGAGAGAGGGGGGAAGAGAGAGAGAGAGAGGAAGGCTGGGGGCAGGTAGTGGGAGGGAAACTGGGGACATTGGTAGTGGGAAACGTACACTGATAGAGGGATGGGTGTTGGCACATTGTATGACTGAAACCCCATCATGACAGCTTTGTGATTGAGTATCTCACAGTGATTCAATTTAAAAAAAAAAAAAGGTTTTTTTTTAATCTACACATAGGTTTCTGCCTTCTTAGAAAAGAACTGCCTTTCCAGGCGAGGGTGCAAAATGAGGGTTCGAGAGCTCTGTTGTTGGTGGGTGGGGGGCTTCATTCATCCAGATGGGAGGCAGCTAGGTTCATCCCTCCCATTCCTCAGAAAGGCTGAAGCAGGGAAGATAAGCATCACGGAAAAATTAGACTCACACCTGAGGTTCTGAGTAATCCTGGGAGACGTCATCCTCAGGGCTATCTGCAGAGTCCAGGCAGCCTTCGCTTTATTTCCTCCCCTCCCCAGTTTGATGGACACCAGATCCACCCTTGAAGTTGGGACTGACTCTTGGGGTATCGGATTTGTGTTGCGCAGGGCCTGCTCTCCAGAGAGGCAGCTGGCTGATGCTGGCAGACAGGCAGGGAGGGAAAGTTCTTCCATCTTCCCTCCAGGCCCTGGACGAAGAGCCCAGGGCGACCACAACCACAGAGCACAAAGCCTGGAGTAAGTCCTGAGTACCTCTAGGTGTGACCCACACAGAGAAACAGACACAGGTTTGTTTTCAAACCGTGTTCGCCCTGAGAGCAGATCTCACCTGCTCGCCTGTGTTTCTTTGCTTGCTTGCATTTTTCACTCTGGAGAAGCCTGTGCTCTCTCTTAAATACATATTTCCTCTCTTCCTCTCCTCTCACATCTTTCCAGGCAAGTTTCAATCCAATAAGAGCTACCTTGCTTCACTAAAAATAAATAACTAGACCAAATCCAAAACAGAAAGACTACCCAGGAAGCAGAACCCTGCTAATTCCCCCAAACCAACCAAAGGTATTTTGAAGAGTATTTATTTCTAGCGATTTGGCTCCTGAAGGTATGGCAACATACTCTAGTTGGTTAATCCAGCAAATGTACACCCTTTTTACAAACAAAGAAGTACAATTTATTGAATGTGAGGCTCTTGTTCCAGGCCGCCCACCCGGGATCACATACTCTGATACTGTGGGAAGGAACAGACTCAACTTCAGCCCCCTGACTCCAGAACTGGAGCTCTGAGCCTCGTGTCTCTGTCTCTGTATCACCATGTCACTCATCATCATCATCAAACACCAATCACCTGCATCCAAATCCTGGTTCTGCAAAGACAGTTTTGAAACTGGACATACAGAATATGCAAAATATGGTTTAAAGATTTAAGTGGGATGATTACTATAGAACCTTCATACAGATGTATAAATAAGTACTTGTAAGAAAGGCACAATAAAGCCACTTATTTGTCCCAAATATAGGCCGTGTCTATGATGTGCAAAATACTTTTGAGAGCAGGAATCAAAGATAAGAGAGATGGTATCTCTGCCTCCTGGACCTCTTACATGCTAGTATTATGTCTGGGACAAAAAGTCACAGGCACTTTGTATTATCTTCTACTTTTCCACGTTTCCAAGATTTGGTTTTTCTCTTTCCCTTCATGTTTTTAAGGTCTTGATTTTTTTGTTTGTTTTGTTTTGATTTTAGCAACCACGTTTTCTTTTCATAAAATATATTTGCAGCTGTTATGATAGACTCTTGAGAGCAGATTGATATAACAAATAAACCCTGAAATATTACTAATTTTGCACAACAAAAGAGTATTTTTACTCACTGTCATGTCCTCCCATTGTTCATAGATTTGCTTGAGTGGGCCCAGTAACGTCTCCATTGTGACAATTGTTACTGTATTTGGCATATCAAATACATCACAGGTAGCTTGCCACACTTTGCCATGCGGGCGAGATACTCTCCGTAGCATGCCGGGCTCTCCGAGAGGGGCGGAGGAATCAAACACAGGTCAGGTCAGCCCCGTTGGCCGCATGCAAGGCAAATGCCCTACCCACTGTGCTATCGCTCCAGCCCCATTTTTACTCGTACAGTCAAATTATATATTCATACATATTATAGAAATTCTTTTTATTTTTTATGGGGACCACACCCTGCAGAATTCAGGGTGTCACACAGTGCCAGAGATCAAGCTCAGGTCTTGCATTAGTGATCTACTACTTGAGCTCTCTTCGTAGCCCCCCAGAAATTAACTGGAAATCTACTATTTATAATATTATACCATCAGACAAATGATGATCTAGTTCTTTAGAATCTTTTAAAAGGCATTAGTCAGAACTGAGAGAAAACAATTGTATGGGAAGAAAATTATGACTGAGATTTTAAACTTCTGATGATTTACAAGGTGCTGATTTCTTCTAATAACATTGCCAAAGAGATGACGATAAAAATTGAGTTGGGTGACAAGATAATTTAGTATCATGCCTCACAGACAATAAGAACATCCAGTGATTATATTTTCCGAAGCAAATATTGATGCAGGGTTATGACTACAGTATTATTTATGGAGGCACAGAATGCAGCGTTTGAAACTGGGATGGATGCTGGCCTGATTCACAGGGTATCAGATAATTATGAAACTGATCACCTTTCTCAGCTCTGGAATTTTTGTTTTCCATAAGCAAACAAGTTCTTCACTTCTCCAAAAGGAAACTCAAACAGCTTCTCCTGTCATCTGCTTTTCCATCCTCAAAGCTTATCTGTTCTTTGTATCTCTTCAATTTGTACAACACAAAGGCAGGACACTGAAATCAAGCACTGACCCTGGAGTTCTCCACCCTCCCCTGCCCTCTCCTTAGTCACTATATCCTCTCTCCTTCCTGAAGATGATGCCGATCCGCCCCAAGCACAGCCCATGGGAAACCACTGGCCACAGCTCAGAAGGTGATCCCTGACCACTTTATTGTTGAACCGTCCCATCTCACCTACCATGAGCCAAAAAAACTCCCCCCTCCTCTGTGCCTCTGTGTGCATCTTTCTTTCTTTCTTTCTTTCTTTCTTTCTTTCTTTCTTTCTTTCTTTACTTTTTGGGTCACACCCAGCAATGCACAGGGGTTACTCCTGGCTCTGCACTCAGGAATTACTCCTGGCGGTGCTCAGGGGACCATATGGGATGCTGGGAATCAAACCCAGGTCGGCCGCATGCAAGACAAATGCCCTACCTGTGGTACTATTACTCCAGTCCCCTGAGTGTCTTTATTATCTTTTGTTGGTAATCTAAAACATCCCAGTTGAATACAATAATCTTATCACTTATAGGGAGACAAAGGTGAGCAGTAGGGGGTGGGGGGAAGGGGTAAGGAAGTGACAGAAAAGGAGCAACTATATGGACTGGATATTTGAGCTAGAAGAGATGTCCATCAATGCCAAACTCATTGCTTTACATTATCAGGAGTCCAGATGTCTGAGGTTAATCAAGTCCACCCCCAATTCCTCGTGTGTAAATATAAGATCTTTAAGAAGAGGGACATGGTCTTCGCCATTATGCGTCCACTTGGAGTAGCATTGTAGCACTGTCCTCCCGTTGTTCATCGATTTGCTCCAGTAGGCACCAGTAACCTCTCCATTGTGAGACTTGTTGTTTTTTCTGGCATACTGAATATGCCACAGGGATCTTGCCAGGCTCTGCCTTGCAGGTGGGATACTCTCGGTAACTTGCCAGCCTCTCCGAGAGGGATGGAGGAATCGAACCTGGGTCAGCCACGTGCAAGGCAAATGCCCTACCCGCTATGCTATTTATGCTCCAGCTCACTTTAGCAGTGCCTGATAATCACTGTTCAAGGTGGGAGTTGACGGGCGGTGAATAAATACCACCTGTTAAACCAAAACAAGGTGCCCAGAGATGTGCCTCCTGACCCAGTAGGCAGGAATGGATATGCTAGGGGCAAGTGGGCCTTTGGCTGGGATGCTGGATGTGCAGCCTGACACACTCAGTCTGAGAGGCTGAACCAGGGTTAGGAAACAGAAACGGAACTTGCTGCAGATGCTGGGGAGAGCAGAGTGGCAGGGCACAGCAGACAGAGCATGGCATAGGGACATGCAAGGACACAGGAGAACCTCCCAAGGGCTGCTCAGGTCAACCAGGTAAGAGGCACATGCCTCTGCAAGGACAAGAAGGACATTCCCACGGCCAGGACTCGGGAAGGGATGAAACTGGTGGGATCTGACTCCGGGGACGGAAGGGTCAGGAGGTGACAAGCTGCATGGAGTTGGGAACCCGGTAAAGACAGAGTCCTGGAGTTCAGACCCAGGCCTCCTACTCAGGAAGGGCTGGCGCCTTGTGCTGCCCATGCTCCCAGCTGCTTCTCCATGAAAAAGTGCAGCACACAGGAATGGCAGGAGCACCAAGGGAGGGTCTCGGAGCTCTTAGATTGCTGTTGAATGCCAAGAACCCCAAACCAAAGCTGGAATGGTAATAATAATGATAATAATAATAATTAATAATAATAATAATAATAATAATGGCGTACTGAACCAACCAATAGTTACTCATGGGAGGTGGCAGCCACTTTCCGAACCAGTGTGTCAGTTTCTCATCTACTCATCCTTCCCCCCTCCCCAACTTGGGTGTTCCCAGCACCAAACTTTAGCTGGATCAAACAAAGGCAACTCCAGGGCAGAACATGGCAGCCCAGCCTGAAGAATGACCCCAGAAGGCTCCCCGCAGCAAGTGGGGAAAAGTGGGCACCTGAGCAGCTGTGGCAATGATGAACTCCATCCCCCTCTTTAAGACCTTGGAGTTCTGGAGGGCCAAGGAAATGACTGGCACATGAATGAGCATCTCGACGATGACGAAAGTCATTTTGCTGTTAATTCTGAGGTGTTTTTCATATCCACAGAAAATCTTCAACAACAACAACAAAACCAAAAACACTCAGGTAAAACTTATAAAGGAATTTACTAAAGGCCAGGAAATCTAAATTTCTAGGTTCCAGAAGCAACTGGACTCAACAAACTCAATCTTTGGTGCCCCATGTCTTCAACAATAAAACAGGCTGGCAGGGGAGTGGGGATTATATTAGGTAGTCCAAAAAGGTCTCCTCTAGCTGCAGGCTAACTTTGGTGTTAATACCATTTTTTGTTCCTGTCTGCAGTCTACAACAAAGCATCTCTACGTTGGTTATAACTGTATATTTCACACCAATTAACTGGCTGCAGTTCCTCCTGTCCATTCTGTGGAAAACAACAGGCTCCCTCCATTGTGGAAATCCAGGTCTACCTCTGCAAACAATTCAGGATGCACAGAAGGACTCCCCCACTGTCCTCAGAGGCAGTCAGCGCACTCAGTTCGTGATTTCCAGCCCAAGTTTCAGTTGACCAGCCACAGAAGCCACTCTACCTCCCTTGAGTGTCCTTGAGTTTTGGGTCAATGTGCTTTTTCTTTGGAGGATGAAGCTTGGGCCACACTTCGCAGTGCTCAGGGATCACTCCTGGTGGGACTCCGGGGATCCGATGCCCCTTATCCCCCATATTCTCTCTGGCCCCACCAACGTGTTCTTTATAGTCTCTAGGAAAAGATTCCCCCTACCAGTGATCCCCAAGAACAGGCCTGCATTCCACTCCGCAGATCTCAGCTGGCACCTGGCTGTTGACCCTGCTCTTGAAGGGACCTGGAAAAGTAGTTTCATACACTGTAGTCTTTGTGTTCCTACATGAGCTTCAGGTAGATCCCTCTCCAGTTTATTATTTTAGTGTCTCCCTAAATACAACTAACACGCTCATTCTTCCTCGAGTCCTCTATGCCAGCTCCTATCATTGGAGAGCTTTTGAAAGTAACTGAGGGAAAAGGAAAATTAAGCCATAAGAAGAAAAAAAAAGAATAAATCATAATAAGGCAAACTATGTATTCAGGATCAAATACCAGAGATTTTAGGCTTTATACGCAACCTAACTTTTATTGCAACTAAGTAGCACCAAAGTTATGACATAGAAACAGCCATATGTATTTAACTGTATATGAAAGTTCTTGTCTTAATAAAATTTTATTTTTGAAATTGATATTGAAGTGGTTAAGAGGCTTGCCTTGCCCACGGCTGACCTAGGTTCGATCCTCAACACTCCATATGGTCCCCTGAGCCTGTTAGGAATGATCTCTGAGTGAAGAGCCAGGAGCAAGCCCTGAGCACAGCTGGATGTGGTCCCCAAAAAAACCTTTATTTATTAAAACAGGCAAGAGGCTAGACCGATCAATGGCTTATAGTTTTCCAATGCCTCAATTAAATCTTGGAATAAAAAAAAAAGCCTAAAAACAATTTGCTATCATTTTGCCAGTTTCAAAGAGAAGCATTTGACAGCATATCATGAACATATGGTATCTGGATGGTATAGGAACAAGAAAGCTGACAATAATAACATGGTAACAACAGTAGAGACGCCAATAGCACTAGCCCACAGTTTATTGATGGTTTCGATCAAGTAACTCTCTCACAATGCATATACTACTATAGATCCAAACAACTGTGTATGCTTGATATTTACATTTTACAACTGTAAGTCAAAATAACCACAATAACCTGAAAATGCTTTCCAGAAGCCTTTCTGGAACAAGCCTCTCACATGTTCCAAAGAGATTTAAGCCTGCAAAATGACAGCCAAGTGAAACCGAAGGAACGGATGCAAGTAAGAATGAAAAGTTGTGAGATGAACTCCCATCATTCACAAATCAGGCAATGAATACAAAGAAGAAATGAAAACCCTGGGGCTGGAGTGATAGTAGAGCAGGTAGGGCATTTGCCCTGTACATGGCTGACCCAGGTTCGATCCCCTGCATCCCATATGGTCCTCCAAGCACTGTCAGGAATAATTCCTGAGTACAGAGTCACGAGTAACCCCTGAGCATTGCTGGGTGTGGCCTAAAACCAAAACCAAACAAACAAACAAAAAATGAAAACCTAGGTCCTTAATCTCTGCCGAGGTGGAAAAGGGGTCCTGGCTCACAGACTGCAGTCTCGGAACGGGAGCTAGGAAGCCCCGCATCATACTGTCAACAGCAGTTTTCTGAGAGCTGAGAGTGAGAAACAGGAAGTTCCTAACTCACCATCCTTCTGGGGTCTCTGATGTAGGCCCGGAGCACCTGCTCTGGTTCCTGCAGCTTCTGCAAAAGAGATCCATCCACCCTGGGCTCATTCTTGCAGGGCAGTCACACTCAACAACTTACAATTGTGTGTGTCTCTCTTCTCTTCTCTCTCTCTCTCTCTCTCTCACACACACACACACACACACACAGAGAGAGAGAGAGAAGAGAGAGAGAGAGAGAGAGAGAGAGAGAGAGAGAGAGAGAGAGACGCAGCCCGCTGGAAGCTTGGTGCTCTGTTCTCCTAGGAATAGCCAGAATTGATTCCAGCCCAGGAGACCAGGAGAAGCCCAGTTAAACCTGAGCAGTCTGACTCCCGAGAGCAGGAGAAAGGAACAGACAGGATGAGGGGGTGGCGCTGCCAGAAGATAAGAAGGGCTGCAAGCTGATCTTTGCGAGCTCCGGGAGTCCCTTCAAATGGCACCAGCATCCTTGCAGACCCAGACAATCTCTGGCGCTAGACACTGGCCGCTAAAGTGGATTAGCCAGGCAGATGGCAAGAGCGTTGGAGCCTGGAGCCCTGGGGGAGCCGACCAGAGACTGTCAGGGGGGGCTCTGCACTGACGTTCAGGATGCTACCCAGCATTCCGAGGGACCCAGGACCCAGTGCCCCCGTCCGTGGGAAGTCTGCATGCACACGCATTAGGGGACAGTTCGGAATGGAGGGACAGTGTCAGAGGGCATCAGGACAACCTACAGAGAATCGGGATGCCAAGTGTCTAGGCCGGTTCATAGCAGGAGGAAAAGGCTGAAGAATGTCTATGTCTATTCAACTACCCCTTATCTCCAGCTACAATTCTGTCTGTCTCTGCATCTACTGAGTCGCTGTGTGAAGAGGGCATGGACTGGCAGGGGGAGTCTAAGAGATTCTCTGGCACTGTAGCACTGTCCTCCTGCTGTTCATCAATTTGCTCGAGAGGCCCCAGTAATGTCTCCATTGTGAGACTTCTTGTTTGGAGCGATAGCACAGCGGGTAGGGCATTTGCCTTGCACACGGCCAACCTGGGTTCGATTCCCAGCATTCCATATGGTCCCCCGAGCACCGCCAGGAGTGATTCCTGAGTGCAGAGCCACAAGTAACCCCTGAGCACCACCAGATGTGACCCAAAAAGCCAAAATAAAAATTACTTTAAGAGATTCTAGGAAATCAAAAGTCCCTTCTTTCCCCTTGCCCTTTTTATTTCTTTTTTTCTTTTTTTGGATCACACCCGACGTTGCACAGGGGTTACTCCTGGCTCTGCACTCAGGAAATACTCCTGGTAGTACTAGGGGGAGCATATGGAGTGGTGGGAATCGAACTCGGGTTGGCTGTGTGCAAGGCAAACATCCTACCCACTGTGCTATAGCTCCAATCCCCACCCCCTCTTGCCCTCTTGAGCTCATCAATTCCTTGTGCTAAAACAGTGCCACAGGCAGAACTGTGACAGGCTAAGGAGCGAGTCCCTTCAGCCCCGCCTCCCCCGCCCCCCCAGGAGAGCAGCCCCACACTAGGGCAAAGGAAGAAGAAATGACTCCAGGGCAGTCAGCTCCCCTGAAATGGGAGGTTCATGTTCCTGCTACAATGTTTTTGTTTTGTTTTGTTTTGTTTTGTGGTAAAAATAAAAAGGAGAGGAAGTTGTTTTATGTATCCATTTAAAAAAATCTAAATTATTGGCGTTTGAATATTAAATGTAATCAAATACTGTGAACTCCTTTATAAAATAAAAAAACAAAAAAAAGGGAAAAAATGTAAATTGCCCATAAGAAAAGCAGTTTTAGCAAGGTGGTGATGGGGGGGGGGGGAGGGCAGCAAGGCAAAAATAACAATAACAACCAAAACCTGGGACTAGAGTGATAGCACAGCGGGTAGGGCGTTTGCCTTGCACGCGGCCAACCCAGAGTTCGATTCCCAGCATCCCATATGGTCCCCTGAGCACCGCCAGGAGTAATTCCTGAGTGCAAAGCCAGGAGTGACCCCTGAGCATCGCTGGGTATGACCCCCTCCCCCCCAAAAAAACCTCCTAATCTTAAATCCTAAAGGATAAGGAGGCCTATGGGGGCGGGGGGGGGGGGGGAGGTGGGGAGGGGGCTGTTGCTGATGGCAGGGTAGCTGGCATCTCCCAGTGGGACATGCAACATCTCTACTCTCCTCAGATGGACGGTGTCCAACCAGCCCCTGCAGCGTCCAGCCCGTCCTCTCCACCATCCTCCTGGCACTGAGGCGCCTACTAAAAAACGGCCCCGCGGGAATAAACGGGCCAGTTCCCAGGGTTGGTTCCCAGGGCCGGTTCCCGCTCCAGCTCCCAGGGCTTCTGGAAGGCGAGCGCAGCCCCAGGTGAGAGGCAGCGAGCGGCAGGCTCCCCGGGCTCCCCTCCCGGCTGCTAGCAGCCAAGAACGTCTGCTTTCCCCTGCTCTCTCACAGCTGTGTCCCCAAGTGACCTCCACCCCCCAGGCTCTCACCTCGGGGCACCTGCCTCAAATAACTTCCCTGGTGCTGTCACTCACCTCATGGATAATTGATAGCGTGTCAAGCTGCTGCTAAGAAAAGACCAAGGTGGTTAGACGTGTGCCTGCTATAAATAGACCCACGACATGACCAGCGTTTGCCAACTTGCGCGCCAGGGAGCAGGCCGAGGCAGAAACAGCTGCGGCGCCAGCTTCCCTCCGGCTGACGCGGGTCCGGGTGCGGAGCTTCCAGGAACAGCCGAGGGCTGCGGAGAGCCCGTTTCTCCTCGGTTGGGAGAGAAATTGAAATTATAGAAGGCTCACACGCGCGCGCGAGGGAACTTTTAGGCTGGTGTGGCAGACGCAGCAGAAAAGCTTGAATACAAGCTTCCTGATGTTGGTCTCCCTCCTCCCCAGAGTCCTCCTCTGCCTGTGGTCCAGCACTTGGCCCATGTTGGGCTCTTCTCGGGCACTTCTGGTCCCAGACTTCTGAGTGCTGATGCTCGCACTACCAGGTATGAGATCTGCCGGGCTCAGAATTACCCTGCCATTAGACACCGCTGCTGCAGGCACAAAGAAGATGAAAATGAAGTGTCCTGAGCCGCCTTTACAGGCAGTTAAGACCCTCATCTGAGAAGAGAGTGATGCAAAGGAAAAGAGCCCCGAAACCCATCCTGCCAAACAAGGGCTGTCTCCTTCAAGGCCAAGATTACGCTGGGGCTGTCTTTTCACCCACCCAGCCCACCCCGACTCCTGATGAGGCCCTCTTCTCATTGATGAAAGAGACTAAAGAAGAAGGGTGAGAGAACAGAGATGAACCAGCAGAGTCTTTGAGGCTTCAACATGACTTCTGAGGATGAGAGAGAACAGTACAGGGGGTGCAGGCACTTGCTCTGCATGTGGCTGACCCAGGTTGGACCCCCCCCACACACACACACACATGCTGCATATGGTCCCCTGAGCACTGCAGGGAGTAACCCCTGAGCACAGAGCCAGCACAGCAAGATGTAGCCCCCAAGCAAGTAGAAAAACAATTTCTGGGGCCAGGGAGACAACTCAGTGGTCAGGGATGCGAATGTGTGCTAGGACCTGGGTCAACCCTCAGTACTGCTGGGTATAGACAGGGAGGCCTCTGGGCACCAGCATGGTGGTCCTGCTGGCCACTGGAACCACCAGATTACACAGCACCACATCCTTAGGCCTTAGTCCAAACTACCCAGTCTAGCTGGCCAAGTATCATGGGGGAGGTGATGGAAGATCCAGGACCCCCTGAGCACTGCTTTGAACACCCTCCTCCACACACACAACACATTTCCATGTCTAGATCTTTGCTTCAGTTACTGGAACAAACTGGAGGTCACCTGCATGCCCTTGATTCTCGGACGGCGCTGGCTCACCCACTAAGCAAGTGTACTTTGAAAAACGTTCTAACCGTCCATCCCCCACAAAGTCACTCCAGATCCCCGTGCCCCGAACTCCACAAATGGAAAGGCTGAGCATGAATTAATTGGGGAGGCAATGCTCTCCTGTGCTGGCTTCAGAAATGTCCCAAATATATCCCGAGGGTGCAAAAAAGCACAATAGAAATGACATCTGCTCTTATGTGTTCATTGCAGCACTGTTCACAACAGCCAGAATCTGGAAACAACACAAGTGCCCAACTGGTTGAAGAAACTCTGGTACATCTGCACAATGGAATACTATGCAGCTGTCAGGAGAGATGAAGTCATCAAATTTGCTTATAAGTGGATGGTCATGGAGAGTATCATGCTAAGTGAAATGAGTCAGAAAGAGAGGGACAGACATAGAATGACTGCACTCATTGTGGAATATAAAACAACATAATATGGGACTAACACCCAAGGACAGTAGAGCCAGGAAGATCGATCCATGGTTGCCCTTCTCCAGGAAGCCTGCCTTATGAGCTGCGGAAGAAGGCAGCTGGGATAGAGAAGGCATCACTAAGTCAATAATGGTTGGAGGTATCATTCGGGATGGGAGATGTATGCTGAAAGTAGATAAAGAACCAAACATGATAGCTTCTCAGTATCTGTATTGCAAACCATAACGCCCCAAAGTAGAGAGAGTATGGAGGAAATTGTCTGCCATGGAGACAGGAGGGTTGGAATGTGGGGGGGAGGACAATACTGGGCACATTGGTGGTGGAAAGTGTGCACTGGTGGAGGTATGGGTGTTCAATCATTGTGTGACCGAAACTCAAACATGAAAGCTTTGTAACTGTGTCTCATGGTGATTCCAAAAATAAATAGATAAAAAAGAAAGAAAGGAAGGAAGAGAGAGAAAGAAAGAAAGAAAGAAAGAAAGAAGGAAGGAAGGAAAGAAAGAAAGAAAGAAAGAAAGAAAGAAAGAAAGAAAGAAAGAAAGATCCTGAAGCAAAGAGGCCAGAGACACATTCGACCAGCGCCAAGTGTTGGGGAACACACACAAAACAGTCAACTGGGAAGCTCTGGGAATGTAAGGGAAAGCTCTGGTCCCGTGACTAGCTAAAACAAGAGAGCCTCAGCCTCACTGGAGAAACCCAGTCTTGACAGGTTTGGGGGAGAGTCGCATATTGAGCCGGACCATTTCAGTTCATTTCGTTTAATGAGAAGTTGTTCTTTACCGAGTCAACAACAGTAACTGACAGAGAGAAATCAGAGCTGAGGTGGTAACAGAAGCACCGGCAGACATACATCACCAATAAACCTGCTTCCTGCAGAGGCCATAATAACCAAGCGGGGAGATCTCGGCCCTGTTCCCAAGCAGAGCCACTCATCAATAACCCAGACAGCAGATAATATGCCAAGACCTGCTGTGCCCTCCCAGCCAAGTGCGACCTCAGGGGCTCCCAGTGCCCAAGCCCCAAGTTCACGCCTTGGAGATGATGGAAATATATACCCTTGGCGGCACGACCCTTTTCTGATTCATTTGTAAGCGACACTAATAATCCCATGATGCAGACACAGGAGGGGGGAAGTCAGGCGGGAACCGTCAGAAAGGTTATTTTTTGCAAGACATAAGGGAATGATTATAATGATTTATTAAAATCTTACAATGTGAGAAAGTAAGATCGGCAAACAAAATCCAATTAAGGAATTCAGCAAATAAAAAGGAGCTGAACTCCTCCAGCCCGGGCTTGACAAAGAAGCCATTCAGGAAAGAGCTTTATATGCTAAACTTAGCTGGGTAAGCCTAGTTATTTTCCATGCAGTGCTGTTCTTAAAAGCGCTATTTAACTTCATCCATCTTGAGGATCTCAAAGACGAAGAATTTCGACTTGTGGGTTTTTCTTTTTTCAAATTTAAATTCCAATTTCAAAATGAACTTGCCTCAGAGACTGTGTGGCATAGATCTCAGAGTCGATTAGTAGATTGTTCCTAGGACTCAGTCTCCAGTCTTGGCCAGTGCTGCCCCTACTTTCTCATCTCCTCTTTCCTTTCCCAACTTTCCTTTTCAGAACCTTTTTTTTTTAAACTTTATTATTTTGGTTTAGGGACTATACCTGGCTGTGCTCAGAGACTATTCCTCATTGTGTGCTCAGGAGTGGCCACTGCTGGTGGGGTGTGTGTGTGTATGTGTGTGTGTGCGCGCGCGCATGCGCACGTGTGTGTGTGTGTGTGTGTGTGTGTGTGTGTGTGTAGCAGTGGGGGGGGGGGGGTAACCAAATGCAATGCCTGGTATAAGACCAGGATGAGATGCACACAAGGCAAATGCTTTAGCCTTAGCGTGATCTCTCTGCCCAACCTTCCCCAATTCTTGCCCCATTCTGTGGTTACCTCCTTTCACCCAGATACATCTATCTACCTTGCTTGTCTCTTAAACACACGCGCTTCTGCTATTTCAAAGGTGCATCTGCACAGGTCACCTGCTTGTCTACATGTTTCCTCCTGTTTTTGTTCCTTCTCTGAAGGTTATCAATATGCATTAACCAGCATCTCTAAAGCCAAGGAAGGAAAGTGGCCCTCAGCCTCTTCCAAAGATCTCTTCCCTGGTTACCACACCCTCCCTCGCTCCACTTACAGCTATTTCCACCCCTTGAGCAGAGGTCTTCAGGAAACCCTCTCACCAAAGCCCCCAGTTCTGTCCCCAGGGTCCGATTTCAAGAACGGCTCTCAGTTCCCTCCCAGCAACCCACCCTGGTGACCACGACCTCCTCACCACCACAGCTTCCTCCTTGGTCTTCTGAGCATGATTCATTCCTGGGACGAGAAGTGCTTCCCCGGCTGCTCCTCCCGCTGTTCTCTGGAATCCTGAGATTCAGGCCGTGTGTCTTCTCTGTGATTTCCCTAGACGCCCCTGCTGTCATGCTCTCCTCTGCGCAGTACAAGGACAGCTCCAACTTGGCATGGCGCTGAGACCACTCTCACAGCAGCTGAGAGCAAACAGCTCAGACTCGAGATGTCCAGAGCACAGGATGGGAGAGAGAGCTCAGGGATCTGGGTGCAGGCTCCTCATGCCGGGGCCCTGGGCTCCATCCCCACCACCACATGGTCCCCTGAGCACTGCAGGGAGTGACACTCAAACACAGAGCTGGGAGTAGCTCTCAAGCCCTGCAGGGTCAGAACCACCCCCAGCCATAAAAAGGAAAAAATGTCCAGAGTTGTAACTATTCTCTGCCCTGTGTATACCCGTATCACCTAAACTATGAAAGCGAATCATTTGAGACAGAAAATAAGCTTCTCACTCCACTCTTCATCCCTGGCAACCTGCCAGCCACTGAATCCAGCCCTCCCTTGTCCTCTGCAGTCACTATCCCATTGGTTAAGGTAGTTTGGGATGCTGCCCCCTCCTACCCAAGGCTCCCTGCTTCCAGTGATGCTAGACTCATTGCTCTACTTTATACTTAGTGACTCCAGAGCAAGCCCCTTGATATGTCTCTGCTATGATATTCCCACATTTCAGTGTCTTTCAAATAAAAAAAAGTGTTTTCTTTTCTTTTTTTTTCCTTAAATTTTTATTAGTGAAACACCATGAGGTACAGTTGTAGACTTACAAATTTTTGTGCTTGGGTTTCAGTTATACAATGATCGAATACCCATCCCTCTACCAGTGCCCATTCTCCACCACCACCAGTCCCAGTATCCCTCCCACCCCCCTTCCCCTCATCCCACCCTACCTCTGTGGCAGGGCATTCCCTTTTGTTATCTCTCTCCTTTTGAGTGCTGTGGTTTGCAAAAGAGACATAGAGTGGCAATCTTGTTTGGTCTATAGTCTACTCTCATCACACATTTCCCATCCTGAGAGGAACCTCCCAACACTCTTTATTTGGTGCTCCCTTCTCTATCTGAGCTGCCTTTTCCCCTAGCATGTGCAGCTGTCCTCAAAGCCATGGAGTAATCCTCCTGGTACTGATATCAGCTATTCTTGGGTGTTAGTCTCCTATTTTGTTACTTTATGTTCCCCAGATGAATGCAATCTTTCTATGTCTATCCCTCTCTTTCTGACTCATTTCGCTTCGCATGATACTTTCCATGTAGTACCACTTGTATGTAAATTTCATGACTTCATCCTTTCTGACAGCTACATGGTATTCCATTGTGTAGATGTACCAAAGCTTCTTTAACCAGTCATCTGTTCTCGGGCACTCAGGTAAAAAAAAAGTGTTTTCAATCTCTCAATGTAGAAAGCTATTAAACAATTCCTTCCAATATTTCTGGAGAAGAGGCATCCATCCTTCCCCCCATCCCTTTTAACTGGATAACCCTTTAAAATCGATTTAAAAATGCATGTATTCTTTGAGGGCATCTGTAATGGACTGAAAATCTGTGTTACTCCCCAAGTACACTTCTAATTCATATATAGAAGCCCTATCCCAAGTATGAATATCTTCAGGTATGGGGGCTCTGAGTTAGTGGTAAAAGTTCAATACAAAGATGGAATCATCATGTGTGGAATATAAAGTAGCATAATATGAGACTAACACCTAAGGACAGTTGAGATAAGGACCAGGAGGATCACACCATGGTTTGGAAGCTGGTCCCATGTGCTGGGGGAAAAGGCAGTTGGGATGGAGAAGGAACCTCTAAGTAAATGATGACTGGAGGGATGGAAGATGGGTGCTGAAAGTAGACCAAGGACCAAAGGTATTTTAGTATCTGTATTACAAATCATAATGTCCAAAATTAGAGAGAGAGTAAGAAGGATTGTACCTACCACAGAGGCAGGGAGTGGATAGGGTGGGGGTGGCAGGTCGAACACTGGGAACAATGGTGGTGGAAAATGTGTACTGGTGGAAGTATGGGTGCTCGAGCACTGTCTGACTGAAACGTAATCATGCAAGTTTGTAAATGTATCTCACGGTGATCCAATAAAACTTATTTTTAAAAAATGGAGTCATGATTAGTATCCCTGGCCTGGTTGGAGCAATAGCACAGCAGATAGGGCATTTGCCTTGCACATAGCCGACCCGGGTTCGATTCCTCCATCCCTCTTGGAGAGCCTGGCAAGCTACCTAGAGTATCCCAACCGCACGGCAGAACCTGGCAAGCTCCCCATGGTGTATTCGATATGCCAAAAACAATAACAACAAGTCTCACAATGGAAATGTTACCGATGCCCATTCGAGCAAACTGATGAACAACAGGAGGACAGTGCTACAGTGCTGTAAGAGTCTCTGCCAAGATCCCCACCCCACTTTGAGTCCCCATTCTCTTATTCCCTTCCATCCCTTTCCTGACATGCATCTATGGGGATGGGGAGGGAGTGGGGGGTGGTCCTGGGGGTGGGGAGGCCACACGAGGACATAGCAAGAAAGTGGTTTTCTTTAAGTCATTTAAGTCATTTCCCTATCCTGAAGTTGGTTATTCTGCAGACATGGGAAGCATGCTGTATTGTGTATGTAAATAGACACATTTATTCACAGAACTCAAATGTTGTCGATGAACTGCATAAGACCAATTTCTAGTTTGCATTTGAATTTGTATATATGTGCCCACATACGTAATGTGTGTGTGTGGGGGGGGGTGCGGTAGGTGCATGTGTGTCTACACCATAAGATGGCTCATTTGTAATACGGGTAGCATGAGTACAATATGCTCTACTTCAGCAGAGAATTAAGCCTCCATTCACACTCAGAACCTCCTGAAGTTTCCCAGTGCAGTTCCTGCACTAAATGGATTATCTTTTATTATTATTATTATTATTATTATTATTATTATTAACTGAATCACAGTGAAATACACAGTTACAAGGTTGTTCATGATTCAGTTTCAGTCATATAATGTTCCAACAACTGTCCATTCACTAGTATACATTTCCCACCCCTCAATGTCCCTCAATGTCCCAGTTTCCCTTCCGCCAACTGCCCCCTGCCTGCAGTCTCCCTCGATCTCTATGGCAGGTACTTTGCTTCTTTTTCTTCTCCTCCTTCTCTCTCTCTTTCTCCAAAATTAATCATCTCAAAATCTTTTTATTCCTCTGTCTTCCATTGTTTTTTCCCACTTGGTGGCACTCAGCCAACAGCCTCCATGTGCAATAATTCCATTTCCCTTGGCTGGCATGCCAGCACCAAGCCAGACTGAAGTCACTGGCTTGGGAAATCTCTCTAGATCAGTGAAATCTCAATGCAGAGTCTGATCCTCAGGGTGCTGGGAGCTCTTTGCATCTCCCTGACAAACATATCTCCATGTTCATGAATTACAGTGGAGCTATGAAGAATAAAGATGACTGCATCTATCAAGCAACTTCTGTCTGGAAGGGAGTTTTAGGCTTTCGAGCAGAAATGGAGAATCATGCAAACTCCTTCCAGCTTTGAAAGAGCTCTCCTCTGCACGAACCCTGGGGAAATCAGTTCTCTTTATGTTTTCTCTTTTCACAGCTCTTTATGACTGCTTGGAACAAAGAGACCTCAAGTCCTAGATCTCTTGTTTTAACTCCCTTTGTGCAAAAGAACAATTTCCCCTCAAGAGCTTGGTTGGAGCTATATTTTCTCACGGAGAGGAAAAGAGATTTGGAAAGGCTCATGAATCTACTTTACTACCTCTTAAATTAAAGTTGTAAGGTCTCGGAAATGACAACGGTGGCATCTAAAATGATTGCACCACAATTTGTACCTAGTCCTAAGGGAAACACGGAGCTCCACCTGTATCTCAGGCTGGGCCATCTCACTGATTTCTGTGGGGAGGACCTTCAGGAGTGGTATTCTGGGTGGAAAGGGAGGAAGGGAGGAGATTCAATGCTAGTTTGCAAAGCACTTCACAGCAGACTGAGCAAACATCTGCTGGGCAGGCTCCGCCCGTCCTGGTGAGATCACCTGAGGTAGCAGGCCACACTTAGGTCATTTTTGCATGATCATGCCAAGGCTCCACATTTCCTATTTAAGCACTTTGGGCTTAGACAGAAAGGGTCAACTGTATTTATATTCATCAAAACATCTACATTCTACTTGATAAAGATTCTGAAGTGGCTGTAGAAACAGCTGGCAACAGAACCGGGACAAATCATATTCAAAAACTTCTTAGCCAATTAGAAGGCTGGATTAGGTGAAGAGGCATCATTCATATTCATGTCTCCTCTCCCCTTCCCTCTCTTCCCTTCTTCTTCCCCCTCCAATCCCTACATCCCCTTCCTTTCCCCCCTCCTTTGAGGGGTCCCAATAAAGAATCTTAATAGACCTCATTGCTCAGAGGTGAAAAATGCAAAATCCTAAGAAACTGAAGTTGAGAACATGTGTTCACTGCATTGTCATCATGATCTTCGTGTAGCAATGAAATGGGATAGAGCAGAAGGTCCTGGGCATAGAACACATGGGGGCCACAAGGTGATGAATACTGGAAGCTCCCTGCTCTCTTTCCTATGTCCCCTTTTAAATTCCACTTCAGATCAGGGACCATCTCCCTTCCCATCTCACCCAAGAACCCCCGCCCTGCTCTGGCTCTCTTCTCTTTCCCTTCCAATCACTCTTGGTGAGATGGGGATTTCTGTATCAGCCAAGAGCCCTAAGGGAAGAAATGGCATTTTCCAAAACTCCAAGCTTATACCCAGCCAACGCCTTCCAACCCCCTCTCTCCTCCCCAAATCCTGAGTGCCTCTGCTGTTGTCATGGCGACTCTAATCTCTATCTGCGCTGCTAGTTAGAGGAGGAGGCGACTCCACCTGCCTCCCAGCTGCCCCCCCACCCCCATGTCCTTCTTTGCTCCCATCCTTCCTTTTCTCAAGGCAAAGAGCCCCTGATCTGCTCCTGCCACTCAACCCCCCCAGACTTTATCAAGAAAGTTACCCTTTATAGTCCCAAAGTGCACAACATAAATTCTTGTTTCTGACCTTAAAAGGAGAAGGTTCTACACACAATCTAGAAAAGAAGAATGAGAGAGAAGGGCTCAAGAATGATTAAGTCCATTGAGAACTATTTTGGTTGTCAGAGAGAGGATGATACAAAACGTGTTCTTTGTCAGGTCCTGTGAGGTCAAAAAAATGCCACTGCCACCCTCTTCATCACCTTGATGCTGCTCACACTCATCCGTCCTGTTCCAGAGAACCCCCATCGCCACTGGTGCACCCCTTTCCTCCAGTTTAGAGAGCACCATTCCCTCCTCTGGTCCATGCCATCACATTGTGGGATCTGGTTCCCTCCTGTCCACCCCATCCCAAGGGCTCCTGAGTGACGCTGATAAAAGTTGTCTGTATCTAAGATGCATAGTTTGATGTTTGGATATGCCTGTGTATGCCTGCAAAGGTGCCATCACATTCAACTTCATGAGCTTGAACCTCAGCTTACATTATTGTCAAGTTCTCTCCTTCCTCCTTTCCTTCAGAGATGGTTTTTTTTAAATTTGCGCAAGAACACTTAAGGTTCTTAATTCAACCAAACTCTCCCCAGTCCTCTGAATTCTAAACCACTTTTCTCTAGGTACTCTTCATTCTGGGGCTGGAGCGATAGCACAGCGGTAGGGCGTTTGCCTTGCACTCAGCCAACACAGCTGACCCGAGTTCGATTCCTCTGCCCCTCTTGGAGAGCCCAGCAAGCTACCGAGAGTATCTCGCCCGCAGGGCAGAGCCTGGCAAGCTACCCGTGACGTATTCGATACTGGGCCCGCTTGAGCAAATCGATGAACAACGGGAGGACTGTGATCTGTGATCCGTGATCTCTTCATTCTGAGCTCCCAACTCCCCCCTTACTCCCCCCCCCCCCCCACACACACACACAAAATTTAGCATCTTAAAGAACTTATTCCTTTTGTAGGGCCTGTCCTGCCACTCACCTTTTGGGGAAAGATTCTGACCTTCCTGCCCCTCTTCCTTGTTTCACATTAAGCCCTGCACAGTGGTCTCCTTAAGCACCTAGGCAGAACCCAGGTCATCCATAACTTCCCTAAGGAGAAATTCTCGAGACACTTTTCAACCACACAGCTCCCAACAAGTGCCCACATAGGTTAATGTGAAGAACCCTTGAGCCTTTTCCTGAGTTCATATCTCCACCCTGGCTTTTATCTGTTTTGTGACTTTAACCAAATGAATTTATCCTCTTAGAAGCCACAGTGCACTTATCCATCCCTGGAGAATAACAGTCCCCACCCCTTGGGTAACTGTGATGGCACAGTAAGGGCATGTGGGCCAACCCCCCAGCAGAGTGCCCACTCAGAAAGCACCAGAAAATCCATCACAGACTATTCTTAGCACCCAGATTCCTTGATAACATTCGGTGTTGCTGTTCAGTCTCTTCCTAAACCCACCAGCTTCTCTTTTGTTCCCTTGGGATTCCCCCACCCCCAGAATCCTTTGTGAATATCTTACCCGCTTCTTTATTTCTAGTCTTTCACACAGTTTGGTCTGTGCTTCTACTCCTCTGACTTTACACCTTCTCCCTCCCTGAATAGCGTAGCCAAGTCATAGCCGAGCATTTTACTACTGCAGTCTGGGACACACCCCTGTGAAGGCGAACTTACTTCCTAGACCTCGACCCAGAGAGTGGGCTGTGACCTCCTTCTCCCTGGTGTCTCAAGCAGGTCAGCTCTCCCTGACAAACGCAAAACCCTCACTTCCAGCAGCATCTTCTACCCCACAGTTTCAACCTGCTCTCACCTGCAGATCAGCCCAGGTCCTGGCCCTGCAGCTGAAATCACTGTAAACACCCAGCTCCTTCTCCTTCTTTAAAACTTTTCCAAGGACTCAACACCACTGAATTGCCCCAACAAGCCTCATCTCCAGGCTGAGATTCCTGGAGTCTTCTCTGGATGGGGCTGGGCTGATTTCTACCAGAAGGCCCGGTGCCCCACACAGACCAAACATCTTCTGGCATTTATATAAACAGCCCAGCTTCGGAGCTCTGCAAACCAATCTTGAGGAGATGCCAAGCCACTGAATCATCCCATATCAACAACTCCTGGAGTGTGCGGCCACATATGCAGCCACACAGTGGCTCCAAATCCCACAGTGATGACCATCCAATAGGGGCACAGCAAATTAAATGGGAAAGTTATATGGAAATTCACTAAGCTCAATAAGGGCAATCAATAACACAGAAAGAGCAATGAGCACCAAAGAGCTCAGTAAATCCTTAAGACAATGACTGTAGTAACACCATTGAGATACATAGTGTAACAAGCAACACAAAGCAAATTACTTTGCTCCTGCTAGGAGGACAGGCTTGAAGAGTGGGTGGAAAACTGAGAGAAGGTCAGACTGGTAGTGGCACTGGTGTTGGAAATTGAATGACTGAAACAACTGCACTGTGAACAACTTTGTAAATCATGGCATATAATTTTAAAAAATAAGGCTTTTCTGGGGTTGGTAGCCGCCTTTCTTCTCTCTGATTCCCAAGGCTTCTGGAGGTTCACAGTGCTCCTCCAGCATATGAAGCTGCCTTCCAGCCCAGCCTGCTTCCAGGACACTTCCTGTTAGCTCTCCCTTTTATAACTTATGTTTTCCCTGACCAATTCCTGGCAACCGGGAAATCTAATATTAGTAAGAAAGTGAGGGAGAGAGTAAACTCCACTGGCATTCATGTCACTGCTTCCACCATTTCTATCTATAGGAAGTCTTAGAATCTATGTGGCCCCAAGTAGTCATTAAGCCACCATGAAACCTCAGATCATCGATAAGTCCAATTTCCACCCTCTCTTTATCATCTAGTCGCTGAAAATAGGGGTGCAGTGCATGGAGTCTGTACAACTGTATGGCCCCTTGTGTGGTAAGGTCAGGAAGAGAAGCTTGCATGCTTCTCTAGCACCAAAATCACCTTTGTCCACTCTCTGCTTAAATGCCAGCGCTCCGTAAGAGCTGTGCAGAGGGGGTGATGCTATCTGACTGTCCTTTTATATAGCTCTTACTTATCAATCTTGTTCAGGAAGCTGGCAGAGATACTGTTAAATGTGTGGCTGAACCTGAGACAGACCCTATCTAGTGCATTTACTCTACTGAGTGCCTTGCAACTTTAAATTTCCTGAAATCATGCTCTAGGCAGAAGCATCCTCAGTAAGCCAGTGTTTGCATATAGGAATTTCTTCTTTTTCCTGTCTGGGCACTTACACAGTACCTACTTCACAACCTGTTTAAGAATGTCAGATTCTGCCTGCCTATTTTTTAAAACCTAGAAAACGTGCACCTATCTCGCCTTACCAGTTCCTATCTGTTTATTATACACAATTTTTCAAAGATTCTGAACAGTAATTCAATAGCTTCTCACTGTTACCTAGACTGTAATTCTGTCGGAGCAAAAGGCTTGAATCATACAGCTCGGGCTGGTGTTTGTGTACACTTCCTTCATCCAGAGCGAATTCAAGGAAAGGGCTTAGAATGATCTTTTTTGTGTGGTTAATGAAAGTTAGGAGTATCTCCTAATCTTCTACAGTTTGCTTTAATGACATAAGGGAATCGAGCATCCAATAATTTTTCCCTCTAAGCAAAGGGTTTTATACATGCGCCTGTGCGCACGCACACACACACACACACACACACACACACACACACACACGCACGCACGCATGCACGCACACACATGGACTGATGTATGCACTTTGGAGTCTGAATAACCAAAATAAAAACCTATTGCCTAAAGCTTTCATCCTTGTGCAAGACTGTTAAGCTCCATGATACTCACTTTTCACATTTTCAAAATGAAAAAATGAGATCTTTCAGGATAGCTTTAAAACACAAATGAGTTAAGGGGCCAAAGAAATAACATAGGAGTTCAAGGCCCATGTCTTGTATGTATGTGACCCTGACTTGATCCCTGATACCATGTAGTCCTCTGAGCATCACCAGGTGTGTTTCTGAAGAGCCTCAAGCACTACTGGGATGGTCTGGGTATCCCCTGGTACTGTAAAGCCTGAGCAGCACCACATCCTCAGGTCTTCACATTGAACCACTGTCCTGGTTGACCAATAATTTCTAGGAGGGGGGCCCTAGGCCTCCTGAGAAACCATTTGAGCAACCCCAACCCTCACCAGAAAACTGTGTGTGTGTGTGTGTGTGTGTGTGTGTGTGTAGAGCCATCATAATGGTCCCTTGCCATCAGGGGAGTGATCCTTAGCCTGAATTCCATTTGCGAAAGGAGACAGAATAAGGTCAGAAACCAAAAATTAAACCCATCAAACACATATCGGGAACTGCTGGCACCTTCTGATGCGCAGGTCTTCTGAACACATTTGATGTGTACAAGAGCACAGAGCGACCCGCCCCCCGGAAGCTGTCCTGTCTGCACTGAAGGAGATGAAGCAGAAACAGACCCACAAAGCTTTACCAGCATCGGGTAAACACTGGCAACTGGCAGATGCAGTGGAAAAGCCAAGAGTTTCCGGAGTTTATGGTTCCCAGGTAAGCAGGCAAATTCTGCTGTGATCCATCATTTACTTTTCTTGGCTTTCAATTCCTTTCATTATTATTCTTGTTTTCCCTCTCTGGTTTTGGACATAGCAATAGCTGTTTGTATCATCAGTGGTTTGAGGATGCCCAAGGAGAGCCTCCCCTGGTGAGCCCACACACTGGGAGCGGCCACTGCTGAAAGGTGAAGCCTAACGAAGCATATGGGTTCTCAGAGATTCAATTGCTCAGTCATTTCCTTGTAGGACCCCTGAGATTCTGAAACCTTCCTACAAAATGTATTTACTGAGATATGCTAAGGTTGAAAGCAAAATATATATATATAAACAAGCAAAAACTATACCCTTTTCCCCTCCCTTTGCTTTCTGGTAATGTTTATTTGCCTTTCACGGGAAATTGGTTTTTCTTAAGTAAATTTAACCTTTTCTCTCATTGCTTTTCACACTCCTCTCTTGACTCTAAAATGAAGATCCTTTTATGGGAAAATCTAGAAAATGTAGAACGGTCACTGAGGGGCAAGGAATGTGAGGTCCAGCATCTCCCACCCTCATCCACCCTCACAGCAGACTTGGTCCTTCCTCAGAAGAGACACTTTCCCAGAAAAAATGAAAACCAAGGGGGCTGGTTCAAGGTGTCCTACTGGCTACCCCTGACCATTTTCAAGGACTGTTGCTGGATCTTGACCAAGGCAGCACAGAAGGGAAGGGAAAGCCCCACCCCCTACACTCATACACACAGACCCACAACGGGTGCTCCTGCTGGCTTCCGTGTAACTGACTAGCCGGACCAAGAACTGAGGCACAGAGCCCCCAATTTCAGCCAGGGCTCCCCCCAACAAAGAAGCCTCTGTGATCCCTTGAAAGCACTCCAAGGGTGGTTGTAATGCTGCAAAGCCACAGTGAAGAGAGGCCTGGGCCTGACAGCGGAGCTCCTAGTCTGGAATTTTCTCACTGTTGGTGGCTCTTTGTGACACTGATCACCCAGGCCTCATGCTCTGATGCCCCTGACAGTGTCATGTGACAGCTCTGTAATAAGAGGGCCCCCTGCTCATCCCCGAATGTGCAGGCGATGCTCCAGAATTGTTCGTGCTTCTCCAGCTCTCCCTACCTGTCAGCCCACACCAGCCAGGGAGGTGTCCAGGGGATGAGGGTGTTTAATAAGCCCCCCTGGGGTCGCTATTGTAGATGATCACTTCCAGACACTTCCGATTACTTTTCCTTTACTTCTGGCAGATGACACAGAGTCAGACCTCCTTTTCCTGCTTCCCTCCCCACCCCCCATATATGCATCTAAAAAATGCCAGGGGGTGAGGGGAGCTTGGGGTCAGGAGAGCAAGACTTGTCTTAACAGGCCCCAACCGAGCATCACAGGATCACGGGTTACGCATAATTAATCAGGAACGTCATGCTCATTTAGCTCAGTTGCAACCAAGCGTAATTGCTGCTCCATAACTAAAGTTCCCCCAACTCCTGCTAAAATATCTGCAAAGGCCAGTCTCTTCCTGCCACCTGTCAGGTCTCTGAGACACTGTGGCCCTCCCTCCAGTTTGGCTGGGGTATCTCTGGCACTCCCGTTTGAACTCGTCCTGGTGTCCCCCTTTTCATTCTCAATACTGGGTTTGGAAGATAACAAAGACAAGAGAAACCCCTAATTCCTTATCCTGAGACACAGAGATGTCCACAGCTCCTCCCCACCCACCCACCTCCCATCCAGAACTTCTTTCTACCAGACTCCTCCCACTACATAGAATAGCTCTCCCTGAAGGCAGCTGAAATAGAGAAGGGATCACTAAGAAAATGATGGTTGGAGGAATCGGTCAGGATGGGAGATATGTGCTGAAAGTAGATAAAGCACCAAACATGATAACCTCTCAGTATCTGTATTATAAAGCATCACTTGATCACTTGACTTCCCGTTATTTGTTGATTTGCTCGAGTGGGCGCCAGTAATGTCTCCATTTGTCCCTGTCACATGCTAGTGAAGCCCAATGGTGTCTGTTCGTTCTAGGAACACGAAGAGCCTCAAACTGATCATTAAGGATCTTGATGAAGAAGTCTGACATCTGGTAGGTGGGAGGCCACGCAGTCTTTTGATGTCCCGTGGAATCCATTCGGTAACGGCTCTAGTCCAACGGTTGTCTCCAAATCTCATTATGTGTCCAGCCCATCTGATTTTTGACGCCTTGGCAAACGAGAGAGCATCCCTGATTCTTGATCGTCGATGGAGGATCTATAATGCTCTACTATAATGCTATAATTATAAAGCATAATGCCCAAAAGTAGAGAGAGAATGTGGGAAATATTGTCTGCCATGGAGGCAGGGAAAGGGCTGGTAAGGGGTGGGTATACTGGAGATATTGGTGGTGGCGAATGTGCACTGGTGGAGACATGGGTGTTTTATCATTGTGTGATTGTAACTCAAACATGAAAAATTGTATCTATATCTCACGGTCATTCAATTTTTAAAAAAATCACTCAAAAAAAAAAACCCAGAAAGGCTGTCCCCTCCCCCATCCACATAGAACACTACTGAGGCCCAGAAGAAATGGGCAGCGCTAAAGAAATTGGGAAATCTTGCATGCGACTGACCTGGGTTTGGTCCCTGGCACCACAGTCCTGAGCACGGTCAGGACACTATAACTATGACCTGAGCATAGCTGGTTGTGGCACAAACCGCACTCTTACCACCTTCTCCACACGCTCCCCTCCCCCCACCCCTAGCCCACAAAAAAAAAAAAAAAAGGAAAGGAAGAAAAAGAAAGCTACTGAGGCACAGGGAGTAACTTACCCAAAATCTTACAGCTCATAGGTAGAAGCTGGGACTTTTCTCCCCCCATATATACACAGTTTCACCAATGGGTTCTCCAGAGATGCTTCTACCAGACCCTCAGGCCCCTGGCTAACTGCACGTCTATGGCAAACTGCTAATTGTTCTAATTAATAAAAGGCACATACTCCAGCAAACCCAAGACTCCAAGTGCTGGCCACAGATGGGAAGGGATCGCTTCCTGGGATCGATACTTAGGGTTCCACTAATGCAACCTTGCAATGGTCCTGATACATTTAGTAGCTGATATTGAGCTTTTCATCAGGCAAAACCTAAGTTGTCTTTTCTCTACCTGAACAAGTGCCAGCAGATTTTCTTTCTCCTGTCATTATCATTGATTTTTTTTAAACTCCCAAATAAGATTTTACATCTATCTCTCAGAAATGTCATCTTGTTATTTTTAACCGAGCATCCCACCAGATTCACATCCTCTGCAGACATCCATATCATCGATCTCATCGGCCCTTCTCACCAACACTGCAATCTCTCAGAGGTTTCGCAAGCATGCCTCTACATCTAATGCCAACCGGCTTGTCAAGTTAATGCCCAGGGCAAGTCACAGAACTGGGGCTTGGGGGATGATTTCATGGTGGTCCACCTTTTCTTGCCGGCTCCAACACCGTCTTCCAGTGTGCCTTTATCCCCAATAGAAAGCACTCCTTACCCCCTGTGTGGGGCCTGAGCCATTCCAACCAGACCTCTGCCATGAGATGAGAACATGGGAGTCCTTGAAACCACACCGTTAGAGCACACTGCTGATGGTTCGTTCAGCTCAGTTGAGTCATCCGAGGGCCAGACGGACTCTCAAACACGCAGAGCATGAGACTGGCATTTCCAGGAAGGCCCAGAGGCCCCTGAACAGCCTTTAATACACTAAGGGGAGAAACATCAAGGCTGGTATTTCTTCCAGGATTATTCCCATCCCCGAGACCGCTCATCTGTACCTCATTGCGAGACTGAAGGTTTTCAGAGAATCCTGCTAACAGGAAAAAGCCCGACAGACCCAGGTTTCCCTGGAGTCCGTTCCTGGAACTGACGCTCCATCCTTCTAAGGAACACATGAAGAGAAAGCAAGAGTTTCAGATGAGTTCAGAGACCCTGCCGTGTTTGCAATGCCAACCAGGAGAGGAAACAAAGAAAAGGTTCCCTGCAGGGAAGCGCCAGTTAGGGAAAAGGTGAAGCGAAGCGAAGACTTTTCCGATTTTTTTTTTTCTGAGCGGTTGCAGAAAAGGAGAAAATGAAGCCCAGAGCAGCCAGGTGTCAGGCTGCTCCGAACAGAGCTCATGGGTATACCTCATCAGTTTTCTTTCCAAACTGCAATGACTAGAATGTAATTCTGAAGCCGAACCATTAATAACAGCAGGCAAGGTACTTCCCTGGCATATCGTTAGCCCGCTTCAATACCCAGCACTGCATATCTAGATTCCAGAGTCCACCCTGGGCCAGAGCCAGGACAGTGCCCTGAGCACCACCAGGTGTGGCCCAGAAACAAACAGTAAAAATTCCGCAGAATATGGAGAAAAGGAGAAGAGGGGGCAGGAAGAAATGTCCACAGTATGGGGGCTGGCGAGGTAGCACAGTGGGTAGTGAGTTTGCCTTGCACACCACTGACCCCGGTTCAATCTCTGGCACCCCATATGGTCCCTAGAGCCTGGCAGGAGTGACCTCTGAGCGCAGAGCCAGGAGTAAGAAGCCCTGAGCACTGCCCAGTATGGCCCCAAATCCAAAAACCAAACAAAACATGTCCACAGTCTTTTAAGAAGTGAAAATTGAATAAGTCATTACTGACCTACTGGAACAAAGAAACATTAAACTTAGCAAGGGCGAAGTCAAGAGCAGACAAGGCGAGGTTGGAGAGATAGTACAGTGGATAGGACATCTGTCTTGCACGTGGCTGACCCGGGTTCGATTCCCAGCATCCCATATGGTTCCCTGAGCACCATCAGGAGTAATTCCTGAGTGCATGAGCCAGGAGTAACCCCTATTCATCACCAGGTGTGACCCCCCCCCAAAAAAAAGAGCAGTCAAGGCCTGTCAGCCTGGAGTGCCCCAGAAACACTCCAGAGCAGCAGGGGGATTTCCTACAGGGGGCAAAGAACCCCCCAAAGCCCCTATTTCACCCCTCTCCCCCCACGCTCAGCAGGTGGGGCTGGAGGAAAGAGTCTAGCTAGAGAGACTGAGGGATGCTGAGGAATGAGGGGGCAACAAGAAGGATGTCCTGGGGAGGAGGGAGGTAGAATGTGAGTGTGAGAGGGAGGAGCACCATGAGAGCTTCCTGCCCTGCCCTGCCCAGCCCTACGCCTTCCACGCCTGCACCGGGCAAAGGACCCCAGAAACCAGTCCAGCAGTGTGGCTGACGTGGGGCTCGTGGCTGAGCTTCCTCTGAGTGAAGCTAGGCCCAGTGGGCAGGGAGGTGAGCGGACTGGGAGCCTGGGCCATGGTCGCATGGGCCCTACTGCTTCTGACAGCCCTGCAGGAGTATGTGCCAGTGCCCGTGTGCCAACAGCATGTCAGGGTCTCCTGATGAGGAAGGAAAGTCACTAAGGCTCAAGACAAAGCCAAGGTGAGACCTTGGGAAGGAGGAACTGAGAAAACAGGCAACTCAGCACTCACAAGTGCCATAGAGGGGGCAGCAAGGTACTAAAGGGGCTAAGGTGTGGTCCTGCTCATGTCTAACCTCGGTCCCATCTCCGGCACCATAGATGGACCCACCCCCCACACACGCACCACCAGGGATCATTCCTGTGAAAAGTGAAGAATTAGTCCCTAGCACTAATAAGTGTACCCCTCACAAAACTCCAAAATAGGGGGTCACTGAGGGTGGGGAGAAGGCTCAAGTGGTAGAGCACACGCTTTGCATTGTGGTCAGGCCCTGGGCTCAGTACCTGGCACCCAAGACTCCGGAACACCACCTGGCTTGAGCACAGTGAGGTCCACGCTGCCAAGAGAGCATCACCAGGATGGCTGTTAGCAGTGACCCCCAGCATCTCTGAAAGAAAACGTTGTTCTTTATTCCTTCTCCATGTCTGACCCCTTTCATTCCCCTCGCTCCCTCCTTCCTCCACCTTACTTCCTTTCTCCCTCCTCGAACATAAACTAAAACATCAACGAATAAAAAGTCAAGAGTAGAGCAAAATTTCCCAGACTGTGAACCAAAAGCTAGTGAAGATTTTCTTGTTTGGGGGCCACATCCAGCAATGTTCAGGGGTTACTCTTGACCCTGTGCTCAGAAATTATTCCTGACAAGACTTGAGGGCCCACGTGGGATGCTGGGATCGACTGCCTTGAAACCAGGTCGGCCGCATGCAAGGCAAGTACCCTACCCACTGTACTATCTCTCTGGACCTAATGAAGATTTTTCAAGGAAAGAAAATCAAAGAATCAATGCAGGGCATACTGTTTCTGATTAAAAGAGATCTGAGAGGAGCCAAAAACTAAAATGATAGCAAAAAATAAAAAATAGAAAAGAAATAATATATATATATATCACTCCTTATTAAAAGTATTTGCAAAGTCATCATAATGTAAAGGAAGTAGTATAAAAAGTAGACCCCATACCAGACTTCCTTTGACTCGAAGCATCTGATTCTATCAACTAGTTCATATATGACTTTGAAAAGTTATTTAACCTATGTCAATGTCCACAGTCACAACGTGAAAAAAAAAAAGCAACCCTAGTTGGTAAAATTGTTGGAAAATGATGCACATCTGAAGCTCTTAAACAATGTCCTTAGAAAGCACCCACTAAAGAAAGTGATCAGTTTAAATGCTATGCAATATTGCGATACGAGCTACACAACCACAATTTCATGCAAAACTCCAACTAACTATATAAGAAAGACCAGAAGATTAAGTATATTCAATGCGCACAAGTATGTTAGACTAGAGCAGTCATATCATTCCAGGGAAGAAGATGGTAAAGATTGCCAATGCAGGGCAAATCCAGTAACAGCATAAACAGGGGTCTGGGAGATGCAGGGGTGAAAAACAAGATGGGCCGCTAGAAGAACCCAAAGTCACTGCTGGGAGAGTGAGTCACGGCAGCGGTGAGCCAATGGGGTGCATTCCATGGTTCAGAACCACCTAAAAATATGGACCAGGGTGTACAGCGCTACCTCTGGCATCCCACGGTCTTGGGAACCAAGGATCGATCAATGAAAATTAAATAGAAGCACATGCACATTTAAGTAACCTTATCATGCTGAGCGAAACCAGAGGGATGACAGTAAATGACTCACGAAGCAGCTTCTTCAAAAGCTAAGCACTGACTCAGAGCAAAAAATAGCCTTTTCCCAGCTGCTTTCAAACAAAAAAGTAAGCAAAGGGCACTTTTCCAGAGAAAGGGAGGCGGCCAGACTTCCCAGCAGAATAGGGATAAAATGCACCCAGGTGGCCTAAATCCCACCCCGTTCCCCGTGCCCCCAGTCCCCCTGCTCAAGGGACATCCCCTGTGGTCTTGCCAGCTGCCTTTCCAAGGAGCCAGTAAGGCTTTCCTCAACTTGCCCAAACTAGACCTCTTAAAGTGTCACCTTGGCAGGCGCTATGGCCCTAGGAGAAGGTAGTCAGCTGACTCAGGATTGTCACCTGGTGTACGGGAAGACCAGCCAAGACCCTGAGACTCCTGTCCTTCGCCTTCTTCTGAATCAAACACAAACTCACTGCAACCAGTCTGGAGTGGGCAGAGAGCAAACAGGCAGGAGATCCAGGCTCCACCCCTGGATGTGACCAACACATATACACACACAATGGAATACTATGCAGCTGTCAGGAGAGATGAAGTCATGAAATTTGCTTATAAGTGGATAGACATGGAGAGTATCATGCTATGTGAAATGAGTCAGACAGAGAGGGAAAGACACAGAATGACTCCGCTCATTTGTGGAGTATGAAATAACATAACATGAGACTGACACCCAAGGACAGTAAATAGAAGGGTCAGGAAGATTGCTTCATAGCTGGCCACCTGTCTCATGAGTGGACAGGGAGGGAACAGCTAGAATAGAGATCACTAAGAAAATGATGGTTGGAGAAATCAGTGGGGATGGGAGATGTGTGCTGAAATTAGACAAAGGACCAAACATGATAACCTCTCAGTATCTGCATTGCAAACCATAATACCCAAAAGTAGAGAGAGTACGGGGAATATTGTCTGTCATGGAGGCAGGGGGAGGGTGGGGGAGGGAGGGTATCCTGGGGATATTGGTGGTGGGGAATGTACACTGGTGGAGGCATGGGTGTTTGATCATTGTGTGATTGTAATTCAAACTTGTAAGTATATTTCACAGTGAATCAATAAAATTAAAAAAAATAGAAAGAAGGAAGAAGAAAGAAACCATAGCCCTCACCTTTTATATTACCCCAGAGAATAGGTTCATCAGTCACTCTGCCATTTGGGGACCACACCCAGCAGTGCTCAGGGATCACTCTGGGTGCCGCTAATTTTTCTTTAGCTTACCATTCAGTGCTTTTACTTTTCTTTTCTAAGTTTTTTTGGGTCATAGTCAGGGATGCTCAGGGTAACTCCTGGCTAGGCACTCAAGAATTACTCCTGAGGGTATTCATGGGATCATATGGGATGCCAGGGATTAAATCCAGATCAGGCACCTGCAAGGCAAGCACCTTATCAGCTGTACTATCTCTCCAGCCTCAATCTCACTTGCTCACCTTCATTTCTTTGTTTGGGGACACAACCAGCAGTGTTCAGAACTTATTCCTGACTGGATTGAGGGATCACACCTGGCAGGGTTCAGAGGACTACATATGGTGCCTGGGTTTGACCAGGGTGGGCCGCAAGGCAGGCAAGCACCTGACCTGCTGTTCTCTGGCCCCCTCAGTTGCTATTTGGATTATACCTCCAATCTGAGATGGACCCATAAGAATAGGCAATTTCCCCCAGCACTACTGTTGTCCATCTTCCCGATACTCCAAGGAATGCCTCCTTTAAACGAAGGGACAAAGAAAATTGCGGCAGCTCATTTGAGTGCTAAATGGTGCTCTCAAAAAAAAAATTTTTTTTTTACTTTTCTATTAAATGGTCCAGATGGTAGTTCATCAGAGTAACTAACTCTTGCAGAAAAAAAATATTTGTTTCAAAAGATGGCACTCTGTGTTTTGAGAGGAATATTGTAACAGTCAAAGGTACTAGCAGATGCGAATACCAGTTCATATGAGATTTCTGAAGAAGTCAGGAGGGAAAGAAAGTCAATTCTGTCTTCTCAAAAAAAAAAAAAAAAGAAAATTGGGTCAAGAAATTCTCAGAAATGGTAGCTTTTAAGGGTTTATATTTCTGATTTGGTATAGTACATGATAATCAAGCTTTCTTTGCCAAGTTCATGGGAGAGATCAAGTGAAAGGGCAGAAGAAGCTAAAACAAATTAAACACAGAGGATCGAGGTTGGGCTGCAGATGAGGGAGAACCCATCTAAGGCCAGGAAGGAAAAGTTCTGCAAAAATATTTTGACCACAAATGTACTTGGATGTCTGGAGGTAAAGGAGAAGCTAATATCTCAACCCAAAAAAAAAAAAGGGAGTTTGTAGTTAGGTAGAAAGAAGTGTTCTAATCAGGCAAGAAAGATAAAAACCAGTTTCAGACACTGAAATATTTGTTTCAAAAAGTAAATATTAATTAACTGTTTTAGAGGTGTGAACAGCTGGTTCATTACCTTCAAAAAAATTGAGTGTTTTCTGCTTCATTCTTAGACGCAAAAACAACAACAAAAAAAATAAAACACCAATACTCTGCTGGGGTGTAAAGACAGCTTTTAAATGAGATTCATTAAAAGCAAAAGCTGAATCTATAGGATCAGTAATTTTCATTTGAAATAATTTTGCTTTGTATTCACTGAGTTCATACATTATCCCTTTTGTTTGTTCTTCTTTTTTTTTTAACCAGACCAGACAGTGCTTGTAGGTGCTCCTCATTCTGTGCTCAGGGGTCTCTCCAGATTATGCTTTCTTCAAACTCATGCTTGTTCCTTTCTGCACAAATCTAACACTTTTGGGGGGCTGCACCCACGTGTGCTCAGGGATTACTCCTGGCTCTTCACTCAGTAGTCACTCCCAGCAGTGCTCAGGGGACTATACGAGATGCCGGGGACTGAACCCCGGTGAGCTATGTGCAAGGCATGTACCCTATGCCTCGGGCCCCTCAAACACGTTTAAATCTCCAACAAAGCATCTCCCTACTAGCTAGTGGGAACAAAATCCACATCCCATCTTACATACTGCAGCTATTTTTAGTGGTGTGGAAATCACAAACTCATAAAATTAAGCCAAAAAAAAAAAAAAAACAACTTCAGCACAAATGTCACTAAATTTTCTCTTGAATAAGACAAAGGAGAAGAGAGCAGGAAATGTGCACTTTTATTTTAATGATAGAATTCAGTGCTTCTAAAATCAAAATTACTTGGCTCACTCTGATGAAATGCAGAGTGGTTCGGCTTTGTTCTTTGAGGGGAGAGTGGCCTCATTAACCACTGAATAGTCTGAGAGCCTGACGCAAATAGGCTCAGGCCCATTTCAGAAACTAAGGACTGGGGGCCAGAGAGAAATGCCCAGCTGGTCTTTAACTCCAGGAAAGGGCCCCAGATGATAAGGTGACGTTGCTCTGAGTGCTCCAGAAAGGCTACCAAGTGGGGCCCTGGGAGCTGGCAGCCCTGGGCCAGGGGAAACCAGCTCTAGCCATTTTGTGACATGGGTCCAGGGGTGCCTTTGGGCTGCTCTGCACCCAGGGGCACTCGTGTCCAGAGAGAAAGCAGCAAAAGGAAACTCACTACTGGTTCCCTCTCTCTCTCAAAAGAGCACAGCTCACCTGGGACCTTCTACATGGAACAAACTGAAAAGATGGCATTTCTTTTTCTACTAAGTCCAAAAGTATAATCATTAGAATTCTGTTGCATCATATCTACCATAAAATACAAATTAAAGATAATTGTCCCCCCAAAACATACTTACACTCTTATAAACCACTGTTATATTGGTTAGAAAGAAGAAGGAGGAGGAGAAAGAGGAGAAAGAGGAGGAGGGGGGGGAGGGGGAGGGGAGGGGAGGAGGGGAGGGGGAGGGGGAGGAAGAGGAGGAGGAGGATGATAGTCAGATAATCAGATAATCAGGCAGGGTTCTTGCCTTGAATGCAGCAGACCTGGGTTTGACCCCCAGCACTCCATATGGTCTCCCAAGCCCACCAGGAATGAATCCTGAGCACAGAGCCAGGAATAAGTCCTAAGCATTTTCAGGTATGGCTCAAAAGAAAAAAAATCTGGTAAGATAGGTGCTTTTTTTTTTACACTTTTTTTTTACACCTATTATTTTTACACTGCCTCTCTCAAAGCCTCCTATGTACAATTTCCAAATGATTTGCCATTGTTTTACAATAATATCAAAGTACAGAAGCTGAAGCAATAGTACAGTGGATGAGTCACTTGCTTTAAATGTGGCTGACCTGGGTTCGATAGCCAATATCCCATAAGATGCCCTGAGCACTGCCAGGAGTGACTCCTGAACACAGAGCTCTGTACACTGTCAGGAATGGCCCCCCAAAAACAAATATATACATATATATATACCAAAAATACATACATATAGAAAAACATAGAAATATATACATATATGTATACACAAGTATATTTATAAGCATACGTAAATATATTTATGTTATATACATATTATGTATTTATATGTATAATATATAGTATATTAAGGTATTATATACCTCTATATTAAGTATATCTATATATATTTGGGGGGTTCACTTTCTGTAGTTGATAGTGCCCCCCACCCCGTATTCCACCTGCTCTGCAGAGAGCCTCCACTCTCTCCCCCACCCTCACCCCTTCTCCTCTAGTAACCAATGTGGTTCTCACTGATCCTAAGAGTTGGTTCCGTTGTTTCTTGCCATTGAGTTTGCTTTAGTTATTCCTGTTGGGTGGATGACTAAAACCACGTGGCAACTGTCTCTCCCTTCCTGGCTGACGCTGTTGCTCATCCTCACAAGATGCCTCCGTTTTGTCCCAAACTTCCTGACTCCATCCCTTCTGGTGGTCAAACGGTCTTCCCCCAAGCATATCTGCCTCGGGCTTCCTTACCCAGTCACAGGTCTGTGGGTACACTTAGACTGATCCAGGGTGGGGCTGTTTTTGCAATCCAGCATCAAACTATTTAACTGTGCCTTTGAGAAGTTCTGTTATTCCATCTAAACCACAGACACGTATGCAATGGTTGTTTCTTAACATTCTTGAGCCCAAATGACCAGAATATCTGGCACAAGGCACTCAACGGGTTTAAACTGAGCTGAGTCTACTAAATAAAGATTTTTTTTAAAGGAGGGTGATATGAAGGGATAGAACAGCAGGTTGGGCATTTGCCTTGCAAGCAACTGACAACAGGTTCGATCTCTGGTACCCCCATGTGGTCCCCTGAGCCCCACCAAGAGTGAGCCCCACCAAGAGTGATCCCTGAGCACAGAGACAGGAGTAAACCCATAGCACCGGTGGGTGTGCCCCACTCCCACCACAAGAGAAGCAATCCATGCATCCACTTAGGAACAGGCAAGCATTCAGAATGGTTTATAAGGAGGAGTCCAGGAGCCTGGACCTGCTCCTGGGCCTACTTACTCCCAGAGACAACCATGCCTAATTGTGAGGATCTGTTTCTTAAGACTTCACCATATTAGCTGCTAATGCAAATCAAGAGAGAGAGAGAGAGAAAGACAAAGAGAGGGAGAAACAAAAGGGAGTGCCAGTCTGAAATTATTCATGGCTTTTACTTAAATAGGCCCAAAATATTTGGAAATGCTCCTGGCAGCTAGTCCAAGCAGACATATTCATCCAGTCAACAAAACATACATTGTTTGTGTTTCAAGTGGTGGCATTTCTGTTTTCATATTTCGATTAGTCAAGACCAGTTTTTCTTCTTTCTCTAGGGTGAAGATGACCTAAGTCAGGGGGAGCCTAGAATTGGCAGAGACAGAAAACATCAATAGTAGACAACAGGGATGGAGAGGAAGAGTGAGTCAGCCTCACCTTGGGATAAAGGGGTGGGGTGGGGGGGACTGTCAAAGGTCAACCCGCCCCCCTTTCTGCTCCCTCTCAGCAAGTGCCTTTCACATAGGATGGGCCCCATGGCCAATCGCATCATACACCCATTCTCAAGTCTACACACGCTGTGGACCACAACAGCAGAGAGTCAGGCTCCAGAACTGAGTCTGTCTTATTTTTATTATCTGGGCAGCAGGCAGGTTTCAGTGGTTAGAGTCACACCCCACGGTCCCCAGGGCCTACTCCAGGCTCTATACTCAGGAGTGACTTTCTGGTATGGTGCTTGGGAGCCCCTATGCAATGCCAGGAGTCAAACTGGGGGGCAGCCCCATTGCAGGGCCAGTGGGGCAAGCCCAGTACCACAGCTTCGTACCACTCACCCTGTCTTCTGAAGCAGTAAAATCATCTGTCAAAGCCATGGCATTATTTACAATGGGATTTCTTTTCCATGAGCGAAAACAAGTAGAAGTATAGGATGGTGTCACATTTACAGCCCATAATGGTAGGGAAAACTCCGCAAAGACATGACAATTTAGGGAAATGCTCATTTTGATCATAGTCAATAAACAGGATTTACTTGCAGAGACAATGCCATTAGGCTCTTTGCCAGAGAAACAGATTACTGCCTTAGAGAGTCAGTCCCCCCACTCTGCCTCTCACAAAGGTACCCTGAACCTCAGGAATTGCTCAAGCTGGAGGCAATGACCCTGAAGGGGCTCTGCCAGGAAATGCCTGCACAGACGCACTAAGTGAGACAATCCAAAGTGGGAAAGTGGGTACTGATCGAGTGCCCAGCTGAGGAGGGGGTATTGATTGTAGAGCTAAGGACTCCATTGGAGAGAACTCTGTTAGTAGAATCCAGATGTGCATACTTTAAGAAGACCCTTTCTCTTCCATGAGTGGCCGTCAGAGGTCTACTCGCTGGACCCCAAGAACCCGACAAAATCATGCAAGTCCTGGGGCTCGAACCTTTGCGTGCACTTCAAGAACACTCGGGAAATGGCTCAGGCCATCAAGGGCATGCATATCAGAAAGGCCACTAAGTACCTGAAGGATGTCACTGCAGAAGCAGTGTGTGCCCTTCTGGCGTTACAACGATGGCGCTGGCAGGTGCACCTAAGCCAAACAGTGGGGCCGGGCACAGGGTCATTGGCCTGTGCTAAATTTTAAATTTAGAGTGCTAAATTTTTACTGCACATGCTTAAAAATGCAGAAAGCAAGGCTGAACTCAAGGGTTTAGATGTAGATTCTCTGGTCATTTAGCATATGCAGGTGAACAAAGCACCCAAGATGTACCGCAGAACTTACAGGGCTCATGGGTGAATTAACCCCTACATGAGCTCTCCCTGCCACATTGAGATGATTCTTCCTGAAAAAGAATAGATTGTTCCTAAACCTGAAGAGGAAGTTGCACAGAAGAAGAAGATATCACAGAAGAAACTGAAGAAGGAAAAACTTATGGCCCGGGAATAAGCTCAGCATAAAATAAAAATCTAAGTAAACTAAAAAGAAGAAGAAGAAGAAGAAGAAGAAGAAGAAGAAGAAGAAGAAGAAGAAGAAGAAGAAGAAGAAGAAGAAGAAGAAGAAGAAGACTCTTTCTGCCTCAAATAAAAGAGACACTCAAGGCTCAGAAGGAAACAAAAACAAATAAACAAATAAAATCCAGGAGCAGGGCTGGAGTGATAGCACAACAGGTAGGGCATTTGCATTGCATGCGGCCACCCAGGTTCAATTCCCAGCATCCCATATGGTCCCCCTGAGCACCACCAGGAGTAATTCCTGAGTGCAAAAGTCAAGAGTAAGCCCTGTGCATCGCTGGGTATGACCCAAAAAGCAAATAAATAAATAAATAAAATCCAGGAGCAAGAATAATGGAGTGAGAAGCCAGTGCTTCCCCAAAGGCCTTGTATGGACAAGACTTGACAATGGCATGCATCTATGTCAACCCTTTTTATGACACGAGTCTGGAGTTGCTATTAATACCTCCAAAAAGAGGAAATGGAGGCATCCAGAGGCTGGATAACCTGACTGAGACCCCAGAAGTGAAAAAGGAAACTCAAAAATCAAAAGAATATGCCTGAGCCCATGTTCCTTCCCTTCCATCTGGGTAAAACAGCTAGAACGTGCGAGAAATCATACCTTCATGTAAGGACTCTGTCGGTAGTGATAACTTCTGTGTTTTTCACACAAGTAAGCCAGCCTACCTCCAGTACATTTTGCCAAATGATTTTCAATCACCTGAACTCACTTTCGCAATGGTGTCCCTTATAGTAATTCCCTGGTGATTATTTTTGGCCCATGTTTAAATACCACTAAGTTCTAATCAGAGGTCCTTGACATTCTCTGGAACTTAAGTTTACAAAAATGAGCTCATCAGGGCAGCCTGCTTGAGTAAGCAGGGCAGGTATGTGTATGAGTCAGCTGCCTGGGGTAGCCTGCCCGGTCTCGGGGTCCTTCTTGTACTTCTTTGGGGAGTATCTCATCCTTATACATCTGCTCCTCAGAGCCACCTGAGTGGGCAGAAGTGCAGGCTGACCCTCACACTTGCAGAGGTAGAACTTGTCAGCAGAGGGAAAGCATCATTATTTTGCCAGACAGAAATTCCACAATTTTTAATGAACACTGAATCATGAAGTCACAAAACATTTGACACAGCCCAGGCTGGGCTACCTTTAAACTCTTCAACACAATCAATATTGACTCAAAAAGACATTGCTGCCATAATCTGAGCAACACGAAAAAGTCCACAGAAAGCATCTTCCCTGTTTAAGGGAATTCATTTGAGTTCCAATTCTCCCAAGTGCCTTTTTTTCCCCTTTCTTCTGAAAAAATGAAAAAAGACAGAAAGAAACCATCAAACTTTGAAAATAGGTCAGTCAGATGGAGACATTTCTCAGAGAATGTGTGCTCATGAAAAGAGAGTTGAAATGACAGGCTTTGGTGCAGTTTCCACCACACTCTTTGGTTTCTGGAGGTTCTGTTCCCCCCTACTGTAAAGTAAACTGATCCAGGACCGTACAGTAGGTAGGATGCTTGCCTTGAACGGGGCCGACCTGGGTTCAATCCTCGGCATCCCTGAGCGCAGAGCCAGGAGTGATCCTTGAGCACAAGGCCAGGAGTAAGCCCTGAGCACTGCCAGCTGTGGCCCCAAAAACAAACGAACGAAAACAAAGAAAACGGATCCCCCTTGTGTGACTTTACATAACACAGCCGCGGCCACCACACTGCATGTCCACGCAACCACAACACAGATGTTTTCCAGGACCCTGCCCCATCCTCCCAACATAACACCGAATATAAGATTGAACTCCACCTTCCCCCCATCCAGGGGTGTCTTTCTTTCCAGCGGTCCCACATGTCTGAGTAGCTGGCAGGAGCTGGGTGCTGTTCACAGTTCGCCCTGAGCCAACGGCAGCTCCTTCCCAGGGCCACCTGGTTCGACGCACTCTGGAGAACACGAGCTTAGCTCCCAGTCTCCGTGCTCCCTCAGGCCTCTGTGCAAAGGTCCTTTATGGAAAGCAGGTGGGCTGGGCTTGTGGGGAGCATGAGAGGAGATGGGCGAGAATCAAGATTTCTGTGACGTCGCGGGAGCGCTATTAGTGTGACTGACCATCTCTGAGAGGCCACAAAATCCACTCAGCTGCCGTCCTCGGCCAGAAGCTGCAGTCTTTCCATACAGCAGTTTTTCCAGGCAGATCTCTGCACATGGTTGGTTTCAGGTTTTTTTTTTTGGTTTTTTTGGGGTGTTTTTTTTTTCCACGCTGAACTGACTCAGATGCACAGACAGAAGTTCTCTGACTCACTTTCTTCTTTCCTTCCTTCCTTCCTTCCACCTTTTCTTCTTGGTTCCTGAAAATTCAGGATCCATGGAGGATGAACTCTTTTCCAGGAAGTGCTGGGGAGTAAGGGGGGGGGAGGGGCAGTTCGAAGAGCAAACAGAGCAGTGGGTGATGCCTCCCACTGCTCAGAGATGCAAGTCCGTTTCCTTAAAGGACATAAAGAGACAACAATAACATGCCAGAAATGTTTTCCAAGTTTGCTGGATAGACACGCCGAGCTTAACACAGACCTGCAGTCTTTCGTTCCCTTCGCCTTCTACCAAGAACTGCTCACGTTGACCTACCTTGCTATGTCTTTGATTCAGGGTCACTGGTTGTACAAGCAGTCACTTGTACACACACACACACAATGTGTATAAATGGACCAATGTACACATGCATGGAGCCACGGTCACCTCTCAGAGTCACAGGTCAATTGCAAACTTCAGAGGGGACCAAAATCTGCAACTGTTCAACTTCCTTATATAAACTGGTGCCATGTTTGCATATAACCTAAGCACATCCTCCTAGATATTTTTTCCTTCCATCCTTATTTCTGTCTTGCCCACTTTTTTTTGAGGCATCGTGATTTACAGTACTGTTAACGCCAGAGTTTCATGGATGCAGTGCTCTATTACCACACCCTCCACTAACCATCTTTAGATATTACTTAAAATGCTGGATACCCTGTAAATGCTTTACAAGTAGCTGCTATCTGGTATCATTAAGGGAATAATGACAAAGGGGAAAACTCCATGTTCAGCACCTTAGGTACTACGCAATGCCTATGTAACATCTGTGGGTGCTTGAATTTCAGATTCAGAACCTGTGGCTATGGAGAGCCACTGTATAATGAATTTTGTGTGTGTGAAATGTGGACAGGTTGACACATGATTCTATGCGCTGGCACAGCGGTGCCACCTGTAAACTATTTTTTAAAAACTGTTTATTTCATCTGCGTGCTAAGGCCTTGCTATAGTGTGGGCTAAATGCCATAGCAAGGGCTGCTTTTCTCTCCCAGAGCCCACAACCACTTCTTTCTTTCCTTCTTTCTTTCTTTCTTTCTTTCTTTCTTTCTTTCTTTCTGGCTTTTTCTGCAGGGATGGAGGGAGGGGTGTCACACCCAGCTCAGGGGTTACTCCTGGCTCTGCACTCAGGAACCATTCCTGGTGGTGCTTGGGGGACCATACGGGATGCTGGGGATCAAACCCGGGTTGGCCAGGTACAAGGCAAATGCCCTATCCACTGTACTATCGTTCTGGCCCCTATAAACTATTTTTGTTTTGTTTTGGAGCCAGAAGGCAGGGTGAGCACAGACGCATCCATGCCCAGTGAAAGAATCCATATTAGGGCATCAATTTTTTGTGTACTTTAGCTAACTTGCAACATTGCTTTCTGTAAAACTGCTTGGCTGCTTTGCACCTGGGGGAGAGGGGACTTGGAAAGTGAACAGGGCATAACTTCTTTCTAAACCAAGTGTGACAGGATTCAGGTGTATTTACTGTCCCTGAAATGTATTGTCTCAGTAAAGCACCCTGCAGATTTGGGTAAAGGATAACTCAGGATGCGGGTGGTTGGGGGAAATTGCCCTTTCCTGGAATGTATTGTCTCACTAAAGCACCCTGCAGACTTGGGTAACTCAAAACGAGGATGGTCAAGGGAGATTACCTAAGGCTTAATGATTCCGGCTATAACCTTGCTTGTGCTGACAATCGATGTGCGTAAATGCTGATCTTTGAATCTATAGGCTAAGGAGTGAGGTACTTTTAAATGGATTGGTTAAGAAAGTATATGTTGTTACAAATCTATTGGCTATGAAATGCACGGGCTTTGCTGTAACGGCCAGTGAAGGCCTATATAAGATCCCCTTTGAAGAAGTTCGGGGCTCTCAGCCACTGCCCATTTTTGGGGTATGCTGTGGAGCCCCAGCATGCTGGTCTAAATAAACCCCGTTTTTACTCCTGCAGGAATTGTGTCTATCTGGTCTCTCCGCGCCTCCCAGGGCTAGGGAACTCCCGATCCCAACACCCAGCACTGATGGAAAGAACGGCAACAGCTTCCAGGGGTGCTTCACAGGGGTCAAGGTATCAGCTCCCCAAGTTCATGACATGTGCATGACTGGCTGTCTTCTGGAATCAGGGATCTGATGCTTACTGAGGCAAACAGAAAATCAAGGAGCAGATTAATGTGTTTCTCTGTCTCAAATCCTTCATACGAGGCATCATTTACAATCACGAACAGTAAATGCTTTGAAGCTCATTAGAATGACTTGATGAGCGTTTTGTCTTCTACCTTATATCACTTGGTAGGTAATTATATTTATAATATAAATATAATTGGTAGGTAATTATATTTATAATATATATTTTATATATTTATATATAATTATATACTTCTTTATACTAACATTACGAGGCAAATATTTATATCATCTTCTTGCTATACTTAATCACACGGGTGCTTAGAAAGAAAACTATGAGTAGTTAGGTATGATTACCCCTATGGGTGGGAGGAGAACCATATTTGGGGCAGCTATAAAGATGCCTCTGAGTAGAAAACAGTAGGGAAATAAAAAGCCAAATGCCATATTATCCAAATGTGATATTTACTGTTTACAGATCAAAGTCTTATAATAGCTGTTTTATTATGAACTTAACAGCAATTTGAAAAGACAGCCCTAATTATCATAGGATAAACTAAGAAACAAATCCATGGAAAGATCAAAATATTTTTTAGTTAAAAAATAACTGAAACAAAGGATTCCTTTTCAAACATATCTACTTAGCTATTCAATATGTACATGTATATAAATCTTAGCCTGATATATTTTCAGACAATTAGGGACAACTTTCTTCCTGATACCTGAGGCATCTCTGAAGGTCTAACTTGATCTTCTTAATTTCATACTGGCATTCTAATACCCAGGACCATGAGCAAGAGGACTGGGAGTTAAGTAATTGGGGATGATCAATACAAAACAATTTACAATACAATGATAATTTAACTATCAAGCCCTTCCATCCTCCTTTTTTTGGTTCAAAAGGAATTCTAATTAGTAGCTTATCCAAATTAAGGTGCCCTCTTAAAAGATACAGTAACAAACAAACAAGTGATTAAACAATTATATATTTTAAATGCTCTCCATCACTTATCATTGTGGTAATACAAATCACAACAACAGTGAGATATCACCCCCCCCACCACCACCACCACCAGTTGAGATTAACACACACACAAAAGAACAAATACAGCCAGTGTTGGCATGGACATAGGGGGAAAGGAACCCTCATCCACAGCTGGCAGGAATGTCAACTGGTTCAATCTTTGTGGAAAACACTTTGGAGAATTCTAAAAGAAACTGAAATTGAGCTTCCACATGAATTCTAAATGAAATTGTAAAAGAATTCTAAATGAAACTAAAATTGAGCTCCCAGAAATTCCATTTCTCGGTATCTATGACAAGACCCCAAAAGACGGTTTCAAGAAGACATTTCCACTCCTAAGTTCATTTCAGCACTATTCACAACAGACAAGATCTGGAAACAACTCACATGTCCCAGAACAGATAACTGGATAAAGAAAGTAAGGAATATATAAAGTATGCAGCTCAGCTATTTTAAAAAAGAAAAAGAAGATGAAATCACCAGTTTGCCACTGTATGAAATTATAGGGTATCCATACTTATTGAAGTCAGCCAGAAGAAGGACATACACAGAATGATCTCTCACAAGTGGGATTTTAAAAAATAATAATAAAGGGGGCAACAAACGGCCTAAGTCAACAGAAATGGAGAGCTGGTCTACGGAACTGGGGGGATGTACCAAAGGCCCTTGGTACATTGGTGAAGGGATACAGATGGTGGTGGTGAGCGCGGTGTTGGAATGATGTACACAAAAAAGTATCAGTAACAGTATTATAAACTATGGCACCTCAATAAAAATGGGGAAAGATGACCAGTTTTTAAACACACACACACACACACACACACACACACACACGTGCATCTATACGAGGGGGATTCCAGTCGAGAATTTCAATCTCCTAAAAGTAAAGTTGCTGTCTTAGTAAAAGTTTAGTAAATTAAGTCTAGTAAAATCACTTTCATGGAAAGTAAGTCAGCCAGGCTACCAAGAGGCAGAGGCATTTCAAGCAGGGACAATCCCAGATATGAAAAAGGAGAAAATTTCAAGACAAAGGTGCGTCAAGGAATGTCAACTGGTTTGCTAAAGTCAGCAAGGAGCACTGTAGCACTGTAGCACTGTCCTCCTGTTGTTCATCGATTTGCTCGAGTGGGCACTAGTAACGTCTCACAACAAATTGTGAGACTTATTGTTACTGTTTTTGGCATATTGAATACATCACATCAGCAAGTACGTGGCAAAATATGGAAGAATCTGAAAACCATGAGGCACAATGAGAGCAAAGAGGAACCATTGCTTTACACTGGGGATGGGTTTGCTCAGACTCTGCAGTTCTTAAAAATCACTTTTAGTCAGTGAGTTACCAGAAGTAAAGAAGGCTCCACTGTCTGGTAGGCAAAGGACATGTCTGTTTTCTGCTCAGAGCAGAGCAGTTTGGGAATAATATCTCTTCTACAAACAACACTGAGTCAATCTGGACATTTCAAAATGCATCTAGTGAAAAGTGAGCAACATTAGAGCAAAACCAGAGAAGAAAAAGCAGCATTCAAAGGCAAACTGCAATGGATGATAATTTCATATTTGCAAAGTTGTGCTTGCGGGGTACTCCCAGCAGACACCTTGAGGGTGCAGAAAATCTCAGCCTCCCTACTTCACTGATTTGTCAGAGAATTTCAGGGAGGGCAGTAGAGGAACTTATTGACAAGGAGGACAAACCAAATGAGTCCTAAAATCTGCAAGAAATATCACCCCACATCCCTGACCCAAGGATGAAAGAGGCGTGCAAATTAACCTACAGGGCTGCACAGCACCCTCCCCCAGGTATAACCCTGCGGAGTGATTGGTTGGTTGGTTGGTTGGTTGGTTGGTTTGTTTGTTTGAACTACCCACACAGTACCCAGAAGGTCAGGGTTCACACTCTTGGTGTCATCTGCCCAGCTGTGCCAGCCTGATAATACAAGGCTGGTCCCAGCAATGCATGTGGTCGTGCTTGGGCCCAACAGTACTCAGGGTGACCCTAGCCCACACCAAATAGTGCAAAAAAGTCAATAAGGTTTCAACCTGTGGTACTGAGAGGAATTGAAAGAGCTATGCTTGTAATATCACATTTCACTCAAATGAAAGAAAGAATCCGGAGTTCCGACATCCATTGACAATCAAGAATCAGGCAGGGACGCTGTCTCGTTTGCCAAGGTGTCAAAAATCAGATGGGCTGGTCACGT